>NW_028295622.1:0-600000 GCF_964341445.2 Mesoplodon mirus | reverse complement strand
TTGGGATTGACCTGTATACATGTATATGCATAAAATACATAACTAATAATAACGTGCTGTATAAAAAAATAAATAAAATTTCAAAATTTTAAAAAATAAAATTTAAAAATAAAACAGAAAAAAGTTCTTCCCGTCACACAGATGTATTTATAGGAATGAATTATTTCCATGCTTATATCTATAAATACATAAAAGAGGAATAACATCTAACTTGAAACATAAAAGAAAAAAAAAGTGAACCCACGAGTTATACAGAGGAAAACCCTATCACGGCACTTGCTCCAGTTGTAAACAATTCTGAAATTGGTCAGAGGTGGGGAACCATCTCCCATACAGCCAGCAACCCAACCCCCACGCAAGGAGCGTCCTCATTGCAAAGCTGGGGGACCGTGCCGAGGCATCTGTGAGTAAACGTGAGCTGAGCCCCAGGCCAGCTGCTGCTGAACTGTTCCCACCCTTTCCAGGTAAAACACCTGAATATGTACAAGGGCTTGAAAGCCTAGAGGAAGGACCGTGGAGCCACACCAGCGACAGCACGCAGGCCAACTTGGTGCCTGCAGGCCAGCCAGCGTGGTCCTGGACCCTGGCGCTCTTCCAGAAGCTTTCCATTGCCCTGCCTGAGATACCCCTCCTGTCCCGGCCCCCACTGCTTTTTTCCTTCCTCACCTCTGTCCGGAGAGAAATTCCAGCGGAAGGTATGGGTGACACATCCTCTTCTTTACAGGCGGCAGCCTGGCAACTCCTGCAGAAAGGCCAGCAGAACCCCACTCACACCGGGCCACCCACAAAGCTGTGGCCCCTCACTCCCTCCCACCAGCACAGCCCCGAGACTGCTGACGGGGCAGAGAATATGGAGTCAGGCACAGCTTCAGGGGCTATTGCTGCCTGGAGCTCTGTTTATATTGACCTCAACGAGGCACACCTGGGGAGGGCGGGCCGGCAGGGTAAGGCTGCCCAGGTCAGCTAATCCACAACCCTCAGGGAATCACATTGTTGAAAATGGACCCCGCTAAGGCAGAAGAGAAGCCAAGGGAAAAAAGGACACAATGCCATTTGCAGCACCGTAGATGAGTCTAGAAGTAATCACGTGACTTGTAGTAAGTCAGAAAGTGAAAGACACATATCATATCATATCACTTATAGGTGTTACCTAAAAATGGATACCAGGGCAGATATTTCCACGGAGAAGGGCAATCACAGATTCATTAAACAAACTTATGGTTCACCAATGGAAAGGTGTGAGGATTGGTTTCATTACGATATCGGGGTTAACAGACATATACAAACACAGGTGACATATATAATCACCAAAGACCTACAGAATACCAAGAGAGGACTACTCAACATTCTGTCATAACGTACATGGGAAAAGGATCCCAAGAAGAACAGTCATCTGTATAAGTGTAAAGGAACCACATCTTCCACACCTACAACAAGCCAAACATTGTAATCAAACTTGCTGTAATAAAAAATAAAAAAAAATAAATTAAAAACACGAACAAGAAGTAGTGAGACAAACGTGAGGGGCTTTCTCCTGGCACATCCCATTCTAAACTCCAATCTAGAACACCACTTCCCCTGAGGCTCTCTTGCCCTAGTAACCAGATTTGGTAAGGGTGAACTGCTGCCACCTGGTGGCCGTTTCTCACAACAGCAGCTTTAATCCCAACGCTAATGGTCAGTTGATATTCAAAATCATTGCAGGCCTGTAAATGACACCTGCCCTGAAAACAAATCCTGGGGTCACATATCGACCAAAAATTTCATAGGACGTCCATATTTCAAAACGACCGTTTCAAAAGGCATATTTTATGCACATTAGTGTTCTGCTTCTTTTCCTTTCTTTCCTTTTTTGTTAAAAAACACGGGAATGGAAAAAGGCATCCCTCAGAATGGGCGAAAATCATTGCAGATGAATCAATGGACAGAGGTTTAATCTCCAATATATATAAACAGCTCATGCAGCTTAATATTAAAAAAAACAAACAACCCCCAAAAAATGGGCAGAAGATCTAAAGAGACGTTTCTTCAAAGGAGACACAGAGATGGCCAAGACGCACATGAAAAGCTGCTCAACAGCACTAATTATTAGAGAAATGCAAATCAAAACTACAATGAGGTATCACCTCACACCTGTTAGAATCGGCATCATCAGAAAATCTACAAACAACCAATTCTGGGGAGGGTGTGGACAAAAGGAGCCCTCTTCCACTATTGGTGGGAATGTAAATTGATACAGTCCCTATGGAGAACAGTATGGAGTTTCCTTAAAAAAATTAGAAATAGAATTACCATCTGATCCAGCAATCCCACTTCTGGGCATATACCCAGAGAAAACCGTATTTCAAAAAGGCACATTCACCACAATGTTCGTTGCAGCACTATTTACAATAGCCAGGTAATGGAAGCAACCTAAATGCCCACAGACAGATGAATGGATAAAGATGTGGTACATATATAAAATGGAATATTACTCGGCCATAAAAAGGAATGAAACTGGGTCATTTGTAGAGACATCGATGGATCGAGAGACTGTCATACAGAATGAAGTAAGTCAGAAAGAGGAAAACAAATGTTGTATATTAATGCATATATGTGGAGCCTAAAAATGGTACAGATGAACTGGTTTGCAGGGAAGAAATAGAGACACAGAGGTAGAGAACAAACGTATGGACACCAAGTGTGGGAAGCCATGGGGTGGTGGTGGTGGGATGAGTTGGGAGTTTGGGATTGACCTGTATACATGTATATGCATAAAATACATAACTAATAATAACGTGCTGTATAAAAAATAAATAAAATTTCAAAATTTTAAAAAATAAAATTTAAAAATAAAACAGAAAATAGTTCTTCCCGTCACACAGATGTATTTATAGGAATGAATTATTTCCATGCTTATATCTATAAATACATAAAAGAGGAATAACATCTAACTTGAAACATAAAAGAAAAAAAAAGTGAACCCACGAGTTATACAGAGGAAAACCCTATCACGGCACTTGCTCCAGTGGTAAACAATTCTGAAATTGGTCAGAGGTGGGGAACCATCTCCCATACAGCCAGCAACCCAACCCCCACGCAAGGAGCGTCCTCATTGCAAAGCTGGGGGACCGTGCCGAGGCATCTGTGAGTAAACGTGAGCTGAGCCCCAGGCCAGCTGCTGCTGAACTGTTCCCACCCTTTCCAGGTAAAACACCTGAATATGTACAAGGGCTTGAAAGCCTAGAGGAAGGACCGTGGAGCCACACCAGCGACAGCACGCAGGCCAACTTGGTGCCTGCAGGCCAGCCAGCGTGGTCCTGGACCCTGGCGCTCTTCCAGAAGCTTTCCATTGCCCTGCCTGAGATACCCCTCCTGTCCCGGCCCCCACTGCTTTTTTCCTTCCTCACCTCTGTCCGGAGAGAAATTCCAGCGGAAGGTATGGGTGACACATCCTCTTCTTTACAGGCGGCAGCCTGGCAACTCCTGCAGAAAGGCCAGCAGAACCCCACTCACACCGGGCCACCCACAAAGCTGTGGCCCCTCACTCCCTCCCACCAGCACAGCCCCGAGACTGCTGACGGGGCAGAGAATATGGAGTCAGGCACAGCTTCAGGGGCTATTGCTGACTGGAGCTCTGTTTATATTGACCTCAACGAGGCACACCTGGGGAGGGCGGGCCGGCAGGGTAAGGCTGCCCAGGTCAGCTAATCCACAACCCTCAGGGAATCACATTGTTGAAAATGGACCCCGCTAAGGCAGAAGAGAAGCCAAGGGAAAAAAGGACACAATGCCATTTGCAGCACCGTAGATGAGTCTAGAAGTAATCACGTGACTTGTAGTAAGTCAGAAATTGAAAGACACATATCATATCATATCACTTATAGGTGTTACCTAAAAATGGATACCAGGGCAGATATTTCCACGGAGAAGGGCAATCACAGATTCATTAAACAAACTTATGGTTCACCAATGGAAAGGTGTGAGGATTGGTTTCATTACGATATCGGGGTTAACAGACATATACAAACACAGGTGACATATATAATCACCAAAGACCTACAGAATACCAAGAGAGGACTACTCAACATTCTGTCATAACGTACATGGGAAAAGGATCCCAAGAAGAACAGTCATCTGTATAAGTGTAAAGGAACCACATCTTCCACACCTACAACAAGCCAAACATTGTAATCAAACTTGCTGTAATAAAAAATAAAAAAAATTAAATTAAAAACACGAACAAGAAGTAGTGAGACAAACGTGAGGGGCTTTCTCCTGGCACATCCCATTCTAAACTCCAATCTAGAACACCACTTCCCCTGAGGCTCTCTTGCCCTAGTAACCAGATTTGGTAAGGGTGAACTGCTGCCACCTTGTGGCCGTTTCACACAACAGCAGCTTTAATCCCAACGCTAATGGTCAGTTGATATTCAAAATCATTGCAGGCCTGTAAATGACACCTGCCCTGAAAACAAATCCTGGGGTCACATATCGACCAAAAAATTCAAAGGACGTCCATATTTCAAAACGACCGTTTCAAAAGGCATATTTTACGCACATTAGTGTTCTGCTTCTTTTCCTTTCTTTCCTTTTTTGTTAAAAAACACGGGAATGGAAAAAGGCATCCCTCAGAATGGGCGAAAATCGTTGCAGACGAATCAATGGACAGAGGTTTAATCTCCAATATATATAAACAGCTCATGCAGCTTAATATTAAAAAAACAAACAACCCCCAAAAAATGGGCAGAAGATCTAAAGAGACGTTTCTTCAAAGGAGACACAGAGATGGCCAAGACGCACATGAAAAGCTGCTCAACAGCACTAATTATTAGAGAAATGCAAATCAAAACTACAATGAGGTATCACCTCACACCTGTTAGAATCGGCATCATCAGAAAATCTACAAACAACCAATTCTGGGGAGGGTGTGGACAAAAGGAGCCCTCTTCCACTATTGGTGGGAATGTAAATTGATACAGTCCCTATGGAGAACAGTATGGAGTTTCCTTAAAAAAATTAGAAATAGAATTACCATCTGATCCAGCAATCCCACTTCTGGGCATATACCCAGAGAAAACCGTATTTCAAAAAGGCACATTCACCACAATGTTCGTTGCAGCACTATTTACAATAGCCAGGTAATGGAAGCAACCTAAATGCCCACAGACAGATGAATGGATAAAGATGTGGTACATATATAAAATGGAATATGACTCGGCCATAAAAAGGAATGAAACTGGGTCATCTGTAGAGACATCGATGGATCGAGAGACTGTCATACAGAATGAAGTAAGTCAGAAAGAGGAAAACAAATATTGTATATTAATGCATATATGTGGAGCCTAAAAATGGTACAGATGAACTGGTTTGCAGGGAAGAAATAGAGACACAGAGGTAGAGAACAAACGTATGGACACCAAGTGTGGGAAGCCATGGGGTGGTGGTGGTGGGATGAGTTGGGAGTTTGGGATTGACCTGTATACATGTATATGCATAAAATACATAACTAATAATAACGTGCTGTATAAAAAAATAAATAAAATTTCAAAATTTTAAAAAATAAAATTTAAAAATAAAACAGAAAAAAGTTCTTCCCGTCACACAGATGTATTTATAGGAATGAATTATTTCCATGCTTATATCTATAAATACATAAAAGAGGAATAACATCTAACTTGAAACATAAAAGAAAAAAAAAGTGAACCCACGAGTTATACAGAGGAAAACCCTATCACGGCACTTGCTCCAGTGGTAAACAATTCTGAAATTGGTCAGAGGTGGGGAACCATCTCCCATACAGCCAGCAACCCAACCCCCACGCAAGGAGCGTCCTCATTGCAAAGCTGGGGGACCGTGCCGAGGCATCTGTGAGTAAACGTGAGCTGAGCCCCAGGCCAGCTGCTGCTGAACTGTTCCCACCCTTTCCAGGTAAAACACCTGAATATGTACAAGGGCTTGAAAGCCTAGAGGAAGGACCGTGGAGCCACACCAGCGACAGCACGCAGGCCAACTTGGTGCCTGCAGGCCAGCCAGCGTGGTCCTGGACCCTGGCGCTCTTCCAGAAGCTTTCCATTGCCCTGCCTGAGATACCCCTCCTGTCCCGGCCCCCACTGCTTTTTTCCTTCCTCACCTCTGTCCGGAGAGAAATTCCAGCGGAAGGTATGGGTGACACATCCTCTTCTTTACAGGCGGCAGCCTGGCAACTCCTGCAGAAAGGCCAGCAGAACCCCACTCACACCGGGCCACCCACAAAGCTGTGGCCCCTCACTCCCTCCCACCAGCACAGCCCCGAGACTGCTGACGGGGCAGAGAATATGGAGTCAGGCACAGCTTCAGGGGCTATTGCTGCCTGGAGCTCTGTTTATATTGACCTCAACGAGGCACACCTGGGGAGGGCGGGCCGGCAGGGTAAGGCTGCCCAGGTCAGCTAATCCACAACCCTCAGGGAATCACATTGTTGAAAATGGACCCCGCTAAGGCAGAAGAGAAGCCAAGGGAAAAAAGGACACAATGCCATTTGCAGCACCGTAGATGAGTCTAGAAGTAATCACGTGACTTGTAGTAAGTCAGAAATTGAAAGACACATATCATATCATATCACTTATAGGTGTTACCTAAAAATGGATACCAGGGCAGATATTTCCACGGAGAAGGGCAATCACAGATTCATTAAACAAACTTATGGTTCACCAATGGAAAGGTGTGAGGATTGGTTTCATTACGATATCAGGGTTAACAGACATATACAAACACAGGTGACATATATAATCACCAAAGACCTACAGAATACCAAGAGAGGACTACTCAACATTCTGTCATAACGTACATGGGAAAAGGATCCCAAGAAGAACAGTCATCTGTATAAGTGTAAAGGAACCACATCTTCCACACCTACAACAAGCCAAACATTGTAATCAAACTTGCTGTAATAAAAAATAAAAAAATTAAATTAAAAACACGAACAAGAAGTAGTGAGACAAACGTGAGGGGCTTTCTCTTGGCACATCCCATTCTAAACTCCAATCTAGAACACCACTTCCCCTGAGGCTCTCTTGCCCTAGTAACCAGATTTGGTAAGGGTGAACTGCTGCCACCTTGTGGCCGTTTCACACAACAGCAGCTTTAATCCCAATGCTAATGGTCAGTTGATATTCAAAATCATTGCAGGCCTGTAAATGACACCTGCCCTGAAAACAAATCCTGGGGTCACATATCGACCAAAAATTTCAAAGGACGTCCATATTTCAAAACGACCGTTTCAAAAGGCATATTTTGCGCACATTAGTGTTCTGCTTCTTTTCCTTTCTTTCCTTTTTTGTTAAAAAACACGGGAATGGAAAAAGGCATCCCTCAGAATGGGCGAAAATCGTTGCAGACGAATCAATGGACAGAGGTTTAATCTCCAATATATATAAACAGCTCATGCAGCTTAATATTAAAAAAACAAACAACCCCCAAAAAATGGGCAGAAGATCTAAAGAGACGTTTCTTCAAAGGAGACACAGAGATGGCCAAGACGCACATGAAAAGCTGCTCAACAGCACTAATTATTAGAGAAATGCAAATCAAAACTACAATGAGGTATCACCTCACACCTGTTAGAATCGGCATCATCAGAAAATCTACAAACAACCAATTCTGGGGAGGGTGTGGACAAAAGGAGCCCTCTTCCACTATTGGTGGGAATGTAAATTGATACAGTCCCTATGGAGAACAGTATGGAGTTTCCTTAAAAAAATTAGAAATAGAATTACCATCTGATCCAGCAATCCCACTTCTGGGCATATACCCAGAGAAAACCGTATTTCAAAAAGGCACATTCACCACAATGTTCGTTGCAGCACTATTTACAATAGCCAGGTAATGGAAGCAACCTAAATGCCCACAGACAGATGAATGGATAAAGATGTGGTACATATATAAAATGGAATATTACTCGGCCATAAAAAGGAATGAAACTGGGTCATTTGTAGAGACATCGATGGATCGAGAGACTGTCATACAGAATGAAGTAAGTCAGAAAGAGGAAAACAAATATTGTATATTAATGCATATATGTGGAGCCTAAAAATGGTACAGATGAACTGGTTTGCAGGGAAGAAATAGAGACACAGAGGTAGAGAACAAACGTATGGACACCAAGTGTGGGAAGCCATGGGGTGGTGGTGGTGGGATGAGTTGGGAGTTTGGGATTGACCTGTATACATGTATATGCATAAAATACATAACTAATAATAACGTGCTGTATAAAAAAATAAATAAAATTTCAAAATTTAAAAAAATAAAATTTAAAAATAAAACAGAAAAAAGTTCTTCCCGTCACACAGATGTATTTATAGGAATGAATTATTTCCATGCTTATATCTATAAATACATAAAAGAGGAATAACATCTAACTTGAAACATAAAAGAAACAAAAAGTGAACCCACGAGTTATACAGAGGAAAACCCTATCACGGCACTTGCTCCAGTGGTAAACAATTCTGAAATTGGTCAGAGGTGGGGAACCATCTCCCATACAGCCAGCAACCCAACCCCCACGCAAGGAGCGTCCTCATTGCAAAGCTGGGGGACCGTGCCGAGGCATCTGTGAGTAAACGTGAGCTGAGCCCCAGGCCAGCTGCTGCTGAACTGTTCCCACCCTTTCCAGGTAAAACACCTGAATATGTACAAGGGCTTGAAAGCCTAGAGGAAGGACCATGGAGCCACACCAGCGACAGCACGCAGGCCAACTTGGTGCCTGCAGGCCAGCCAGCGTGGTCCTGGACCCTGGCGCTCTTCCAGAAGCTTTCCATTGCCCTGCCTGAGATACCCCTCCTGTCCCGGCCCCCACTGCTTTTTTCCTTCCTCACCTCTGTCCGGAGAGAAATTCCAGCGGAAGGTATGGGTGACACATCCTCTTCTTTACAGGCGGCAGCCTGGCAACTCCTGCAGAAAGGCCAGCAGAACCCCACTCACACCGGGCCACCCACAAAGCTGTGGCCCCTCACTCCCTCCCACCAGCACAGCCCCGAGACTGCTGACGGGGCAGAGAATATGGAGTCAGGCACAGCTTCAGGGGCTATTGCTGCCTGGAGCTCTGTTTATATTGACCTCAACGAGGCACACCTGGGGAGGGCGGGCCGGCAGGGTAAGGCTGCCCAGGTCAGCTAATCCACAACCCTCAGGGAATCACATTGTTGAAAATGGACCCCGCTAAGGCAGAAGAGAAGCCAAGGGAAAAAAGGACACAATGCCATTTGCAGCACCGTAGATGAGTCTAGAAGTAATCACGTGACTTGTAGTAAGTCAGAAAGTGAAAGACACATATCATATCATATCACTTATAGGTGTTACCTAAAAATGGATACCAGGGCAGATATTTCCACGGAGAAGGGCAATCACAGATTCATTAAACAAACTTATGGTTCACCAATGGAAAGGTGTGAGGATTGGTTTCATTACGATATCGGGGTTAACAGACATATACAAACACAGGTGACATATATAATCACCAAAGACCTACAGAATACCAAGAGAGGACTACTCAACATTCTGTCATAACGTACATGGGAAAAGGATCCCAAGAAGAACAGTCATCTGTATAAGTGTAAAGGAACCACATCTTCCACACCTACAACAAGCCAAACATTGTAATCAAACTTGCTGTAATACAAAATAAAAAAATTAAATTAAAAACACGAACAAGAAGTAGTGAGACAAACGTGAGGGGCTTTCTCCTGGCACATCCCATTCTAAACTCCAATCTAGAACACCACTTCCCCTGAGGCTCTCTTGCCCTAGTAACCAGATTTGGTAAGGGTGAACTGCTGCCACCTTGTGGCCGTTTCACACAACAGCAGCTTTAATCCCAACGCTAATGGTCAGTTGATATTCAAAATCATTGCAGGCCTGTAAATGACACCTGCCCTGAAAACAAATCCTGGGGTCACATATCGACCAAAAAATTCAAAGGACGTCCATATTTCAAAACGACCGTTTCAAAAGGCATATTTTACGCACATTAGTGTTCTGCTTCTTTTCCTTTCTTTCCTTTTTTGTTAAAAAACACGGGAATGGAAAAAGGCATCCCTCAGAATGGGCGAAAATCGTTGCAGACGAATCAATGGACAGAGGTTTAATCTCCAATATATATAAACAGCTCATGCAGCTTAATATTAAAAAAACAAACAACCCCCAAAAAATGGGCAGAAGATCTAAAGAGACGTTTCTTCAAAGGAGACACAGAGATGGCCAAGACGCACATGAAAAGCTGCTCAACAGCACTAATTATTAGAGAAATGCAAATCAAAACTACAATGAGGTATCACCTCACACCTGTTAGAATCGGCATCATCAGAAAATCTACAAACAACCAATTCTGGGGAGGGTGTGGACAAAAGGAACCCTCTTCCACTATTGGTGGGAATGTAAATTGATACAGTCCCTATGGAGAACAGTATGGAGTTTCCTTAAAAAATTAGAAATAGAATTACCATCTGATCCAGCAATCCCACTTCTGGGCATATACCCAGAGAAAACCGTATTTCAAAAAGGCACATTCACCACAATGTTCGTTGCAGCACTATTTACAATAGCCAGGTAATGGAAGCAACCTAAATGCCCACAGACAGATGAATGGATAAAGATGTGGTACATATATAAAATGGAATATGACTCGGCCATAAAAAGGAATGAAACTGGGTCATCTGTAGAGACATCGATGGATCGAGAGACTGTCATACAGAATGAAGTAAGTCAGAAAGAGGAAAACAAATATTGTATATTAATGCATATATGTGGAGCCTAAAAATGGTACAGATGAACTGGTTTGCAGGGAAGAAATAGAGACACAGAGGTAGAGAACAAACGTATGGACACCAAGTGTGGGAAGCCATGGGGTGGTGGTGGTGGGATGAGTTGGGAGTTTGGGATTGACCTGTATACATGTATATGCATAAAATACATAACTAATAATAACGTGCTGTATAAAAAAATAAATAAAATTTCAAAATTTTAAAAAATAAAATTTAAAAATAAAACAGAAAAAAGTTCTTCCCGTCACACAGATGTATTTATAGGAATGAATTATTTCCATGCTTATATCTATAAATACATAAAAGAGGAATAACATCTAACTTGAAACATAAAAGAAACAAAAAGTGAACCCACGAGTTATACAGAGGAAAACCCTATCACGGCACTTGCTCCAGTGGTAAACAATTCTGAAATTGGTCAGAGGTGGGGAACCATCTCCCATACAGCCAGCAACCCAACCCCCACGCAAGGAGCGTCCTCATTGCAAAGCTGGGGGACCGTGCCGAGGCATCTGTGAGTAAACGTGAGCTGAGCCCCAGGCCAGCTGCTGCTGAACTGTTCCCACCCTTTCCAGGTAAAACACCTGAATATGTACAAGGGCTTGAAAGCCTAGAGGAAGGACCGTGGAGCCACACCAGCGACAGCACGCAGGCCAACTTGGTGCCTGCAGGCCAGCCAGCGTGGTCCTGGACCCTGGCGCTCTTCCAGAAGCTTTCCATTGCCCTGCCTGAGATACCCCTCCTGTCCCGGCCCCCACTGCTTTTTTCCTTCCTCACCTCTGTCCGGAGAGAAATTCCAGCGGAAGGTATGGGTGACACATCCTCTTCTTTACAGGCGGCAGCCTGGCAACTCCTGCAGAAAGGCCAGCAGAACCCCACTCACACCGGGCCACCCACAAAGCTGTGGCCCCTCACTCCCTCCCACCAGCACAGCCCCGAGACTGCTGACGGGGCAGAGAATATGGAGTCAGGCACAGCTTCAGGGGCTATTGCTGCCTGGAGCTCTGTTTATATTGACCTCAACGAGGCACACCTGGGGAGGGCGGGCCGGCAGGGTAAGGCTGCCCAGGTCAGCTAATCCACAACCCTCAGGGAATCACATTGTTGAAAATGGACCCCGCTAAGGCAGAAGAGAAGCCAAGGGAAAAAAGGACACAATGCCATTTGCAGCACCGTAGATGAGTCTAGAAGTAATCACGTGACTTGTAGTAAGTCAGAAAGTGAAAGACACATATCATATCATATCACTTATAGGTGTTACCTAAAAATGGATACCAGGGCAGATATTTCCACGGAGAAGGGCAATCACAGATTCATTAAACAAACTTATGGTTCACCAATGGAAAGGTGTGAGGATTGGTTTCATTACGATATCGGGGTTAACAGACATATACAAACACAGGTGACATATATAATCACCAAAGACCTACAGAATACCAAGAGAGGACTACTCAACATTCTGTCATAACGTACATGGGAAAAGGATCCCAAGAAGAACAGTCATCTGTATAAGTGTAAAGGAACCACATCTTCCACACCTACAACAAGCCAAACATTGTAATCAAACTTGCTGTAATAAAAAATAAAAAAATTAAATTAAAAACACGAACAAGAAGTAGTGAGACAAACGTGAGGGGCTTTCTCCTGGCACATCCCATTCTAAACTCCAATCTAGAACACCACATCCCCTGAGGCTCTCTTGCCCTAGCAACCAGATTTGGTAAGGGTGAACTGCTGCCACCTTGTGGCCGTTTCACACAACAGCAGCTTTAATCCCAACGCTAATGGTCAGTTGATATTCAAAATCATTGCAGGCCTGTAAATGACACCTGCCCTGAAAACAAATCCTGGGGTCACATATCGACCAAAAATTTGAAAGGACGTCCATATTTCAAAACCACCGTTTCAAAAGGCATATTTTACGCACATTAGTGTTCTGCTTCTTTTCCTTTCTTTCCGTTTTTGTTAAAAAACACGGGAATGGAAAAATGCATCCCTCAGAATGGGCGAAAATCGTTGCAGACGAATCAATGGACAGAGGTTTAATCTCCAATATATATAAACAGCTCATGCAGCTTAATATTAAAAAAACAAACAACCCAAAAAAAATGGGCAGAAGATCTAAAGAGACGTTTCTTCAAAGGAGACACAGAGATGGCCAAGACGCACATGAAAAGCTGCTCAACAGCACTAATTATTAGAGAAATGCAAATCAAAACTACAATGAGGTATCACCTCACACCTGTTAGAATCGGCATCATCAGAAAATCTACAAACAACCAATTCTGGGGAGGGTGTGGACAAAAGGAACCCTCTTCCACTATTGGTGGGAATGTAAATTGATACAGTCCCTATGGAGAACAGTATGGAGTTTCCTTAAAAAAATTAGAAATAGAATTACCATCTGATCCAGCAATCCCACTTCTGGGCATATACCCAGAGAAAACCGTATTTCAAAAAGGCACATTCACCACAATGTTCGTTGCAGCACTATTTACAATAGCCAGGTAATGGAAGCAACCTAAATGCCCACAGACAGATGAATGGATAAAGATGTGGTACATATATAAAATGGAATATTACTCGGCCATAAAAAGGAATGAAACTGGGTCATCTGTAGAGACATCGATGGATCGAGAGACTGTCATACAGAATGAAGTAAGTCAGAAAGAGGAAAACAAATATTGTATATTAATGCATATATGTGGAGCCTAAAAATGGTACAGATGAACTGGTTTGCAGGGAAGAAATAGAGACACAGAGGTAGAGAACAAACGTATGGACACCAAGTGTGGGAAGCCATGGGGTGGTGGTGGTGGGATGAGTTGGGAGTTTGGGATTGACCTGTATACATGTATATGCATAAAATACATAACTAATAATAACGTGCTGTATAAAAAAATAAATAAAATTTCAAAATTTTAAAAAATAAAATTTAAAAATAAAACAGAAAAAAGTTCTTCCCGTCACACAGATGTATTTATAGGAATGAATTATTTCCATGCTTATATCTATAAATACATAAAAGAGGAATAACATCTAACTTGAAACATAAAAGAAACAAAAAGTGAACCCACGAGTTATACAGAGGAAAACCCTATCACGGCACTTGCTCCAGTGGTAAACAATTCTGAAATTGGTCAGAGGTGGGGAACCATCTCCCATACAGCCAGCAACCCAACCCCCACGCAAGGAGCGTCCTCATTGCAAAGCTGGGGGACTGTGCCGAGGCATCTGTGAGTAAACGTGAGCTGAGCCCCAGGCCAGCTGCTGCTGAACTGTTCCCACCCTTTCCAGGTAAAACACCTGAATATGTACAAGGGCTTGAAAGCCTAGAGGAAGGACCATGGAGCCACACCAGCGACAGCACGCAGGCCAACTTGGTGCCTGCAGGCCAGCCAGCGTGGTCCTGGACCCTGGCGCTCTTCCAGAAGCTTTCCATTGCCCTGCCTGAGATACCCCTCCTGTCCCGGCCCCCACTGCTTTTTTCCTTCCTCACCTCTGTCCGGAGAGAAATTCCAGCGGAAGGTATGGGTGACACATCCTCTTCTTTACAGGCGGCAGCCTGGCAACTCCTGCAGAAAGGCCAGCAGAACCCCACTCACACCGGGCCACCCACAAAGCTGTGGCCCCTCACTCCCTCCCACCAGCACAGCCCCGAGACTGCTGACGGGGCAGAGAATATGGAGTCAGGCACAGATTAAGGGGCTATTGTTGCCTGGAGCTCTGTTTATATTGACCTCAACGAGGCACACCTGGGGAGGGCGGGCCGGCAGGGTAAGGCTGCCCAGGTCAGCTAATCCACAACCCTCAGGGAATCACATTGTTGAAAATGGACCCCGCTAAGGCAGAAGAGAAGCCAAGGGAAAAAAGGACACAATGCCATTTGCAGCACCGTAGATGAGTCTAGAAGTAATCACGTGACTTGTAGTAAGTCAGAAAGTGAAAGACACATATCATATCATATCACTTATAGGTGTTACCTAAAAATGGATACCAGGGCAGATATTTCCACGGAGAAGGGCAATCACAGATTCATTAAACAAACTTATGGTTCACCAATGGAAAGGTGTGAGGATTGGTTTCATTACGATATCGGGGTTAACAGACATATACAAACACAGGTGACATATATAATCACCAAAGACCTACAGAATACCAAGAGAGGACTACTCAACATTCTGTCATAACGTACATGGGAAAAGGATCCCAAGAAGAACAGTCATCTGTATATGTGTAAAAGAACCACATCTTCCACACCTATAACAAGCCAAAGATTGTAATCAAAATGCTGTAATAAAAAATAAAAACTTAAATTAAAAACACGAACAAGAAGTAGTGAGACAAACGTGAGGGGCTTTCACCTGGTACATTCCATTCTAAACTCCAATCTAGAACACCACTTCCACTGAGGCTCTCTTGCCCTAGTAACCAGATTTGGTAAGGGTGAACTGCTGCCACCTTGTGGCCGTTTCACACAACAGCAGCTTTAATCCCAACGCTAATGGTCAGTTGATATTCAAAATCATTGCAGGCCTGTAAATGACACCTGCCCTGAAAACAAATCCTGGGGTCACATATCGACCAAAAATTTCAAAGGACGTCCATATTTCAAAACCACCGTTTCAAAAGGCATATTTTACGCACATTAGTGTTCTGCTTCTTTTCCTTTCTTTCCTTTTTTGTTAAAAAACATGGGAATGGAAACAGGCATCCCTCAGAATGGGCGAAAATCGTTGCAGACGAATCAATGGACAGAGGTTTAATCTCCAATATATATAAACAGCTCATGCAGCTTAATATTAAAAAAACAAACAACCCAAAAAAAATGGGCAGAAGATCTAAAGAGACGTTTCTTCAAATGAGACACAGAGATGGCCAAGACGCACATGAAAAGCTGCTCAACAGCACTAATTATTAGAGAAATGCAAATCAAAACTACAATGAGGTATCACCTCACACCTGTTAGAATCGGCATCATCAGAAAATCTACAAACAACCAATTCTGGGGAGGGTGTGGACAAAAGGAACCCTCTTCCACTATTGGTGGGAATGTAAATTGATACAGTCCCTATGGAGAACAGTATGGAGTTTCCTTAAAAAAACTAGAAATAGAATTACCATCTGATCCAGCAATCGCACTTCTGGGCATATACCCAGAGAAAACCGTATTTCAAAAAGGCACATTCACCACAATGTTCGTTGCAGCACTATTTACAATAGCCAGGTAATGGAAGCAACCTAAATGCCCACAGACAGATGAATGGATAAAGATGTGGTACATATATAAAATGGAATATTACTCGGCCATAAAAAGGAATGAAACTGGGTCATTTGTAGAGACATCGATGGATCGAGAGACTGTCATACAGAATGAAGTAAGTCAGAAAGAGGAAAACAAATATTGTATATTAATGCATATATGTGGAGCCTAAAAATGGTACAGATGAACTGGTTTGCAGGGAAGAAATAGAGACACAGAGGTAGAGAACAAACGTATGGACACCAAGTGTGGGAAGCCATGGGGTGGTGGTGGTGGGATGAGTTGGGTGTTTGGGATTGACCTGTATACATGTATATGCATAAAATACATAACTAATAATAACGTGCTGTATAAAAAAATAAATAAAATTTCAAAATTTTAAAAAATAAAATTTAAAAATAAAACAGAAAAAAGTTCTTCCCGTCACACAGATGTATTTATAGGAATGAATTATTTCCATGCTTATATCTATAAATACATAAAAGAGGAATAACATCTAACTTGAAACATAAAAGAAACAAAAAGTGAACCCACGAGTTATACAGAGGAAAACCCTATCACGGCACTTGCTCCAGTGGTAAACAATTCTGAAATTGGTCAGAGGTGGGGAACCATCTCCCATACAGCCAGCAACCCAACCCCCACGCAAGGAGCGTCCTCATTGCAAAGCTGGGGGACCGTGCCGAGGCATCTGTGAGTAAACGTGAGCTGAGCCCCAGGCCAGCTGCTGCTGAACTGTTCCCACCCTTTCCAGGTAAAACACCTGAATATGTACAAGGGCTTGAAAGCCTAGAGGAAGGACCGTGGAGCCACACCAGCGACAGCACGCAGGCCAACTTGGTGCCTGCAGGCCAGCCAGCGTGGTCCTGGACCCTGGCGCTCTTCCAGAAGCTTTCCATTGCCCTGCCTGAGATACCCCTCCTGTCCCGGCCCCCACTGCTTTTTTCCTTCCTCACCTCTGTCCGGAGAGAAATTCCAGCGGAAGGTATGGGTGACACATCCTCTTCTTTACAGGCGGCAGCCTGGCAACTCCTGCAGAAAGGCCAGCAGAACCCCACTCACACCGGGCCACCCACAAAGCTGTGGCCCCTCACTCCCTCCCACCAGCACAGCCCCGAGACTGCTGACGGGGCAGAGAATATGGAGTCAGGCACAGCTTCAGGGGCTATTGCTGCCTGGAGCTCTGTTTATATTGACCTCAACGAGGCACACCTGGGGAGGGCGGGCCGGCAGGGTAAGGCTGCCCAGGTCAGCTAATCCACAACCCTCAGGGAATCACATTGTTGAAAATGGACCCCGCTAAGGCAGAAGAGAAGCCAAGGGAAAAAAGGACACAATGCCATTTGCAGCACCGTAGATGAGTCTAGAAGTAATCACGTGACTTGTAGTAAGTCAGAAAGTGAAAGACACATATCATATCATATCACTTATAGGTGTTACCTAAAAATGGATACCAGGGCAGATATTTCCACGGAGAAGGGCAATCACAGATTCATTAAACAAACTTATGGTTCACCAATGGAAAAGTGTGAGGATTGGTTTCATTACGATATCGGGGTTAACAGACATATACAAACACAGGTGACATATATAATCACCAAAGACCTACAGAATACCAAGAGAGGACTACTCAACATTCTGTCATAACGTACATGGGAAAAGGATCCCAAGAAGAACAGTCATCTGTATATGTGTAAAAGAACCACATCTTCCACACCTACAACAAGCCAAACATTGTAATCAAACTTGCTGTAATAAAAAATAAAAAAAATTAAATTAAAAACACGAACAAGAAGTAGTGAGACAAACGTGAGGGGCTTTCTCCTGGCACATTCCATTCTAAACTCCAATCTAGAACACCACTTCCACTGAGGCTCTCTTGCCCTAGTAACCAGATTTGGTAAGGGTGAACTGCTGCCACCTTGTGGCCGTTTCACACAACAGCAGCTTTAATCCCAACGCTAATGGTCAGTTGATATTCAAAATCATTGCAGGCCTGTAAATGACACCTGCCCTGAAAACAAATCCTGGGGTCACATATCGACCAAAAATTTCAAAGGACGTCCATATTTCAAAACGACCGTTTCAAAAGGCATATTTTACGCACATTAGTGTTCTGCTTCTTTTCCTTTCTTTCCTTTTTTGTTAAAAAACACGGAAATGGAAAAAGGCATCCCTCAGAATGGGCGAAAATCGTTGCAGACGAATCAATGGACAGAGGTTTAATCTCCAATATATATAAACAGCTCATGCAGCTTAATATTAAAAAAACAAACAACCCAAAAAAAATGGGCAGAAGATCTAAAGAGACGTTTCTTCAAAGGAGACACAGAGATGGCCAAGACGCACATGAAAAGCTGCTCAACAGCACTAATTATTAGAGAAATGCAAATCAAAACTACAATGAGGTATCACCTCACACCTGTTAGAATCGGCATCATCAGAAAATCTACAAACAACCAATTCTGGGGAGGGTGTGGACAAAAGGAGCCCTCTTCCACTATTGGTGGGAATGTAAATTGATACAGTCCCTATGGAGAACAGTATGGAGTTTCCTTAAAAAAACTAGAAATAGAATTACCATCTGATCCAGCAATCGCACTTCTGGGCATATACCCAGAGAAAACCGTATTTCAAAAAGGCACATTCACCACAATGTTCGTTGCAGCACTATTTACAATAGCCAGGTAATGGAAGCAACCTAAATGCCCACAGACAGATGAATGGATAAAGATGTGGTACATATATAAAATGGAATATTACTCGGCCATAAAAAGGAATGAAACTGGGTCATTTGTAGAGACATCGATGGATCGAGAGACTGTCATACAGAATGAAGTAAGTCAGAAAGAGGAAAACAAATATTGTATAATAATGCATATATGTGGAGCCTAAAAATGGTACAGATGAACTGGTTTGCAGGGAAGAAATAGAGACACAGAGGTAGAGAACAAACGTATGGACACCAAGTGTGGGAAGCCATGGGGTGGTGGTGGTGGGATGAGTTGGGTGTTTGGGATTGACCTGTATACATGTATATGCATAAAATACATAACTAATAATAACGTGCTGTATAAAAAAATAAATAAAATTTCAAAATTTTAAAAAATAAAATTTAAAAATAAAACAGAAAAAAGTTCTTCCCGTCACACAGATGTATTTATAGGAATGAATTATTTCCATGCTTATATCTATAAATACATAAAAGAGGAATAACATCTAACTTGAAACATAAAAGAAACAAAAAGTGAACCCACGAGTTATACAGAGGAAAACCCTATCACGGCACTTGCTCCAGTGGTAAACAATTCTGAAATTGGTCAGAGGTGGGGAACCATCTCCCATACAGCCAGCAACCCAACCCCCACGCAAGGAGCGTCCTCATTGCAAAGCTGGGGGACCGTGCCGAGGCATCTGTGAGTAAACGTGAGCTGAGCCCCAGGCCAGCTGCTGCTGAACTGTTCCCACCCTTTCCAGGTAAAACACCTGAATATGTACAAGGGCTTGAAAGCCTAGAGGAAGGACCGTGGAGCCACACCAGCGACAGCACGCAGGCCAACTTGGTGCCTGCAGGCCAGCCAGCGTGGTCCTGGACCCTGGCGCTCTTCCAGAAGCTTTCCATTGCCCTGCCTGAGATACCCCTCCTGTCCCGGCCCCCACTGCTTTTTTCCTTCCTCACCTCTGTCCGGAGAGAAATTCCAGCGGAAGGTATGGGTGACACATCCTCTTCTTTACAGGCGGCAGCCTGGCAACTCCTGCAGAAAGGCCAGCAGAACCCCACTCACACCGGGCCACCCACAAAGCTGTGGCCCCTCACTCCCTCCCACCAGCACAGCCCCGAGACTGCTGACGGGGCAGAGAATATGGAGTCAGGCACAGCTTCAGGGGCTATTGCTGCCTGGAGCTCTGTTTATATTGACCTCAACGAGGCACACCTGGGGAGGGCGGGCCGGCAGGGTAAGGCTGCCCAGGTCAGCTAATCCACAACCCTCAGGGAATCACATTGTTGAAAATGGACCCCGCTAAGGCAGAAGAGAAGCCAAGGGAAAAAAGGACACAATGCCATTTGCAGCACCGTAGATGAGTCTAGAAGTAATCACGTGACTTGTAGTAAGTCAGAAAGTGAAAGACACATATCATATCATATCACTTATAGGTGTTACCTAAAAATGGATACCAGGGCAGATATTTCCACGGAGAAGGGCAATCACAGATTCATTAAACAAATTTATGGTTCACCAATGGAAAGGTGTGAGGATTGGTTTCATTACGATATCGGGGTTAACAGACATATACAAACACAGGTGACATATATAATCACCAAAGACCTACAGAATACCAAGAGAGGACTACTCAACATTCTGTCATAACGTACATGGGAAAAGGATCCCAAGAAGAACAGTCATCTGTATATGTGTAAAAGAACCACATCTTCCACACCTATAACAAGCCAAACATTGTAATCAAAATGCTGTAATAAAAAATAAAAACTTAAATTAAAAACACGAACAAGAAGTAGTGAGACAAACGTGAGGGGCTTTCTCCTGGCACATTCCATTCTAAACTCCAATCTAGAACACCACTTCCACTGAGGCTCTCTTGCCCTAGTAACCAGATTTGGTAAGGGTGAACTGCTGCCACCTTGTGGCCGTTTCACACAACAGCAGCTTTAATCCCAACGCTAATGGTCAGTTGATATTCAAAATCATTGCAGGCCTGTAAATGACACCTGCCCTGAAAACAAATCCTGGGGTCACATATCGACCAAAAATTTCAAAGGACGTCCATATTTCAAAATGACCGTTTCAAAAGGCATATTTTACGCACATTAGTGTTCTGCTTCTTTTCCTTTCTTTCCTTTTTTGTTAAAAAACACGGGAATGGAAAAAGGCATCCCTCAGAATGGGCGAAAATCGTTGCAGACGAATCAATGGACAGAGGTTTAATCTCCAATATATATAAACAGCTCATGCAGCTTAATATTAAAAAAACAAACAACCCAAAAAAAATGGGCAGAAGATCTAAAGAGACGTTTCTTCAAAGGAGACACAGAGATGGCCAAGACGCACATGAAAAGCTGCTCAACAGCACTAATTATTAGAGAAATGCAAATCAAAACTACAATGAGGTATCACCTCACACCTGTTAGAATCGGCATCATCAGAAAATCTACAAACAACCAATTCTGGGGAGGGTGTGGACAAAAGGAACCCTCTTCCACTATTGGTGGGAATGTAAATTGATACAGTCCCTATGGAGAACAGTATGGAGTTTCCTTAAAAAAATTAGAAATAAAATTACCATCTGATCCAGCAATCCCACTTCTGGGCATATACCCAGAGAAAACCGTATTTCAAAAAGGCACATTCACCACAATGTTCGTTGCAGCACTATTTACAATAGCCAGGTAATGGAAGCAACCTAAATGCCCACAGACAGATGAATGGATAAAGATGTGGTACATATATAAAATGGAATATGACTCGGCCATAAAAAGGAATGAAACTGGGTCATCTGTAGAGACATCGATGGATCGAGAGACTGTCATACAGAATGAAGTAAGTCAGAAAGAGGAAAACAAATATTGTATATTAATGCATATATGTGGAGCCTAAAAATGGTACAGATGAACTGGTTTGCAGGGAAGAAATAGAGACACAGAGGTAGAGAACAAACGTATGGACACCAAGTGTGGGAAGCCATGGGGTGGTGGTGGTGGGATGAGTTGGGAGTTTGGGATTGACCTGTATACATGTATATGCATAAAATACATAACTAATAATAACGTGCTGTATAAAAAAATAAATAAAATTTCAAAATTTTAAAAAATAAAATTTAAAAATAAAACAGAAAAAAGTTCTTCCCGTCACACAGATGTATTTATAGGAATGAATTATTTCCATGCTTATATCTATAAATACATAAAAGAGGAATAACATCTAACTTGAAACATAAAAGAAACAAAAAGTGAACCCACGAGTTATACAGAGGAAAACCCTATCACGGCACTTGCTCCAGTGGTAAACAATTCTGAAATTGGTCAGAGGTGGGGAACCATCTCCCATACAGCCAGCAACCCAACCCCCACGCAAGGAGCGTCCTCATTGCAAAGCTGGGGGACCGTGCCGAGGCATCTGTGAGTAAACGTGAGCTGAGCCCCAGGCCAGCTGCTGCTGTACTGTTCCCAACCTTTCCAGGTAAAACACCTGAATAGGTACAAGGGCTTGAAAGCCTAGAGGAAGGACCATGGAGCCACACCAGCGACAGCACGCAGGCCAACTTGGTGCCTGCAGGCCAGCCAGCGTGGTCCTGGACCCTGGCGCTCTTCCAGAAGCTTTCCATTGCCCTGCCTGAGATACCCCTCCTGTCCCGGCCCCCACTGCTTTTTTCCTTCCTCACCTCTGTCCGGAGAGAAATTCCAGCGGAAGGTATGGGTGACACATCCTCTTCTTTACTGGCGGCAGCCTGGCAACTCCTGCAGAAAGGCCAGCAGATCCCCACTCACACCGGGCCACCCACAAAGCTGTGGCCCCTCACTCCCTCCCACCAGCACAGCCCCGAGACTGATGACGGGGCAGAGAATATGGAGTCAGGCACAGCTTCAGGGGCTATTGCTGCCTGGAGCTCTGTTTATATTGACCTCAACGAGGCACACCTGGGGAGGGCAGGCCGGCAGGGTAAGGCTGCCCAGGTCAGCTAATCCACAACCCTCAGGGAATCACATTGTTGAAAATGGACCCCGCTAAGGCAGAAGAGAAGCCAAGGGAAAAAAGGACACAATGCCATTTGCAGCACCGTAGATGAGTCTAGAAGTAATCACGTGACTTGTAGTAAGTCAGAAAGTGAAAGACACATATCATATCATATCACTTATAGGTGTTACCTAAAAATGGATACCAGGGCAGATATTTCCACGGAGAAGGGCAATCACAGATTCATTAAACAAACTTATGGTTCACCAATGGAAAGGTGTGAGGATTGGTTTCATTACGATATCGGGGTTAACAGACATATACAAACACAGGTGACATATATAATCACCAAAGACCTACAGAATACCAAGAGAGGACTACTCAACATTCTGTCATAACGTACATGGGAAAAGGATCCCAAGAAGAACAGTCATCTGTATAAGTGTAAAGGAACCACATCTTCCACACCTACAACAAGCCAAACATTGTAATCAAACTTGCTGTAATAAAAAATAAAAAAATTAAATTAAATACACGAACAAGAAGTAGTGAGACAAACGTGAGGGGCTTTCTCCTGGCACATCCCATTCTAAACTCCAATCTAGAACACCACTTCCCCTGAGGCTCTCTTGCCCTAGTAACCAGATTTGGTAAGGGTGAACTGCTGCCACCTTGTGGCCGTTTCACACAACAGCAGCTTTAATCCCAACGCTAATGGTCAGTTGATATTCAAAATCATTGCAGGCCTGTAAATGACACCTGCCCTGAAAACAAATCCTGGGGTCACATATCGACCAAAAATTTCAAAGGACGTCCATATTTCAAAACCACCGTTTCAAAAGGCATATTTTACGCACATTAGTGTTCTGCTTCTTTTCCTTTCTTTCCTTTTTTGTTAAAAAACACGGGAATGGAAAAAGGCATCCCTCAGAATGGGCGAAAATCGTTGCAGACGAATCAATGAACAGAGGTTTAATCTCCAATATATATAAACAGCTCATGCAGCTTAATATTAAAAAAACAAACAACCCAAAAAAAAATGGGCAGAAGATCTAAAGAGACGTTTCTTCAAAGGAGACACAGAGATGGCCAAGACGCACATGAAAAGCTGCTCAACAGCACTAATTATTAGAGAAATGCAAATCAAAACTACAATGAGGTATCACCTCACACCTGTTAGAATCGGCATCATCAGAAAATCTACAAACAACCAATTCTGGGGAGGGTGTGGACAAAAGGAACCCTCTTCCACTATTGGTGGGAATGTAAATTGATACAGTCCCTATGGAGAACAGTATGGAGTTTCCTTAAAAAAACTAGAAATAGAATTACCATCTGATCCAGCAATCGCACTTCTGGGCATATACCCAGAGAAAACCGTATTTCAAAAAGGCACATTCACCACAATGTTCGTTGCAGCACTATTTACAATAGCCAGGTAATGGAAGCAACCTAAATGCCCACAGACAGATGAATGGATAAAGATGTGGTACATATATAAAATGGAATATTACTCGGCCATAAAAAGGAATGAAACTGGGTCATTTGTAGAGACATCGATGGATCGAGAGACTGTCATACAGAATGAAGTAAGTCAGAAAGAGGAAAACAAATATTGTATATTAATGCATATATGTGGAGCCTAAAAATGGTACAGATGAACTGGTTTGCAGGGAAGAAATAGAGACACAGAGGTAGAGAACAAACGTATGGACACCAAGTGTGGGAAGCCATGGGGTGGTGGTGGTGGGATGAGTTGGGAGTTTGGGATTGACCTGTATACATGTATATGCATAAAATACATAACTAATAATAACGTGCTGTATAAAAAAATAAATAAAATTTCAAAATTTTAAAAAATAAAATTTAAAAATAAAACAGAAAAAAGTTCTTCCCGTCACACAGATGTATTTATAGGAATGAATTATTTCCATGCTTATATCTATAAATACATAAAAGAGGAATAACATCTAACTTGAAACATAAAAGAAAAAAAAAGTGAACCCACGAGTTATACAGAGGAAAACCCTATCACGGCACTTGCTCCAGTGGTAAACAATTCTGAAATTGGTCAGAGGTGGGGAACCATCTCCCATACAGCCAGCAACCCAACCCCCACGCAAGGAGCGTCCTCATTGCAAAGCTGGGGGACCGTGCCGAGGCATCTGTGAGTAAACGTGAGCTGAGCCCCAGGCCAGCTGCTGCTGAACTGTTCCCACCCTTTCCAGGTAAAACACCTGAATATGTACAAGGGCTTGAAAGCCTAGAGGAAGGACCGTGGAGCCACACCAGCGACAGCACGCAGGCCAACTTGGTGCCTGCAGGCCAGCCAGCGTGGTCCTGGACCCTGGCGCTCTTCCAGAAGCTTTCCATTGCCCTGCCTGAGATACCCCTCCTGTCCCGGCCCCCACTGCTTTTTTCCTTCCTCACCTCTGTCCGGAGAGAAATTCCAGCGGAAGGTATGGGTGACACATCCTCTTCTTTACAGGCGGCAGCCTGGCAACTCCTGCAGAAAGGCCAGCAGAACCCCACTCACACCGGGCCACCCACAAAGCTGTGGCCCCTCACTCCCTCCCACCAGCACAGCCCCGAGACTGCTGACGGGGCAGAGAATATGGAGTCAGGCACAGCTTCAGGGGCTATTGCTGCCTGGAGCTCTGTTTATATTGACCTCAACGAGGCACACCTGGGGAGGGCGGGCCGGCAGGGTAAGGCTGCCCAGGTCAGCTAATCCACAACCCTCAGGGAATCACATTGTTGAAAATGGACCCCGCTAAGGCAGAAGAGAAGCCAAGGGAAAAAAGGACACAATGCCATTTGCAGCACCGTAGATGAGTCTAGAAGTAATCACGTGACTTGTAGTAAGTCAGAAAGTGAAAGACACATATCATATCATATCACTTATAGGTGTTACCTAAAAATGGATACCAGGGCAGATATTTCCACGGAGAAGGGCAATCACAGATTCATTAAACAAACTTATGGTTCACCAATGGAAAAGTGTGAGGATTGGTTTCATTACGATATCGGGGTTAACAGACATATACAAACACAGGTGACATATATAATCACCAAAGACCTACAGAATACCAAGAGAGGACTACTCAACATTCTGTCATAACGTACATGGGAAAAGGATCCCAAGAAGAACAGTCATCTGTATATGTGTAAAAGAACCACATCTTCCACACCTACAACAAGCCAAACATTGTAATCAAACTTGCTGTAATAAAAAATAAAAAAATTAAATTAAAAACACGAACAAGAAGTAGTGAGACAAACGTGAGGGGCTTTCTCCTGGCACATTCCATTCTAAACTCCAATCTAGAACACCACTTCCACTGAGGCTCTCTTGCCCTAGTAACCAGATTTGGTAAGGGTGAACTGCTGCCACCTTGTGGCCGTTTCACACAACAGCAGCTTTAATCCCAACGCTAATGGTCAGTTGATATTCAAAATCATTGCAGGCCTGTAAATGACACCTGCCCTGAAAACAAATCCTGGGGTCACATATCGACCAAAAATTTCAAAGGACGTCCATATTTCAAAACGACCGTTTCAAAAGGCATATTTTACGCACATTAGTGTTCTGCTTCTTTTCCTTTCTTTCCTTTTTTGTTAAAAAACACGGGAATGGAAAAAGGCATCCCTCAGAATGGGCGAAAATCGTTGCAGACGAATCAATGGACAGAGGTTTAATCTCCAATATATATAAACAGCTCATGCAGCTTAATATTAAAAAAACAAACAACCCAAAAAAAATGGGCAGAAGATCTAAAGAGACGTTTCTTCAAAGGAGACACAGAGATGGCCAAGACGCACATGAAAAGCTGCTCAACAGCACTAATTATTAGAGAAATGCAAATCAAAACTACAATGAGGTATCACCTCACACCTGTTAGAATCGGCATCATCAGAAAATCTACAAACAACCAATTCTGGGGAGGGTGTGGACAAAAGGAGCCCTCTTCCACTATTGGTGGGAATGTAAATTGATACAGTCCCTATGGAGAACAGTATGGAGTTTCCTTAAAAAAACTAGAAATAGAATTACCATCTGATCCAGCAATCGCACTTCTGGGCATATACCCAGAGAAAACCGTATTTCAAAAAGGCACATTCACCACAATGTTCGTTGCAGCACTATTTACAATAGCCAGGTAATGGAAGCAACCTAAATGCCCACAGACAGATGAATGGATAAAGATGTGGTACATATATAAAATGGAATATTACTCGGCCATAAAAAGGAATGAAACTGGGTCATTTGTAGAGACATCGATGGATCGAGAGACTGTCATACAGAATGAAGTAAGTCAGAAAGAGGAAAACAAATATTGTATAATAATGCATATATGTGGAGCCTAAAAATGGTACAGATGAACTGGTTTGCAGGGAAGAAAGAGAGACACAGAGGTAGAGAACAAACGTATGGACACCAAGTGTGGGAAGCCATGGGGTGGTGGTGGTGGGATGAGTTGGGTGTTTGGGATTGACCTGTATACATGTATATGCATAAAATACATAACTAATAATAACGTGCTGTATAAAAAAATAAATAAAATTTCAAAATTTTAAAAAATAAAATTTAAAAATAAAACAGAAAAAAGTTCTTCCCGTCACACAGATGTATTTATAGGAATGAATTATTTCCATGCTTATATCTATAAATACATAAAAGAGGAATAACATCTAACTTGAAACATAAAAGAAAAAAAAAGTGAACCCACGAGTTATACAGAGGAAAACCCTATCACGGCACTTGCTCCAGTGGTAAACAATTCTGAAATTGGTCAGAGGTGGGGAACCATCTCCCATACAGCCAGCAACCCAACCCCCACGCAAGGAGCGTCCTCATTGCAAAGCTGGGGGACCGTGCCGAGGCATCTGTGAGTAAACGTGAGCTGAGCCCCAGGCCAGCTGCTGCTGAACTGTTCCCACCCTTTCCAGGTAAAACACCTGAATATGTACAAGGGCTTGAAAGCCTAGAGGAAGGACCGTGGAGCCACACCAGCGACAGCACGCAGGCCAACTTGGTGCCTGCAGGCCAGCCAGCGTGGTCCTGGACCCTGGCGCTCTTCCAGAAGCTTTCCATTGCCCTGCCTGAGATACCCCTCCTGTCCCGGCCCCCACTGCTTTTTTCCTTCCTCACCTCTGTCCGGAGAGAAATTCCAGCGGAAGGTATGGGTGACACATCCTCTTCTTTACAGGCGGCAGCCTGGCAACTCCTGCAGAAAGGCCAGCAGAACCCCACTCACACCGGGCCACCCACAAAGCTGTGGCCCCTCACTCCCTCCCACCAGCACAGCCCCGAGACTGCTGACGGGGCAGAGAATATGGAGTCAGGCACAGCTTCAGGGGCTATTGCTGCCTGGAGCTCTGTTTATATTGACCTCAACGAGGCACACCTGGGGAGGGCGGGCCGGCAGGGTAAGGCTGCCCAGGTCAGCTAATCCACAACCCTCAGGGAATCACATTGTTGAAAATGGACCCCGCTAAGGCAGAAGAGAAGCCAAGGGAAAAAAGGACACAATGCCATTTGCAGCACCGTAGATGAGTCTAGAAGTAATCACGTGACTTGTAGTAAGTCAGAAAGTGAAAGACACATATCATATCATATCACTTATAGGTGTTACCTAAAAATGGATACCAGGGCAGATATTTCCACGGAGAAGGGCAATCACAGATTCATTAAACAAACTTATGGTTCACCAATGGAAAGGTGTGAGGATTGGTTTCATTACGATATCGGGGTTAACAGACATATACAAACACAGGTGACATATATAATCACCAAAGACCTACAGAATACCAAGAGAGGACTACTCAACATTCTGTCATAACGTACATGGGAAAAGGATCCCAAGAAGAACAGTCATCTGTATATGTGTAAAAGAACCACATCTTCCTCACCTATAACAAGCCAAACATAGTAATCAAAATGCTGTAATAAAAAATAAAAACTTAAATTAAAAACACGAACAAGAAGTAGTGAGACAAACGTGAGGGGCTTTCTCCTGGCACATTCCATTCTAAACTCCAATCTAGAACACCACTTCCACTGAGGCTCTCTTGCCCTAGTAACCAGATTTGGTAAGGGTGAACTGCTGCCACCTTGTGGCCGTTTCACACAACAGCAGCTTTAATCCCAACGCTAATGGTCAGTTGATATTCAAAATCATTGCAGGCCTGTAAATGACACCTGCCCTGAAAACAAATCCTGGGGTCACATATCGACCAAAAATTTCAAAGGACGTCCATATTTCAAAACGACCGTTTCAAAAGGCATATTTTACGCACATTAGTGTTCTGCTTCTTTTCCTTTCTTTCCTTTTTTGTTAAAAAACACGGGAATGGAAAAAGGCATCCCTCAGAATGGGCGAAAATCGTTGCAGACGAATCAATGGACAGAGGTTTAATCTCCAATATATATAAACAGCTCATGCAGCTTAATATTAAGAAAACAAACAACCCAAAAAAAATGGGCAGAAGATCTAAAGAGACGTTTCTTCAAAGGAGACACAGAGATGGCCAAGACGCACATGAAAAGCTGCTCAACAGCACTAATTATTAGAGAAATGCAAATCAAAACTACAATGAGGTATCACCTCACACCTGTTAGAATCGGCATCATCAGAAAATCTACAAACAACCAATTCTGGGGAGGGTGTGGACAAAAGGAGCCCTCTTCCACTATTGGTGGGAATGTAAATTGATACAGTCCCTAGGGAGAACAGTATGGAGTTTCCTTAAAAAAACTAGAAATAGAATTACCATCTGATCCAGCAATCCCACTTCTGGGCATATACCCAGAGAAAACCGTATTTCAAAAAGGCACATTCACCACAATGTTCGTTGCAGCACTATTTACAATAGCCAGGTAATGGAAGCAACCTAAATGCCCACAGACAGATGAATGGATAAAGATGTGGTACATATATAAAATGGAATATTACTCGGCCATAAAAAGGAATGAAACTGGGTCATTTGTAGAGACATCGATGGATCGAGAGACTGTCATACAGAATGAAGTAAGTCAGAAAGAGGAAAACAAATATTGTATATTAATGCATATATGTGGAGCCTAAAAATGGTACAGATGAACTGGTTTGCAGGGAAGAAATAGAGACACAGAGGTAGAGAACAAACGTATGGACACCAAGTGTGGGAAGCCATGGGGTGGTGGTGGTGGGATGAGTTGGGAGTTTGGGATTGACCTGTATACATGTATATGCATAAAATACATAACTAATAATAACGTGCTGTATAAAAAAATAAATAAAATTTCAAAATTTTAAAAAATAAAATTTAAAAATAAAACAGAAAAAAGTTCTTCCCGTCACACAGATGTATTTATAGGAATGAATTATTTCCATGCTTATATCTATAAATACATAAAAGAGGAATAACATCTAACTTGAAACATAAAAGAAACAAAAAGTGAACCCACGAGTTATACAGAGGAAAACCCTATCACGGCACTTGCTCCAGTGGTAAACAATTCTGAAATTGGTCAGAGGTGGGGAACCATCTCCCATACAGCCAGCAACCCAACCCCCACGCAAGGAGCGTCCTCATTGCAAAGCTGGGGGACCGTGCCGAGGCATCTGTGAGTAAACGTGAGCTGAGCCCCAGGCCAGCTGCTGCTGAACTGTTCCCACCCTTTCCAGGTAAAACACCTGAATAGGTACAAGGGCTTGAAAGCCTAGAGGAAGGACCATGGAGCCACACCAGCGACAGCACGCAGGCCAACTTGGTGCCTGCACGCCAGCCAGCGTGGTCTTGGACCCTGGCGCTCTTCCAGAAGCTTTCCATTGCCCTGCCTGAGATACCCCTCCTGTCCCGGCCCCCACTGCTTTTTTCCTTCCTCACCTCTGTCCGGAGAGAAATTCCAGCGGAAGGTATGGGTGACACATCCTCTTCTTTACAGGCGGCAGCCTGGCAACTCCTGCAGAAAGGCCAGCAGAACCCCACTCACACCGGGCCACCCACAAAGCTGTGGCCCCTCACTCCCTCCCACCAGCACAGCCCCGAGACTGCTGACGGGGCAGAGAATATGGAGTCAGGCACAGCTTCAGGGGCTATTGCTGCCTGGAGCTCTGTTTATATTGACCTCAACGAGGCACACCTGGGGAGGGCGGGCCGGCAGGGTAAGGCTGCCCAGGTCAGCTAATCCACAACCCTCAGGGAATCACATTGTTGAAAATGGACCCCGCTAAGGCAGAAGAGAAGCCAAGGGAAAAAAGGACACAATGCCATTTGCAGCACCGTAGATGAGTCTAGAAGTAATCACGTGACTTGTAGTAAGTCAGAAAGTGAAAGACACATATCATATCATATCACTTATAGGTGTTACCTAAAAATGGATACCAGGGCAGATATTTCCACGGAGAAGGGCAATCACAGATTCATTAAACAAACTTATGGTTCACCAATGGAAAGGTGTGACGATTGGTTTCATTACGATATCGGGGTTAACAGACATATACAAACACAGGTGACATATATAATCACCAAAGACCTACAGAATACCAAGAGAGGACTACTCAACATTCTGTCATAACGTACATGGGAAAAGGATCCCAAGAAGAAGAGTCATCTGTATATGTGTAAAAGAACCACATCTTCCACACCTACAACAAGCCAAACATTGTAATCAAACTTGCTGTAATAAAAAATAAAAAAAATTAAATTAAAAACACGAACAAGAAGTAGTGAGACAAACGTGAGGGGCTTTCTCCTGGCACATTCCATTCTAAACTCCAATCTAGAACACCACTTCCACTGAGGCTCTCTTGCCCTAGTAACCAGATTTGGTAAGGGTGAACTGCTGCCACCTTGTGGCCGTTTCACACAACAGCAGCTTTAATCCCAACGCTAATGGTCAGTTGATATTCAAAATCATTGCAGGCCTGTAAATGACACCTGCCCTGAAAACAAATCCTGGGGTCACATATCGACCAAAAATTTCAAAGGACGTCCATATTTCAAAACGACCGTTTCAAAAGGCATATTTTACGCACATTAGTGTTCTGCTTCTTTTCCTTTCTTTCCTTTTTTGTTAAAAAACACGGGAATGGAAAAAGGCATCCCTCAGAATGGGCGAAAATCGTTGCAGACGAATCAATGGACAGAGGTTTAATCTCCAATATATATAAACAGCTCATGCAGCTTAATATTAAGAAAACAAACAACCCCAAAAAAATGGGCAGAAGATCTAAAGAGACGTTTCTTCAAAGGAGACACAGAGATGGCCAAGACGCACATGAAAAGCTGCTCAACAGCACTAATTATTAGAGAAATGCAAATCAAAACTACAATGAGGTATCACCTCACACCTGTTAGAATCGGCATCATCAGAAAATCTACAAACAACCAATTCTGGGGAGGGTGTGGACAAAAGGAGCCCTCTTCCACTATTGGTGGGAATGTAAATTGATACAGTCCCTATGGAGAACAGTATGGAGTTTCCTTAAAAAAACTAGAAATAGAATTACCATCTGATCCAGCAATCCCACTTCTGGGCATATACCCAGAGAAAACCGTATTTCAAAAAGGCACATTCACCACAATGTTCGTTGCAGCACTATTTACAATAGCCAGGTAATGGAAGCAACCTAAATGCCCACAGACAGATGAATGGATAAAGATGTGGTACATATATAAAATGGAATATTACTCGGCCATAAAAAGGAATGAAACTGGGTCATTTGTAGAGACATCGATGGATCGAGAGACTGTCATACAGAATGAAGTAAGTCAGAAAGAGGAAAACAAATATTGTATATTAATGCATATATGTGGAGCCTAAAAATGGTACAGATGAACTGGTTTGCAGGGAAGAAATAGAGACACAGAGGTAGAGAACAAACGTATGGACACCAAGTGTGGGAAGCCATGGGGTGGTGGTGGTGGGATGAGTTGGGAGTTTGGGATTGACCTGTATACATGTATATGCATAAAATACATAACTAATAATAACGTGCTGTATAAAAAAATAAATAAAATTTCAAAATTTTAAAAAATAAAATTTAAAAATAAAACAGAAAAATGTTCTTCCCGTCACACAGATGTATTTATAGGAATGAATTATTTCCATGCTTATATCTATAAATACATAAAAGAGGAATAACATCTAACTTGAAACATAAAAGAAACAAAAAGTGAACCCACGAGTTATACAGTGGAAAACACTATCACGGCACTTGCTCCAGTGGTAAACAATTCTGAAATTGGTCAGAGGTGGGGAACCATCTCCCATACAGCCAGCAACCCAACCCCCATGCAAGGAGCGTCCTCATTGCAAAGCTGGGGGACCGTGCCGAGGCATCTGTGAGTAAACGTGAGCTGAGCCCCAGGCCAGCTGCTGCTGAACTGTTCCCACCCTTTCCAGGTAAAACACCTGAATATGTACAAGGGCTTGAAAGCCTAGAGGAAGGACCGTGGAGCCACACCAGCGACAGCACGCAGGCCAACTTGGTGCCTGCACGCCAGCCAGCGTGGTCCTGGACCCTGGCGCTCTTCCAGAAGCTTTCCATTGCCCTGCCTGAGATACCCCTCCTGTCCCGGCCCCCACTGCTTTTTTCCTTCCTCACCTCTGTCCGGAGAGAAATTCCAGCGGAAGTTATGGGTGACACATCCTCTTCTTTACAGGCGGCAGCCTGGCAACTCCTGCAGAAAGGCCAGCAGAACCCCACTCACACCGGGCCACCCACAAAGCTGTGGCCCCTCACTCCCTCCTCCCACCAGCACAGCCCCGAGACTGCTGACGGGGCAGAGAATATGGAGTCAGGCACAGCTTCAGGGGCTATTGCTGCCTGGAGCTCTGTTTATATTGACCTCAACGAGGCACACCTGGGGAGGGCGGGCCGGCAGGGTAAGGCTGCCCAGGTCAGCTAATCCACAACCCTCAGGGAATCACATTGTTGAAAATGGACCCCGCTAAGGCAGAAGAGAAGCCAAGGGAAAAAAGGACACAATGCCATTTGCAGCACCGTAGATGAGTCTAGAAGTAATCACGTGACTTGTAGTAAGTCAGAAAGTGAAAGACACATATCATATCATATCACTTATAGGTGTTACCTAAAAATGGATACCAGGGCAGATATTTCCACGGAGAAGGGCAATCACAGATTCATTAAACAAACTTATGGTTCACCAATGGAAAGGTGTGAGGATTGGTTTCATTATGATATCGGGGTTAACAGACATATACAAACACAGGTGACATATATAATCACCAAAGACCTACAGAATACCAAGAGAGGACTACTCAACATTCTGTCATAACGTACATGGGAAAAGGATCCCAAGAAGAACAGTCATCTGTATATGTGTAAAGGAACCACATCTTCCACACCTACAACAAGCCAAACATTGTAATCAAACTTGCTGTAATAAAAAATAAAAAAATTAAATTAAAAACACGAACAAGAAGTAGTGAGACAAACGTGAGGGGCTTTCTCCTGGCACATTCCATTCTAAACTCCAATGTAGAACACCACTTCCACTGAGGCTCTGTTGCCCTAGTAACCAGATTTGGTAAGGGTGAACTGCTGCCACCTTGTGGCCGTTTCACACAACAGCAGCTTTAATCCCAACGCTAATGGTCAGTTGATATTCAAAATCATTGCAGGCCTGTAAATGACACCTGCCCTGAAAACAAATCCTGGGGTCACATATCGACCAAAAAATTCAAAGGACGTCCATATTTCAAAACGACCGTTTCAAAAGGCATATTTTACGCACATTAGTGTTCTGCTCCTTTTCCTTTCTTTCCTTTTTTGTTAAAAAACACGGGAATGGAAAAAGGCATCCCTCAGAATGGGTGAAAATCGTTGCAGACGAATCAATGGACAGAGGTTTAATCTCCAATATATATAAACAGCTCATGCAGCTTAATATTAAAAAAACAAACAACCCAAAAAAAATGGGCAGAAGATCTAAAGAGACGTTTCTTCAAAGGAGACACAGAGATGGCCAAGACGCACATGAAAAGCTGCTCAACAGCACTAATTATTAGAGAAATGCAAATCAAAACTACAATGAGGTATCACCTCACACCTGTTAGAATCGGCATCATCAGAAAATCTACAAACAACCAATTCTGGGGAGGGTGTGGACAAAAGGAGCCCTCTTCCACTATTGGTGGGAATGTAAATTGATACAGTCACTATGGAGAACAGTATGGAGTTTCCTTAAAAAAACTAGAAATAGAATTACCATCTGATCCAGCAATCCCACTTCTGGGCATATACCCAGAGAAAACCGTATTTCAAAAAGGCACATTCACCACAATGTTCGTTGCAGCACTATTTACAATAGCCAGGTAATGGAAGCAACCTAAATGCCCACAGACAGATGAATGGATAAAGATGTGGTACATATATAAAATGGAATATTACTCGGCCATAAAAAGGAATGAAACTGGGTCATCTGTAGAGACATCGATGGATCGAGAGACTGTCATACAGAATGAAGTAAGTCAGAAAGAGGAAAACAAATATTGTATATTAATGCATATATGTGGAGCCTAAAAATGGTACAGATGAACTGGTTTGCAGGGAAGAAATAGAGACACAGAGGTAGAGAACAAACGTATGGACACCAAGTGTGGGAAGCCATGGGGTGGTGGTGGTGGGATGAATTGGGAGTTTTGGATTGACCTGTATACATGTATATGCATAAAATACATAACTAATAATAACGTGATGTATAAAAAAATAAATAAAATTTCAAAATTTTAAAAAATAAAATTTAAAAATAAAACAGAAAAAAGTTCTTCCCGTCACACAGATGTATTTATAGGAATGAATTATTTCCATGCTTATATCTATAAATACATAAAAGAGGAATAACATCTAACTTGAAACATAAAAGAAAAAAAAAGTGAACCCACGAGTTATACAGAGGAAAACCCTATCACGGCACTTGCTCCAGTGGTAAACAATTCTGAAATTGGTCAGAGGTGGGGAACCATCTCCCATACAGCCAGCAACCCAACCCCCATGCAAGGAGCGTCCTCATTGCAAAGCTGGGGGACCGTGCCGAGGCATCTGTGAGTAAACGTGAGCTGAGCCCCAGGCCAGCTGCTGCTGAACTGTTCCCACCCTTTCCAGGTAAAACACCTGAATAGGTACAAGGGCTTGAAAGCCTAGAGGAAGGACCGTGGAGCCACACCAGCGACAGCACGCAGGCCAACTTGGTGCCTGCAGGCCAGCCAGCGTGGTCCTGGACCCTGGCGCTCTTCCAGAAGCTTTCCATTGCCCTGCCTGAGATACCCCTCCTGTCCCGGCCCCCACTGCTTTTTTCCTTCCTCACCTCTGTCCGGAGAGAAATTCCAGTGGAAGGTATGTCTGACACATCCTCTACTTTACAGGCGGCAGCCTGGCAACTCCTGCAGAAAGGCCATTAGAACCCCACTCACACCGGGCCACGCACAAAGCTGTGGCCCCTCACTCCCTCCCACCAGCACAGCCCCAAGACTGCTGACGGGGCAGAGAATATGGAGTCAGGCACAGCTTCAGGGGCTATTGCTGCCTGGAGCTCTGTTTATATTGACCTCAACGAGGCACACCTGGGGAGGGCGGGCCGGCAGGGTAAGGCTGCCCAGGTCAGCTAATCCACAACCCTCAGGGAATCACATTGTTGAAAATGGACCCCGCTAAGGCAGAAGAGAAGCCAAGGGAAAAAAGGACACAATGCCATTTGCAGCACCGTAGATGAGTCTAGAAGTAATCACGTGACGTGTAGTAAGTCAGAAAGTGAAAGACACATATCATATCATATCACTTATAGGTGTTACCTAAAAATGGATACCAGGGCAGATATTTCCACGGAGAAGGGCAATCACAGATTCATTAAACAAACTTATGGTTCACCAATGGAAAGGTGTGAGGATTGGTTTCATTACGATATCGGGGTTAACAGACATATACAAACACAGGTGACATATATAATCACCAAAGACCTACAGAATACCAAGAGAGGACTACTCAACATTCTGTCATAACGTACATGGGAAAAGGATCCCAAGAAGAACAGTCATCTGTATATGTGTAAAGGAACCACATCTTCCACACCTACAACAAGCCAAACATTGTAATCAAACTTGCTGTAATAAAAAATAAAAAAATTAAATTAAAAACACGAACAAGAAGTAATGAGACAAACGTGAGGGGCTTTCTCCTGGCACATTCCATTCTAAACTCCAATCTAGAACACCACTTCCACTGAGGCTCTCTTGCCCTAGTAACCAGATTTGGTAAGGGTGAACTGCTGCCACCTTGTGGCCGTTTCACACAACAGCAGCTTTAATCCCAACGCTAATGGTCAGTTGATATTCAAAATCATTGCAGGCCTGTAAATGACACCTGCCCTGAAAACAAATCCTGGGGTCACATATCGACCAAAAAATTCAAAGGACGTCCATATTTCAAAACGACCGTTTCAAAAGGCATATTTTACGCACATTAGTGTTCTGCTTCTTTTCCTTTCTTTCCTTTTTTGTTAAAAAACACCGGAATGGAAAAAGGCATCCCTCAGAATGGGCGAAAATCGTTGCAGACGAATCAATGGACAGAGGTTTAATCTCCAATATATATAAACAGCTCATGCAGCTTAATATTAAAAAAAACAAACAACCCAAAAAAAATGGGCAGAAGATCTAAAGAGACGTTTCTTCAAAGGAGACACAGAGATGGCCAAGACGCACATGAAAAGCTGCTCAACAGCACTAATTATTAGAGAAATGCAAATCAAAACTACAATGAGGTATCACCTCACACCTGTTAGAATCGGCATCATCAGAAAATCTACAAACAACCAATTCTGGGGAGGGTGTGGACAAAAGGAGCCCTCTTCCACTATTGGTGGGAATGTAAATTGATACAGTCACTATGGAGAACAGTATGGAGTTTCCTTAAAAAAACTAGAAATAGAATTACCATCTGATCCAGCAATCCCACTTCTGGGCATATACCCAGAGAAAACCGTATTTCAAAAAGGCACATTCACCACAATGTTCGTTGCAGCACTATTTACAATAGCCAGGTAATGGAAGCAACCTAAATGCCCACAGACAGATGAATGGATAAAGATGTGGTACATATATAAAATGGAATATGACTCGGCCATAAAAAGGAATGAAACTGGGTCATTTGTAGAGACATCGATGGATCGAGAGACTGTCATACAGAATGAAGTAAGTCAGAAAGAGGAAAACAAATATTGTATATTAATGCATATATGTGGAGCCTAAAAATGGTACAGATGAACTGGTTTGCAGGGAAGAAATAGAGACACAGAGGTAGAGAACAAACGTATGGACACCAAGTGTGGGAAGCCATGGGGTGGTGGTGGTGGGATGAGTTGGGAGTTTGGGATTGACCTGTATACATGTATATGCATAAAATACATAACTAATAATAACGTGCTGTATAAAAAAATAAATAAAATTTCAAAATTTTAAAAAATAAAATTTAAAAATAAAACAGAAAAAAGTTCTTCCCGTCACACAGATGTATTTATAGGAATGAATTATTTCCATGCTTATATCTATAAATACATAAAAGAGGAATAACATCTAACTTGAAACATAAAAGAAACAAAAAGTGAACCCACGAGTTATACAGAGGAAAACCCTATCACGGCACTTGCTCCAGTGGTAAACAATTCTGAAATTGGTCAGAGGTTGGGAACCATCTCCCATACAGCCAGCAACCCAACCCCCACGCAAGGAGCGTCCTCATTGCAAACCTGGGGGACCGTGCCGAGGCATCTGTGAGTAAACGTGAGCTGAGCCCCAGGCCAGCTGCTGCTGAACTGTCCCCACCCTTTCCAGGTAAAACACCTGAATATGTACAAGGGCTTGAAAGCCTAGAGGAAGGACCGTGGAGCCACACCAGCGACAGCACGCAGGCCAACTTGGTGCCTGCAGGCCAGCCAGCGTGGTCCTGGACCCTGGCGCTCTTCCAGAAGCTTTCCATTGCCCTGCCTGAGATACCCCTCCTGTCCCGGCCCCCACTGCTTTTTTCCTTCCTCACCTCTGTCCAGAGAGAAATTCCAGCGGAAGGTATGTGTGACACATCCTCTTCTTTACAGGCGGCAGCCTGGCAACTCCTGCAGAAAGGCCAGCAGAACCCCACTCACACCGGGCCACCCACAAAGCTGTGGCCCCTCACTCCCTCCTCCCACCAGCACAGCCCCGAGACTGCTGACGGGGCAGAGAATATGGAGTCAGGCACAGCTTCAGGGGCTATTGCTGCCTGGAGCTCTGTTTATATTGACCTCAACGAGGCACACCTGGGGAGGGCGGGCCGGCAGGGTAAGGCTGCCCAGGTCAGCTAATCCACAACCCTCAGGGAATCACATTGTTGAAAATGGACCCCGCTAAGGCAGAAGAGAAGCCAAGGGAAAAAAGGACACAATGCCATTTGCAGCACCGTAGATGAGTCTAGAAGTAATCACGTGACTTGTAGTAAGTCAGAAAGTGAAAGACACATATCATATCATATCACTTATAGGTGTTACCTAAAAATGGATACCAGGGCAGATATTTCCACGGAGAAGGGCAATCACAGATTCATTAAACAAACTTATGGTTCACCAATGGAAAGGTGTGAGGATTGGTTTCATTACGATATCGGGGTTAACAGACATATACAAACACAGGTGACATATATAATCACCAAAGACCTACAGAATACCAAGAGAGGACTACTCAACATTCTGTCATAACGTACATGGGAAAAGGATCCCAAGAAGAACAGTCATCTGTATATGTGTAAAAGAACCACATCTTCCACACCTACAACAAGCCAAACATTGTAATCAAACTTGCTGTAATAAAAAATAAAAAAATTAAATTAAAAACACGAACAAGAAGTAGTGAGACAAACGTGAGGGGCTTTCTCCTGGCACATTCCATTCTAAACTCCAATCTAGAACACCACTTCCACTGAGGCTCTCTTGCCCTAGTAACCAGATTTGGTAAGGGTGAACTGCTGCCACCTTGTGGCCGTTTCACACAACAGCAGCTTTAATCCCAACGCTAATGGTCAGTTGATATTCAAAATCATTGCAGGCCTGTAAATGACACCTGCCCTGAAAACAAATCCTGGGGTCACATATCGACCAAAAATTTCAAAGGACGTCCATATTTCAAAACGACCGTTTCAAAAGGCATATTTTACGCACATTAGTGTTCTGCTTCTTTTCCTTTCTTTCCTTTTTTGTTAAAAAACACGGGAATGGAAAAAGGCATCCCTCAGAATGGGCGAAAATCGTTGCAGACGAATCAATGGACAGAGGTTTAATCTCCAATATATATAAACAGCTCATGCAGCTTAATATTAAAAAAACAAACATCCCCAAAAAAAATGGGCAGAAGATCTAAAGAGACGTTTCTTCAAAGGAGACACAGAGATGGCCAAGACGCACATGAAAAGCTGCTCAACAGCACTAATTATTAGAGAAATGCAAATCAAAACTACAATGAGGTATCACCTCACACCTGTTAGAATCGGCATCATCAGAAAATCTACAAACAACCAATTCTGGGGAGGGTGTGGACAAAAGGAGCCCTCTTCCACTATTGGTGGGAATGTAAATTGATAGAGTCACTATGGAGAACAGTATGGAGTTTCCTTAAAAAAACTAGAAATAGAATTACCATCTGATCCAGCAATCCCACTTCTGGGCATATACCCAGAGAAAACCGTATTTCAAAAAGGCACATTCACCACAATGTTCGTTGCAGCACTATTTACAATAGCCAGGTAATGGAAGCAACCTAAATGCCCACAGACAGATGAATGGATAAAGATGTGGTACATATATAAAATGGAATATTACTCGGCCATAAAAAGGAATGAAACTGGGTCATCTGTAGAGACATCGATGGATCGAGGGACTGCCATACAGAATGAAGTAAGTCAGAAAGAGGAAAACAAATATTGTATATTAATGCATATATGTGGAGCCTAAAAATGGTACAGATGAACTGGTTTGCAGGGAAGAAATAGAGACACAGAGGTAGAGAACAAACGTATGGACACCAAGTGTGGGAAGCCATGGGGTGGTGGTGGTGGGATGAGTTGGGAGTTTGGGATTGACCTGTATACATGTATATGCATAAAATACATAACTAATAATAACGTGCTGTATAAAAAAATAAATAAAATTTCAAAATTTAAAAAAATAAAATTTAAAAATAAAACAGAAAAAGGTTCTTCCCGTCACACAGATGTATTTATAGGAATGAATTATTTCCATGCTTATATCTATAAATATATAAAAGAGGAATAACATCTAACTTGAAACATAAAAGAAAAAAAAAGTGAACCCACGAGTTATACAGAGGAAAACCCTATCACGGCACTTGCTCCAGTGGTAAACAATTCTGAAATTGGTCAGAGGTGGGGAACCATCTCCCATACAGCCAGCAACCCAACCCCCACGCAAGGAGCGTCCTCATTGCAAAGCTGGGGGACCGTGCCGAGGCATCTGTGAGTAAACGTGAGCTGAGCCCCAGGCCAGCTGCTGCTGAACTGTTCCCACCCTTTCCAGGTAAAACACCTGAATAGGTACAAGGGCTTGAAAGCCTAGAGGAAGGACCGTGGAGCCACACCAGCGACAGCACGCAGGCCAACTTGGTGCCTGCAGGCCAGCCAGCGTGGTCCTGGACCCTGGCGCTCTTCCAGAAGCTTTCCATTGCCCTGCCTGAGATACCCCTCCTGTCCCGGCCCCCACTGCTTTTTTCCTTCCTCACCTCTGTCCAGAGAGAAATTCCAGCGGAAGGTATGGGTGACACATCCTCTTCTTTACAGGCGGCAGCCTGGCAACTCCTGCAGAAAGGCCAGCAGAACCCCACTCACACCGGGCCACCCAAAAAGCTGTGGCCCCTCACTCCCTCCTCCCACCAGCACAGCCCCGAGACTGCTGACGGGGCAGAGAATATGGAGTCAGGCACAGCTTCAGGGGCTATTGCTGCCTGGAGCTCTGTTTATATTGACCTCAACGAGGCACACCTGGGGAGGGCGGGCCGGCAGGGTAAGGCTGCCGAGGTCAGCTAATCCACAACCCTCAGGGAATCACATTGTTGAAAATGGACCCCGCTAAGGCAGAAGAGAAGCCAAGGGAAAAAAGGACACAATGCCATTTGCAGCACCGTAGATGAGTCTAGAAGTAATCACGTGACTTGTAGTAAGTCAGAAAGTGAAAGACACATATCATATCATATCACTTATAGGTGTTACCTAAAAATGGATACCAGGGCAGATATTTCCACGGAGAAGGGCAATCACAGATTCATTAAACAAACTTATGGTTCACCAATGGAAAGGTGTGAGGATTGGTTTCATTACGATATCGGGGTTAACAGACATATACAAACACAGGTGACATATATAATCACCAAAGACCTACAGAATACCAAGAGAGGACTACTCAACATTCTGTCATAACGTACATGGGAAAAGGATCCCAAGAAGAACAGTCATCTGTATATGTGTAAAAGAACCACATCTTCCACACCTACAACAAGCCAAACATTGTAATCAAACTTGCTGTAATAAAAAATAAAAAAATTAAATTAAAAACACGAACAAGAAGTAGTGAGACAAACGTGAGGGGCTTTCTCCTGGCACATTCCATTCTAAACTCCAATCTAGAACACCACTTCCACTGAGGCTCTCTTGCCCTAGTAACCAGATTTGGTAAGGGTGAACTGCTGCCACCTTGTGGCCGTTTCACACAACAGCAGCTTTAATCCCAACGCTAATGGTCAGTTGATATTCAAAATCATTGCAGGCCTGTAAATGACACCTGCCCTGAAAACAAATCCTGGGGTCACATATCGACCAAAAATTTCAAAGGACGTCCATATTTCAAAACGACCGTTTCAAAAGGCATATTTTACGCACATTAGTGTTCTGCTTCTTTTCCTTTCTTTCCTTTTTTGTTAAAAAACACGGGAATGGAAAAAGGCATCCCTCAGAATGGGCGAAAATCGTTGCAGACGAATCAATGGACAGAGGTTTAATCTCCAATATATATAAACAGCTCATGCAGCTTAATATTAAAAAAAACAAACAACCCCAAAAAAATGGGCAGAAGATCTAAAGAGACGTTTCTTCAAAGGAGACACAGAGATGGCCAAGACGCACATGAAAAGCTGCTCAACAGCACTAATTATTAGAGAAATGCAAATCAAAACTACAATGAGGTATCACCTCACACCTGTTAGAATCGGCATCATCAGAAAATCTACAAACAACCAATTCTGGGGAGGGTGTGGACAAAAGGAGCCCTCTTCCACTATTGGTGGGAATGTAAATTGATAGAGTCACTATGGAGAACAGTATGGAGTTTCCTTAAAAAAACTAGAAATAGAATTACCATCTGATCCAGCAGTCCCACTTCTGGGCATATACCCAGAGAAAACCGTATTTCAAAAAGGCACATTCACCACAATGTTCGTTGCAGCACTATTTACAATAGCCAGGTAATGGAAGCAACCTAAATGCCCACAGACAGATGAATGGATAAAGATGTGGTACATATATAAAATGGAATATTACTCGGCCATAAAAAGGAATGAAACTGGGTCATCTGTAGAGACATCGATGGATCGAGGGACTGTCATACAGAATGAAGTAAGTCAGAAAGAGGAAAACAAATATTGTATATTAATGCATATATGTGGAGCCTAAAAATGGTACAGATGAACTGGTTTGCAGGGAAGAAATAGAGACACAGAGGTAGAGAACAAACGTATGGACACCAAGTGTGGGAAGCCATGGGGTGGTGGTGGTGGGATGAGTTGGGAGTTTGGGATTGACCTGTATACATGTATATGCATAAAATACATAACTAATAATAACGTGCTGTATAAAAAAATAAATAAAATTTCAAAATTTTAAAAAATAAAATTTAAAAATAAAACAGAAAAAAGTTCTTCCCGTCACACAGATGTATTTATAGGAATGAATTATTTCCATGCTTATATCTATAAATACATAAAAGAGGAATAACATCTAACTTGAAACATAAAAGAAAAAAAAAGTGAACCCACGAGTTATACAGAGGAAAACCCTATCACGGCACTTGCTCCAGTGGTAAACAATTCTGAAATTGGTCAGAGGTGGGGAACCATCTCCCATACAGCCAGCAACCCAACCCCCACGCAAGGAGCGTCCTCATTGCAAAGCTGGGGGACCGTGCCGAGGCATCTGTGAGTAAACGTGAGCTGAGCCCCAGGCCAGCTGCTGCTGAACTGTTCCCACCCTTTCCAGGTAAAACACCTGAATAGGTACAAGGGCTTGAAAGCCTAGAGGAAGGACCGTGGAGCCACACCAGCGACAGCACGCAGGCCAACTTGGTGCCTGCAGGCCAGCCAGCGTGGTCCTGGACCCTGGCGCTCTTCCAGAAGCTTTCCATTGCCCTGCCTGAGATACCCCTCCTGTCTCGGCCCCCACTGCTTTTTTCCTTCCTCACCTCTGTCCAGAGAGAAATTCCAGCGGAAGGTATGGGTGACACATCCTCTTCTTTACAGGCGGCAGCCTGGCAACTCCTGCAGAAAGGCCAGCAGAACCCCACTCACACCGGGCCACCCACAAAGCTGTGGCCCCTCACTCCCTCCCACCAGCACAGCCCCGAGACTGCTGACGGGGCAGAGAATATGGAGTCAGGCACAGCTTCAGGGGCTATTGCTGCCTGGAGCTCTGTTTATATTGACCTCAACGAGGCACACCTGGGGAGGGCGGGCCGGCAGGGTAAGGCTGCCCAGGTCAGCTAATCCACAACCCTCAGGGAATCACATTGTTGAAAATGGACCCCGCTAAGGCAGAAGAGAAGCCAAGGGAAAAAAGGACACAATGCCATTTGCAGCACCGTAGATGAGTCTAGAAGTAATCACGTGACTTGTAGTAAGTCAGAAAGTGAAAGACACATATCATATCATATCACTTATAGGTGTTACCTAAAAATGGATACCAGGGCAGATATTTCCACGGAGAAGGGCAATCACAGATTCATTAAACAAACTTATGGTTCACCAATGGAAAGGTGTGACGATTGGTTTCATTACGATATCGGGGTTAACAGACATATACAAACACAGGTGACATATATAATCACCAAAGACCTACAGAATACCAAGAGAGGACTACTCAACATTCTGTCATAACGTACATGGGAAAAGGATCCCAAGAAGAACAGTCATCTGTATATGTGTAAAGGAACCACATCTTCCACACCTACAACAAGCCAAACATTGTAATCAAACTTGCTGTAATAAAAAATAAAAAAATTAAATTAAAAACACGAACAAGAAGTAGTGAGACAAACGTGAGGGGCTTTCTCCTGGCACATTCCATTCTAAACTCCAATCTAGAACACCACTTCCACTGAGGCTCTCTTGCCCTAGTAACCAGATTTGGTAAGGGTGAACTGCTGCCACCTTGTGGCCGTTTCACACAACAGCAGCTTTAATCCCAACGCTAATGGTCAGTTGATATTCAAAATCATTGCAGGCCTGTAAATGACACCTGCCCTGAAAACAAATCCTGGGGTCACATATCGACCAAAAAATTCAAAGGACGTCCATATTTCAAAACGACCGTTTCAAAAGGCATATTTTACGCACATTAGTGTTCTGCTTCTTTTCCTTTCTTTCCTTTTTTGTTAAAAAACACGGGAATGGAAAAAGGCATCCCTCAGAATGGGCGAAAATCATTGCAGACGAATCAATGGAGAGGTTTAATCTCCAATATATATAAACAGCTCATGCAGCTTAATATTAAAAAAACAAACAACCCCCCAAAAATGGGCAGAAGATCTAAAGAGACGTTTCTTCAAAGGAGACACAGAGATGGCCAAGACGCACATGAAAAGCTGCTCAACAGCACTAATTATTAGAGAAATGCAAATCAAAACTACAATGAGGTATCACCTCACACCTGTTAGAATCGGCATCATCAGAAAATCTACAAACAACCAATTCTGGGGAGGGTGTGGACAAAAGGAACCCTCTTCCACTATTGGTGGGAATGTAAATTGATACAGTCCCTATGGAGAACACTATGGAGTTTCCTTAAAAAAATTAGAAATAGAATTACCATCTGATCCAGCAATCCCACTTCTGGGCATATACCCAGAGAAAACCGTATTTCAAAAAGGCACATTCACCACAATGTTCGTTGCAGCACTATTTACAATAGCCAGGTAATGGAAGCAACCTAAATGCCCACAGACAGATGAATGGATAAAGATGTGGTACATATATAAAATGGAATATTACTCGGCCATAAAAAGGAATGAAACTGGGTCATCTGTAGAGACATCGATGGATCGAGGGACTGCCATACAGAATGAAGTAAGTCAGAAAGAGGAAAACAAATATTGTATATTAATGCATATATGTGGAGCCTAAAAATGGTACAGATGAACTGGTTTGCAGGGAAGAAATAGAGACACAGAGGTAGAGAACAAACGTATGGACACCAAGTGTGGGAAGCCATGGGGTGGTGGTGGTGGGATGAGTTGGGAGTTTGGGATTGACCTGTATACATGTATATGCATAAAATACATAACTAATAATAACGTGCTGTATAAAAAAATAAATAAAATTTCAAAATTTTAAAAAATAAAATTTAAAAATAAAACAGAAAAAAGTTCTTCCCGTCACACAGATGTATTTATAGGAATGAATTATTTCCATGCTTATATCTATAAATACATAAAAGAGGAATAACATCTAACTTGAAACATAAAAGAAAAAAAAAAGTGAACCCACGAGTTATACAGAGGAAAACCCTATCACGGCACTTGCTCCAGTGGTAAACAATTCTGAAATTGGTCAGAGGTGGGGAACCATCTCCCATACAGCCAGCAACCCAACCCCCATGCAAGGAGCGTCCTCATTGCAAAGCTGGGGGACCGTGCCGAGGCATCTGTGAGTAAACGTGAGCTGAGCCCCAGGCCAGCTGCTGCTGAACTGTTCCCACCCTTTCCAGGTAAAACACCTGAATATGTACAAGGGCTTGAAAGCCTAGAGGAAGGACCGTGGAGCCACACCAGCGACAGCACGCAGGCCAACTTGGTGCCTGCAGGCCAGCCAGCGTGGTCCTGGACCCTGGCGCTCTTCCAGAAGCTTTCCATTGCCCTGCCTGAGATACCCCTCCTGTCCCGGCCCCCACTGCTTTTTTCCTTCCTCACCTCTGTCCGGAGAGAAATTCCAGCGGAAGGTATGGGTGACACATCCTCTTCTTTACAGGCGGCAGCCTGGCAACTCCTGCAGAAAGGCCAGCAGAACCCCACTCACACCGGGCCACCCACAAAGCTGTGGCCCCTCACTCCCTCCTCCCACCAGCACAGCCCCGAGACTGCTGACGGGGCAGAGAATATGGAGTCAGGCACAGCTTCAGGGGCTATTGCTGCCTGGAGCTCTGTTTATATTGACCTCAACGAGGCACACCTGGGGAGGGCGGGCCGGCAGGGTAAGGCTGCCCAGGTCAGCTAATCCACAACCCTCAGGGAATCACATTGTTGAAAATGGACCCCGCTAAGGCAGAAGAGAAGCCAAGGGAAAAAAGGACACAATGCCATTTGCAGCACCGTAGATGAGTCTAGAAGTAATCACGTGACTTGTAGTAAGTCAGAAAGTGAAAGACACATATCATATCATATCACTTATAGGTGTTACCTAAAAATGGATACCAGTGCAGATATTTCCACGGAGAAGGGCAATCACAGATTCATTAAACAAACTTATGGTTCACCAATGGAAAGGTGTGAGGATTGGTTTCATTACGATATCGGGGTTAACAGACATATACAAACACAGGTGACATATATAATCACCAAAGACCTACAGAATACCAAGAGAGGACTACTCAACATTCTGTCATAACGTACATGGGAAAAGGATCCCAAGAACAGTCATCTGTATATGTGTAAAAGAACCACATCTTCCACACCTACAACAAGCCAAACATTGTAATCAAACTTGCTGTAATAAAAAATAAAAAAAATTAAATTAAAAACACGAACAAGAAGTAGTGAGACAAACGTGAGGGGCTTTCTCCTGGCACATTCCATTCTAAACTCCAATCTAGAACACCACTTCCACTGAGGCTCTCTTGCCCTAGTAACCAGATTTGGTAAGGGTGAACTGCTGCCACCTTGTGGCCGTTTCACACAACAGCAGCTTTAATCCCAACGCTAATGGTCAGTTGATATTCAAAATCATTGCAGGCCTGTAAATGACACCTGCCCTGAAAACAAATCCTGGGGTCACATATCGACCAAAAATTTCAAAGGACGTCCATATTTCAAAACGACCATTTCAAAAGGCATATTTTACGCACATTAGTGTTCTGCTTCTTTTCCTTTCTTTCCTTTTTTGTTAAAAAAAACGGGAATGGAAAAAGGCATCCCTCAGAATGGGCGAAAATCGTTGCAGACGAATCAATGGACAGAGGTTTAATCTCCAATATATATAAACAGCTCATGCAGCTTAATATTAAAAAAACAAACAACCCAAAAAAAATGGGCAGAAGATCTAAAGAGACGTTTCTTCAAAGGAGACACAGAGATGGCCAAGACGCACATGAAAAGCTGCTCAACAGCACTAATTATTAGAGAAATGCAAATCAAAACTACAATGAGGTATCACCTCACACCTGTTAGAATCGGCATCATCAGAAAATCTACAAACAACCAATTCTGGGGAGGGTGTGGACAAAAGGAGCCCTCTTCCACTATTGGTGGGAATGTAAATTGATACAGTCACTATGGAGAACAGTATGGAGTTTCCTTAAAAAAACTAGAAATAGAATTACCATCTGATCCAGCAATCCCACTTCTGGGCATATACCCAGAGAAAACCGTATTTCAAAAAGGCACATTCACCACAATGTTCGTTGCAGCACTATTTACAATAGCCAGGTAATGGAAGCAACCTAAATGCCCACAGACAGATGAATGGATAAAGATGTGGTACATATATAAAATGGAATATTACTCGGCCATAAAAAGGAATGAAACTGGGTCATCTGTAGAGACATCGATGGATCGAGAGACTGTCATACAGAATGAAGTAAGTCAGAAAGAGGAAAACAAATATTGTATATTAATGCATATATGTGGAGCCTAAAAATGGTACAGATGAACTGGTTTGCAGGGAAGAAATAGAGACACAGAGGTAGAGAACAAACGTATGGACACCAAGTGTGGGAAGCCATGGGGTGGTGGTGGTGGGATGAGTTGGGAGTTTTGGATTGACCTGTATACATGTATATGCATAAAATACATAACTAATAATAACGTGCTGTATAAAAAAATAAATAAAATTTCAAAATTTTAAAAAATAAAATTTAAAAATAAAACAGAAAATAGTTCTTCCCGTCACACAGATGTATTTATAGGAATGAATTATTTCCATGCTTATATCTATAAATACATAAAAGAGGAATAACATCTAACTTGAAACATAAAAGAAACAAAAAGTGAACCCACGAGTTATACAGAGGAAAACCCTATCACGGCACTTGCTCCAGTGGTAAACAATTCTGAAATTGGTCAGAGGTGGGGAACCATCTCCCATACAGCCAGCAACCCAACCCCCACGCAAGGAGCGTCCTCATTGCAAAGCTGGGGGACCGTGCCGAGGCATCTGTGAGTAAACGTGAGCTGAGCCCCAGGCCAGCTGCTGCTGAACTGTTCCCACCCTTTCCAGGTAAAACACCTGAATATGTACAAGGGCTTGAAAGCCTAGAGGAAGGACCGTGGAGCCACACCAGCGACAGCACGCAGGCCAACTTGGTGCCTGCAGGCCAGCCAGCGTGGTCCTGGACCCTGGCGCTCTTCCAGAAGCTTTCCATTGCCCTGCCTGAGATACCCCTCCTGTCCCGGCCCCCACTGCTTTTTTCCTTCCTCACCTCTGTCCGGAGAGAAATTCCAGCGGAAGGTATGGGTGACACATCCTCTACTTTACAGGCGGCAGCCTGGCAACTCCTGCAGAAAGGCCAGCAGAACCCCACTCACACCGGGCCACCCACAAAGCTGTGGCCCCTCACTCCCTCCCACCAGCACAGCCCCGAGACTGCTGACGGGGCAGAGAATATGGAGTCAGGCACAGCTTCAGGGGCTATTGCTGCCTGGAGCTCTGTTTATATTGACCTCAACGAGGCACACCTGGGGAGGGCGGGCCGGCAGGGTAAGGCTGCCCAGGTCAGCTAATCCACAACCCTCAGGGAATCACATTGTTGAAAATGGACCCCGCTAAGGCAGAAGAGAAGCCAAGGGAAAAAAGGACACAATGCCATTTGCAGCACCGTAGATGAGTCTAGAAGTAATCACGTGACTTGTAGTAAGTCAGAAAGTGAAAGACACATATCATATCATATCACTTATAGGTGTTACCTAAAAATGGATACCAGGGCAGATATTTCCACGGAGAAGGGCAATCACAGATTCATTAAACAAACTTATGGTTCACCAATGGAAAGGTGTGAGGATTGGTTTCATTACGATATCGGGGTTAACAGACATATACAAACACAGGTGACATATATAATCACCAAAGACCTACAGAATACCAAGAGAGGACTACTCAACATTCTGTCATAACGTACATGGGAAAAGGATCCCAAGAAGAACAGTCATCTGTATATGTGTAAAGGAACCACATCTTCCACACCTACAACAAGCCAAACATTGTAATCAAACTTGCTGTAATAAAAAATAAAAAAATTAAATTAAAAACACGAACAAGAAGTAGTGAGACAAACGTGAGGGGCTTTCTCCTGGCACATTCCATTCTAAACTCCAATCTAGAACACCACTTCCACTGAGGCTCTCTTGCCCTAGTAACCAGATTTGGTAAGGGTGAACTGCTGCCACCTTGTGGCCGTTTCACACAACAGCAGCTTTAATCCCAACGCTAATGGTCAGTTGATATTCAAAATCATTGCAGGCCTGTAAATGACACCTGCCCTGAAAACAAATCCTGGGGTCACATATCGACCAAAAAATTCAAAGGACGTCCATATTTCAAAACGACCGTTTCAAAAGGCATATTTTACGCACATTAGTGTTCTGCTTCTTTTCCTTTCTTTCCTTTTTTGTTAAAAAACATGGGAATGGAAAAAGGCATCCCTCAGAATGGGCGAAAATCATTGCAGACGAATCAATGGAGAGGTTTAATCTCCAATATATATAAACAGCTCATGCAGCTTAATATTAAAAAAACAAACAACCCAAAAAAAATGGGCAGAAGATCTAAAGAGACGTTTCTTCAAAGGAGACACAGAGATGGCCAAGACGCACATGAAAAGCTGCTCAACAGCACTAATTATTAGAGAAATGCAAATCAAAACTACAATGAGGTATCACCTCACACCTGTTAGAATCGGCATCATCAGAAAATCTACAAACAACCAATTCTGGGGAGGGTGTGGACAAAAGGAACCCTCTTCCACTATTGGTGGGAATGTAAATTGATACAGTCCCTATGGAGAACACTATGGAGTTTCCTTAAAAAAATTAGAAATAGAATTACCATCTGATCCAGCAATCCCACTTCTGGGCATATACCCAGAGAAAACCGTATTTCAAAAAGGCACATTCACCACAATGTTCGTTGCAGCACTATTTACAATAGCCAGGTAATGGAAGCAACCTAAATGCCCACAGACAGATGAATGGATAAAGATGTGGTACATATATAAAATGGAATATTACTCGGCCATAAAAAGGAATGAAACTGGGTCATTTGTAGAGACATCAATGGATCGAGAGACTGTCATACAGAATGAAGTAAGTCAGAAAGAGGAAAACAAATATTGTATATTAATGCATATATGTGGAGCCTAAAAATGGTACAGATGAACTGGTTTGCAGGGAAGAAATAGAGACACAGAGGTAGAGAACAAACGTATGGACACCAAGTGTGGGAAGCCATGGGGTGGTGGTGGTGGGATGAGTTGGGAGTTTGGGATTGACCTGTATACATGTATATGCATAAAATACATAACTAATAATAACGTGCTGTATAAAAAAATAAATAAAATTTCAAAATTTTAAAAAATAAAATTTAAAAATAAAACAGAAAAAAGTTCTTCCCGTCACACAGATGTATTTATAGGAATGAATTATTTCCATGCTTATATCTATAAATACATAAAAGAGGAATAACATCTAACTTGAAACATAAAAGAAAAAAAAAAGTGAACCCACGAGTTATACAGAGGAAAACCCTATCACGGCACTTGCTCCAGTGGTAAACAATTCTGAAATTGGTCAGAGGTGGGGAACCATCTCCCATACAGCCAGCAACCCAACCCCCATGCAAGGAGCGTCCTCATTGCAAAGCTGGGGGACCGTGCCGAGGCATCTGTGAGTAAACGTGAGCTGAGCCCCAGGCCAGCTGCTGCTGAACTGTTCCCACCCTTTCCAGGTAAAACACCTGAATATGTACAAGGGCTTGAAAGCCTAGAGGAAGGACCGTGGAGCCACACCAGCGACAGCACGCAGGCCAACTTGGTGCCTGCAGGCCAGCCAGCGTGGTCCTGGACCCTGGCGCTCTTCCAGAAGCTTTCCATTGCCCTGCCTGAGATACCCCTCCTGTCCCGGCCCCCACTGCTTTTTTCCTTCCTCACCTCTGTCCGGAGAGAAATTCCAGCGGAAGGTATGGGTGACACATCCTCTTCTTTACAGGCGGCAGCCTGGCAACTCCTGCAGAAAGGCCAGCAGAACCCCACTCACACCGGGCCACCCACAAAGCTGTGGCCCCTCACTCCCTCCCACCAGCACAGCCCCGAGACTGCTGACGGGGCAGAGAATATGGAGTCAGGCACAGCTTCAGGGGCTATTGCTGCCTGGAGCTCTGTTTATATTGACCTCAACGAGGCACACCTGGGGAGGGCGGGCCGGCAGGGTAAGGCTGCCCAGGTCAGCTAATCCACAACCCTCAGGGAATCACATTGTTGAAAATGGACCCCGCTAAGGCAGAAGAGAAGCCAAGGGAAAAAAGGACACAATGCCATTTGCAGCACCGTAGATGAGTCTAGAAGTAATCACGTGACTTGTAGTAAGTCAGAAAGTGAAAGACACATATCATATCATATCACTTATAGGTGTTACCTAAAAATGGATACCAGGGCAGATATTTCCACGGAGAAGGGCAATCACAGATTCATTAAACAAACTTATGGTTCACCAATGGAAAGGTGTGACGATTGGTTTCATTACGATATCGGGGTTAACAGACATATACAAACACAGGTGACATATATAATCACCAAAGACCTACAGAATACCAAGAGAGGACTACTCAACATTCTGTCATAACGTACATGGGAAAAGGATCCCAAGAAGAACAGTCATCTGTATATGTGTAAAGGAACCACATCTTCCACACCTACAACAAGCCAAACATTGTAATCAAACTTGCTGTAATAAAAAATAAAAAAATTAAATTAAAAACACGAACAAGAAGTAGTGAGACAAACGTGAGGGGCTTTCTCCTGGCACATTCCATTCTAAACTCCAATCTAGAACACCACTTCCACTGAGGCTCTCTTGCCCTAGTAACCAGATTTGGTAAGGGTGAACTGCTGCCACCTTGTGGCCGTTTCACACAACAGCAGCTTTAATCCCAACGCTAATGGTCAGTTGATATTCAAAATCATTGCAGGCCTGTAAATGACACCTGCCCTGAAAACAAATCCTGGGGTCACATATCGACCAAAAAATTCAAAGGACGTCCATATTTCAAAACGACCGTTTCAAAAGGCATATTTTACGCACATTAGTGTTCTGCTTCTTTTCCTTTCTTTCCTTTTTTGTTAAAAAACACGGGAATGGAAAAAGGCATCCCTCAGAATGGGCGAAAATCATTGCAGACGAATCAATGGAGAGGTTTAATCTCCAATATATATAAACAGCTCATGCAGCTTAATATTAAAAAAACAAACAACCCAAAAAAAATGGGCAGAAGATCTAAAGAGACGTTTCTTCAAAGGAGACAGAGATGGCCAAGACGCACATGAAAAGCTGCTCAACAGCACTAATTATTAGAGAAATGCAAATCAAAACTACAATGAGGTATCACCTCACACCTGTTAGAATCGGCATCATCAGAAAATCTACAAACAACCAATTCTGGGGAGGGTGTGGACAAAAGGAACCCTCTTCCACTATTGGTGGGAATGTAAATTGATACAGTCCCTATGGAGAACACTATGGAGTTTCCTTAAAAAAATTAGAAATAGAATTACCATCTGATCCAGCAATCCCACTTCTGGGCATATACCCAGAGAAAACCGTATTTCAAAAAGGCACATTCACCACAATGTTCGTTGCAGCACTATTTACAATAGCCAGGTAATGGAAGCAACCTAAATGCCCACAGACAGATGAATGGATAAAGATGTGGTACATATATAAAATGGAATATTACTCGGCCATAAAAAGGAATGAAACTGGGTCATTTGTAGAGACATCAATGGATCGAGAGACTGTCATACAGAATGAAGTAAGTCAGAAAGAGGAAAACAAATATTGTATATTAATGCATATATGTGGAGCCTAAAAATGGTACAGATGAACTGGTTTGCAGGGAAGAAATAGAGACACAGAGGTAGAGAACAAACGTATGGACACCAAGTGTGGGAAGCCATGGGGTGGTGGTGGTGGGATGAGTTGGGAGTTTGGGATTGACCTGTATACATGTATATGCATAAAATACATAACTAATAATAACGTGCTGTATAAAAAAATAAATAAAATTTCAAAATTTTAAAAAATAAAATTTAAAAATAAAACAGAAAAAAGTTCTTCCCGTCACACAGATGTATTTATAGGAATGAATTATTTCCATGCTTATATCTATAAATACATAAAAGAGGAATAACATCTAACTTGAAACATAAAAGAAAAAAAAAAGTGAACCCACGAGTTATACAGAGGAAAACCCTATCACGGCACTTGCTCCAGTGGTAAACAATTCTGAAATTGGTCAGAGGTGGGGAACCATCTCCCATACAGCCAGCAACCCAACCCCCATGCAAGGAGCGTCCTCATTGCAAAGCTGGGGGACCGTGCCGAGGCATCTGTGAGTAAACGTGAGCTGAGCCCCAGGCCAGCTGCTGCTGAACTGTTCCCACCCTTTCCAGGTAAAACACCTGAATATGTACAAGGGCTTGAAAGCCTAGAGGAAGGACCGTGGAGCCACACCAGCGACAGCACGCAGGCCAACTTGGTGCCTGCAGGCCAGCCAGAGTGGTCCTGGACCCTGGCGCTCTTCCAGAAGCTTTCCATTGCCCTGCCTGAGATACCCCTCCTGTCCCGGCCCCCACTGCTTTTTTCCTTCCTCACCTCTGTCCGGAGAGAAATTCCAGCGGAAGGTATGGGTGACACATCCTCTTCTTTACAGGCGGCAGCCTGGCAACTCCTGCAGAAAGGCCAGCAGAACCCCACTCACACCGGGCCACCCACAAAGCTGTGGCCCCTCACTCCCTCCTCCCACCAGCACAGCCCCGAGACTGCTGACGGGGCAGAGAATATGGAGTCAGGCACAGCTTCAGGGGCTATTGCTGCCTGGAGCTCTGTTTATATTGACCTCAACGAGGCACACCTGGGGAGGGCGGGCCGGCAGGGTAAGGCTGCCCAGGTCAGCTAATCCACAACCCTCAGGGAATCACATTGTTGAAAATGGACCCCGCTAAGGCAGAAGAGAAGCCAAGGGAAAAAAGGACACAATGCCATTTGCAGCACCGTAGATGAGTCTAGAAGTAATCACGTGACTTGTAGTAAGTCAGAAAGTGAAAGACACATATCATATCATATCACTTATAGGTGTTACCTAAAAATGGATACCAGGGCAGATATTTCCACGGAGAAGGGCAATCACAGATTCATTAAACAAACTTATGGTTCACCAATGGAAAGGTGTGAGGATTGGTTTCATTACGATATCGGGGTTAACAGACATATACAAACACAGGTGACATATATAATCACCAAAGACCTACAGAATACCAAGAGAGGACTACTCAACATTCTGTCATAACGTACATGGGAAAAGGATCCCAAGAACAGTCATCTGTATATGTGTAAAAGAACCACATCTTCCACACCTACAACAAGCCAAACATTGTAATCAAACTTGCTGTAATAAAAAATAAAAAAAATTAAATTAAAAACACGAACAAGAAGTAGTGAGACAAACGTGAGGGGCTTTCTCCTGGCACATTCCATTCTAAACTCCAATCTAGAACACCACTTCCACTGAGGCTCTCTTGCCCTAGTAACCAGATTTGGTAAGGGTGAACTGCTGCCACCTTGTGGCCGTTTCACACAACAGCAGCTTTAATCCCAGCGCTAATGGTCAGTTGATATTCAAAATCATTGCAGGCCTGTAAATGACACCTGCCCTGAAAACAAATCCTGGGGTCACATATCGACCAAAAATTTCAAAGGACGTCCATATTTCAAAACGACCATTTCAAAAGGCATATTTTACGCACATTAGTGTTCTGCTTCTTTTCCTTTCTTTCCTTTTTTGTTAAAAAAAACGGGAATGGAAAAAGGCATCCCTCAGAATGGGCGAAAATCGTTGCAGACGAATCAATGGACAGAGGTTTAATCTCCAATATATATAAACAGCTCATGCAGCTTAATATTAAAAAAACAAACAACCCAAAAAAAATGGGCAGAAGATCTAAAGAGACGTTTCTTCAAAGGAGACACAGAGATGGCCAAGACGCACATGAAAAGCTGCTCAACAGCACTAATTATTAGAGAAATGCAAATCAAAACTACAATGAGGTATCACCTCACACCTGTTAGAATCGGCATCATCAGAAAATCTACAAACAACCAATTCTGGGGAGGGTGTGGACAAAAGGAGCCCTCTTCCACTATTGGTGGGAATGTAAATTGATACAGTCACTATGGAGAACAGTATGGAGTTTCCTTAAAAAAACTAGAAATAGAATTACCATCTGATCCAGCAATCCCACTTCTGGGCATATACCCAGAGAAAACCGTATTTCAAAAAGGCACATTCACCACAATGTTCGTTGCAGCACTATTTACAATAGCCAGGTAATGGAAGCAACCTAAATGCCCACAGACAGATGAATGGATAAAGATGTGGTACATATATAAAATGGAATATTACTCGGCCATAAAAAGGAATGAAACTGGGTCATCTGTAGAGACATCGATGGATCGAGAGACTGTCATACAGAATGAAGTAAGTCAGAAAGAGGAAAACAAATATTGTATATTAATGCATATATGTGGAGCCTAAAAATGGTACAGATGAACTGGTTTGCAGGGAAGAAATAGAGACACAGAGGTAGAGAACAAACGTATGGACACCAAGTGTGGGAAGCCATGGGGTGGTGGTGGTGGGATGAGTTGGGAGTTTGGGATTGACCTGTATACATGTATATGCATAAAATACATAACTAATAATAACGTGCTGTATAAAAAAATAAATAAAATTTCAAAATTTTAAAAAATAAAATTTAAAAATAAAACAGAAAATAGTTCTTCCCGTCACACAGATGTATTTATAGGAATGAATTATTTCCATGCTTATATCTATAAATACATAAAAGAGGAATAACATCTAACTTGAAACATAAAAGAAAAAAAAAGTGAACCCACGAGTTATACAGAGGAAAACCCTATCACGGCACTTGCTCCAGTGGTAAACAATTCTGAAATTGGTCAGAGGTGGGGAACCATCTCCCATACAGCCAGCAACCCAACCCCCACGCAAGGAGCGTCCTCATTGCAAAGCTGGGGGACCGTGCCGAGGCATCTGTGAGTAAACGTGAGCTGAGCCCCAGGCCAGCTGCTGCTGAACTGTTCCCACCCTTTCCAGGTAAAACACCTGAATATGTACAAGGGCTTGAAAGCCTAGAGGAAGGACCGTGGAGCCACACCAGCGACAGCACGCAGGCCAACTTGGTGCCTGCAGGCCAGCCAGCGTGGTCCTGGACCCTGGCCCTCTTCCAGAAGCTTTCCATTGCCCTGCCTGAGATACCCCTCCTGTCCCGGCCCCCACTGCTTTTTTCCTTCCTCACCTCTGTCCGGAGAGAAATTCCAGCGGAAGGTATGGGTGACACATCCTCTACTTTACAGGCGGCAGCCTGGCAACTCCTGCAGAAAGGCCAGCAGAACCCCACTCACACCGGGCCACCCACAAAGCTGTGGCCCCTCACTCCCTCCCACCAGCACAGCCCCGAGACTGCTGACGGGGCAGAGAATATGGAGTCAGGCACAGCTTCAGGGGCTATTGCTGCCTGGAGCTCTGTTTATATTGACCTCAACGAGGCACACCTGGGGAGGGCGGGCCGGCAGGGTAAGGCTGCCCAGGTCAGCTAATCCACAACCCTCAGGGAATCACATTGTTGAAAATGGACCCCGCTAAGGCAGAAGAGAAGCCAAGGGAAAAAAGGACACAATGCCATTTGCAGCACCGTAGATGAGTCTAGAAGTAATCACGTGACTTGTAGTAAGTCAGAAAGTGAAAGACACATATCATATCATATCACTTATAGGTGTTACCTAAAAATGGATACCAGGGCAGATATTTCCACGGAGAAGGGCAATCACAGATTCATTAAACAAACTTATGGTTCACCAATGGAAAGGTGTGAGGATTGGTTTCATTACGATATCGGGGTTAACAGACATATACAAACACAGGTGACATATATAATCACCAAAGACCTACAGAATACCAAGAGAGGACTACTCAACATTCTGTCATAACGTACATGGGAAAAGGATCCCAAGAAGAACAGTCATCTGTATATGTGTAAAGGAACCACATCTTCCACACCTACAACAAGCCAAACATTGTAATCAAACTTGCTGTAATAAAAAATAAAAAAATTAAATTAAAAACACGAACAAGAAGTAGTGAGACAAACGTGAGGGGCTTTCTCCTGGCACATTCCATTCTAAACTCCAATCTAGAACACCACTTCCACTGAGGCTCTCTTGCCCTAGTAACCAGATTTGGTAAGGGTGAACTGCTGCCACCTTGTGGCCGTTTCACACAACAGCAGCTTTAATCCCAACGCTAATGGTCAGTTGATATTCAAAATCATTGCAGGCCTGTAAATGACACCTGCCCTGAAAACAAATCCTGGGGTCACATATCGACCAAAAAATTCAAAGGACGTCCATATTTCAAAACGACCGTTTCAAAAGGCATATTTTACGCACATTAGTGTTCTGCTTCTTTTCCTTTCTTTCCTTTTTTGTTAAAAAACACGGGAATGGAAAAAGGCATCCCTCAGAATGGGCGAAAATCGTTGCAGACGAATCAATGGACAAAGGTTTAATCTCCAATATATATAAACAGCTCATGCAGCTTAATATTAAGAAAACAAACAACCCCAAAAAAATGGGCAGAAGATCTAAAGAGACGTTTCTTCAAAGGAGACACAGAGATGGCCAAGACGCACATGAAAAGCTGCTCAACAGCACTAATTATTAGAGAAATGCAAATCAAAACTACAATGAGGTATCACCTCACACCTGTTAGAATCGGCATCATCAGAAAATCTACAAACAACCAATTCTGGGGAGGGTGTGGACAAAAGGAACCCTCTTCCACTATTGGTGGGAATGTAAATTGATACAGTCCCTATGGAGAACACTATGGAGTTTCCTTAAAAAAATTAGAAATAGAATTACCATCTGATCCAGCAATCCCACTTCTGGGCATATACCCAGAGAAAACCGTATTTCAAAAAGGCACATTCACCACAATGTTCGTTGCAGCACTATTTACAATAGCCAGGTAATGGAAGCAACCTAAATGCCCACAGACAGATGAATGGATAAAGATGTGGTACATATATAAAATGGAATATGACTCGGCCATAAAAAGGAATGAAACTGGGTCATCTGTAGAGACATCGATGGATCGAGAGACTGCCATACAGAATGAAGTAAGTCAGAAAGAGGAAAACAAATATTGTATATTAATGCATATATGTGGAGCCTAAAAATGGTACAGATGAACTGGTTTGCAGGGAAGAAATAGAGACACAGAGGTAGAGAACAAACGTATGGACACCAAGTGTGGGAAGCCATGGGGTGGTGGTGGTGGGATGAGTTGGGAGTTTGGGATTGACCTGTATACATGTATATGCATAAAATACATAACTAATAATAACGTGCTGTATAAAAAAATAAATAAAATTTCAAAATTTAAAAAAATAAAATTTAAAAATAAAACAGAAAAAGGTTCTTCCCGTCACACAGATGTATTTATAGGAATGAATTATTTCCATGCTTATATCTATAAATACATAAAAGAGGAATAACATCTAACTTGAAACATAAAAGAAAAAAAAAGTGAACCCACGAGTTATACAGAGGAAAACCCTATCACGGCACTTGCTCCAGTGGTAAACAATTCTGAAATTGGTCAGAGGTGGGGAACCATCTCCCATACAGCCAGCAACCCAACCCCCACGCAAGGAGCGTCCTCATTGCAAAGCTGGGGGACCGTGCCGAGGCATCTGTGAGTAAACGTGAGCTGAGCCCCAGGCCAGCTGCTGCTGAACTGTTCCCACCCTTTCCAGGTAAAACACCTGAATAGGTACAAGGGCTTGAAAGCCTAGAGGAAGGACCGTGGAGCCACACCAGCGACAGCACGCAGGCCAACTTGGTGCCTGCAGGCCAGCCAGCGTGGTCCTGGACCCTGGCGCTCTTCCAGAAGCTTTCCATTGCCCTGCCTGAGATACCCCTCCTGTCCCGGCCCCCACTGCTTTTTTCCTTCCTCACCTCTGTCCAGAGAGAAATTCCAGCGGAAGGTATGGGTGACACATCCTCTTCTTTACAGGCGGCAGCCTGGCAACTCCTGCAGAAAGGCCAGCAGAACCCCACTCACACCGGGCCACCCACAAAGCTGTGGCCCCTCACTCCCTCCTCCCACCAGCACAGCCCCGAGACTGCTGACGGGGCAGAGAATATGGAGTCAGGCACAGCTTCAGGGGCTATTGCTGCCTGGAGCTCTGTTTATATTGACCTCAACGAGGCACACCTGGGGAGGGCGGGCCGGCAGGGTAAGGCTGCCCAGGTCAGCTAATCCACAACCCTCAGGGAATCACATTGTTGAAAATGGACCCCGCTAAGGCAGAAGAGAAGCCAAGGGAAAAAAGGACACAATGCCATTTGCAGCACCGTAGATGAGTCTAGAAGTAATCACGTGACTTGTAGTAAGTCAGAAAGTGAAAGACACATATCATATCATATCACTTATAGGTGTTACCTAAAAATGGATACCAGGGCAGATATTTCCACGGAGAAGGGCAATCACAGATTCATTAAACAAACTTATGGTTCACCAATGGAAAGGTGTGAGGATTGGTTTCATTACGATATCGGGGTTAAGAGACATATACAAACACAGGTGACATATATAATCACCAAAGACCTACAGAATACCAAGAGAGGACTACTCAACATTCTGTCATAACGTACATGGGAAAAGGATCCCAAGAAGAACAGTCATCTGTATATGTGTAAAAGAACCACATCTTCCACACCTACAACAAGCCAAACATTGTAATCAAACTTGCTGTAATAAAAAATAAAAAAATTAAATTAAAAACACGAACAAGAAGTAGTGAGACAAACGTGAGGGGCTTTCTCCTGGCACATTCCATTCTAAACTCCAATCTAGAACACCACTTCCACTGAGGCTCTCTTGCCCTAGTAACCAGATTTGGTAAGGGTGAACTGCTGCCACCTTGTGGCCGTTTCACACAACAGCAGCTTTAATCCCAACGCTAATGGTCAGTTGATATTCAAAATCATTGCAGGCCTGTAAATGACACCTGCCCTGAAAACAAATCCTGGGGTCACATATCGACCAAAAAATTCAAAGGACGTCCATATTTCAAAACGACCGTTTCAAAAGGCATATTTTACGCACATTAGTGTTCTGCTTCTTTTCCTTTCTTTCCTTTTTTGTTAAAAAACACGGGAATGGAAAAAGGCATCCCTCAGAATGGGCGAAAATCGTTGCAGACGAATCAATGGACAGAGGTTTAATCTCCAATATATATAAACAGCTCATGCAGCTTAATATTAAAAAAAACAAACAACCCAAAAAAAATGGGCAGAAGATCTAAAGAGACGTTTCTTCAAAGGAGACACAGAGATGGCCAAGACGCACATGAAAAGCTGCTCAACAGCACTAATTATTAGAGAAATGCAAATCAAAACTACAATGAGGTATCACCTCACACCTGTTAGAATCGGCATCATCAGAAAATCTACAAACAACCAATTCTGGGGAGGGTGTGGACAAAAGGAGCCCTCTTCCACTATTGGTGGGAATGTAAATTGATAGAGTCACTATGGAGAACAGTATGGAGTTTCCTTAAAAAAACTAGAAATAGAATTACCATCTGATCCAGCAATCCCACTTCTGGGCATATACCCAGAGAAAACCGTATTTCAAAAAGGCACATTCACCACAATGTTCGTTGCAGCACTATTTACAATAGCCAGGTAATGGAAGCAACCTAAATGCCCACAGACAGATGAATGGATAAAGATGTGGTACATATATAAAATGGAATATTACTCGGCCATAAAAAGGAATGAAACTGGGTCATCTGTAGAGACATCGATGGATCGAGGGACTGTCATACAGAATGAAGTAAGTCAGAAAGAGGAAAACAAATATTGTATATTAATGCATATATGTGGAGCCTAAAAATGGTACAGATGAACTGGTTTGCAGGGAAGAAATAGAGACACAGAGGTAGAGAACAAACGTATGGACACCAAGTGTGGGAAGCCATGGGGTGGTGGTGGTGGGATGAGTTGGGAGTTTGGGATTGACCTGTATACATGTATATGCATAAAATACATAACTAATAATAACGTGCTGTATAAAAAAATAAATAAAATTTCAAAATTTTAAAAAATAAAATTTAAAAATAAAACAGAAAAAAGTTCTTCCCGTCACACAGATGTATTTATAGGAATGAATTATTTCCATGCTTATATCTATAAATACATAAAAGAGGAATAACATCTAACTTGAAACATAAAAGAAAAAAAAAGTGAACCCACGAGTTATACAGAGGAAAACCCTATCACGGCACTTGCTCCAGTGGTAAACAATTCTGAAATTGGTCAGAGGTGGGGAACCATCTCCCATACAGCCAGCAACCCAACCCCCACGCAAGGAGCGTCCTCATTGCAAAGCTGGGGGACCGTGCCGAGGCATCTGTGAGTAAACGTGAGCTGAGCCCCAGGCCAGCTGCTGCTGAACTGTTCCCACCCTTTCCAGGTAAAACACCTGAATAGGTACAAGGGCTTGAAAGCCTAGAGGAAGGACCGTGGAGCCACACCAGCGACAGCACGCAGGCCAACTTGGTGCCTGCAGGCCAGCCAGCGTGGTCCTGGACCCTGGCGCTCTTCCAGAAGCTTTCCATTGCCCTGCCTGAGATACCCCTCCTGTCTCGGCCCCCACTGCTTTTTTCCTTCCTCACCTCTGTCCGGAGAGAAATTCCAGCGGAAGGTATGGGTGACACATCCTCTTCTTTACAGGCGGCAGCCTGGCAACTCCTGCAGAAAGGCCAGCAGAACCCCACTCACACCGGGCCACCCACAAAGCTGTGGCCCCTCACTCCCTCCCACCAGCACAGCCCCGAGACTGCTGACGGGGCAGAGAATATGGAGTCAGGCACAGCTTCAGGGGCTATTGCTGCCTGGAGCTCTGTTTATATTGACCTCAACGAGGCACACCTGGGGAGGGCGGGCCGGCAGGGTAAGGCTGCCCAGGTCAGCTAATCCACAACCCTCAGGGAATCACATTGTTGAAAATGGACCCCGCTAAGGCAGAAGAGAAGCCAAGGGAAAAAAGGACACAATGCCATTTGCAGCACCGTAGATGAGTCTAGAAGTAATCACGTGACTTGTAGTAAGTCAGAAAGTGAAAGACACATATCATATCATATCACTTATAGGTGTTACCTAAAAATGGATACCAGGACAGATATTTCCACGGAGAAGGGCAATCACAGATTCATTAAACAAACTTATGGTTCACCAATGGAAAGGTGTGAGGATTGGTTTCATTACGATATCGGGGTTAACAGACATATACAAACACAGGTGACATATATAATCACCAAAGACCTACAGAATACCAAGAGAGGACTACTCAACATTCTGTCATAACGTACATGGGAAAAGGATCCCAAGAAGAACAGTCATCTGTATATGTGTAAAGGAACCACATCTTCCACACCTACAACAAGCCAAACATTGTAATCAAACTTGCTGTAATAAAAAATAAAAAAATTAAATTAAAAACACGAACAAGAAGTAGTGAGACAAACGTGAGGGGCTTTCTCCTGGCACATTCCATTCTAAACTCCAATCTAGAACACCACTTCCACTGAGGCTCTCTTGCCCTAGTAACCAGATTTGGTAAGGGTGAACTGCTGCCACCTTGTGGCCGTTTCACACAACAGCAGCTTTAATCCCAACGCTAATGGTCAGTTGATATTCAAAATCATTGCAGGCCTGTAAATGACACCTGCCCTGAAAACAAATCCTGGGGTCACATATCGACCAAAAAATTCAAAGGACGTCCATATTTCAAAACGACCGTTTCAAAAGGCATATTTTACGCACATTAGTGTTCTGCTTCTTTTCCTTTCTTTCCTTTTTTGTTAAAAAACACGGGAATGGAAAAAGGCATCCCTCAGAATGGGCGAAAATCATTGCAGACGAATCAATGGAGAGGTTTAATCTCCAATATATATAAACAGCTCATGCAGCTTAATATTAAAAAAACAAACAACCCAAAAAAAATGGGCAGAAGATCTAAAGAGACGTTTCTTCAAAGGAGACACAGAGATGGCCAAGACGCACATGAAAAGCTGCTCAACAGCACTAATTATTAGAGAAATGCAAATCAAAACTACAATGAGGTATCACCTCACACCTGTTAGAATCGGCATCATCAGAAAATCTACAAACAACCAATTCTGGGGAGGGTGTGGACAAAAGGAACCCTCTTCCACTATTGGTGGGAATGTAAATTGATACAGTCCCTATGGAGAACACTATGGAGTTTCCTTAAAAAAATTAGAAATAGAATTACCATCTGATCCAGCAATCCCACTTCTGGGCATATACCCAGAGAAAACCGTATTTCAAAAAGGCACATTCACCACAATGTTCGTTGCAGCACTATTTACAATAGCCAGGTAATGGAAGCAACCTAAATGCCCACAGACAGATGAATGGATAAAGATGTGGTACATATATAAAATGGAATATTACTCGGCCATAAAAAGGAATGAAACTGGGTCATTTGTAGAGACATCAATGGATCGAGAGACTGTCATACAGAATGAAGTAAGTCAGAAAGAGGAAAACAAATATTGTATATTAATGCATATATGTGGAGCCTAAAAATGGTACAGATGAACTGGTTTGCAGGGAAGAAATAGAGACACAGAGGTAGAGAACAAACGTATGGACACCAAGTGTGGGAAGCCATGGGGTGGTGGTGGTGGGATGAGTTGGGAGTTTGGGATTGACCTGTATACATGTATATGCATAAAATACATAACTAATAATAACGTGCTGTATAAAAAAATAAATAAAATTTCAAAATTTTAAAAAATAAAATTTAAAAATAAAACAGAAAAAAGTTCTTCCCGTCACACAGATGTATTTATAGGAATGAATTATTTCCATGCTTATATCTATAAATACATAAAAGAGGAATAACATCTAACTTGAAACATAAAAGAAAAAAAAAAGTGAACCCACGAGTTATACAGAGGAAAACCCTATCACGGCACTTGCTCCAGTGGTAAACAATTCTGAAATTGGTCAGAGGTGGGGAACCATCTCCCATACAGCCAGCAACCCAACCCCCATGCAAGGAGCGTCCTCATTGCAAAGCTGGGGGACCGTGCCGAGGCATCTGTGAGTAAACGTGAGCTGAGCCCCAGGCCAGCTGCTGCTGAACTGTTCCCACCCTTTCCAGGTAAAACACCTGAATATGTACAAGGGCTTGAAAGCCTAGAGGAAGGACCGTGGAGCCACACCAGCGACAGCACGCAGGCCAACTTGGTGCCTGCAGGCCAGCCAGCGTGGTCCTGGACCCTGGCGCTCTTCCAGAAGCTTTCCATTGCCCTGCCTGAGATACCCCTCCTGTCCCGGCCCCCACTGCTTTTTTCCTTCCTCACCTCTGTCCGGAGAGAAATTCCAGCGGAAGGTATGGGTGACACATCCTCTTCTTTACAGGCGGCAGCCTGGCAACTCCTGCAGAAAGGCCAGCAGAACCCCACTCACACCGGGCCACCCACAAAGCTGTGGCCCCTCACTCCCTCCTCCCACCAGCACAGCCCCGAGACTGCTGACGGGGCAGAGAATATGGAGTCAGGCACAGCTTCAGGGGCTATTGCTGCCTGGAGCTCTGTTTATATTGACCTCAACGAGGCACACCTGGGGAGGGCGGGCCGGCAGGGTAAGGCTGCCCAGGTCAGCTAATCCACAACCCTCAGGGAATCACATTGTTGAAAATGGACCCCGCTAAGGCAGAAGAGAAGCCAAGGGAAAAAAGGACACAATGCCATTTGCAGCACCGTAGATGAGTCTAGAAGTAATCACGTGACTTGTAGTAAGTCAGAAAGTGAAAGACACATATCATATCATATCACTTATAGGTGTTACCTAAAAATGGATACCAGGGCAGATATTTCCACGGAGAAGGGCAATCACAGATTCATTAAACAAACTTATGGTTCACCAATGGAAAGGTGTGAGGATTGGTTTCATTACGATATCGGGGTTAACAGACATATACAAACACAGGTGACATATATAATCACCAAAGACCTACAGAATACCAAGAGAGGACTACTCAACATTCTGTCATAACGTACATGGGAAAAGGATCCCAAGAAGAACAGTCATCTGTATATGTGTAAAAGAACCACATCTTCCACACCTACAACAAGCCAAACATTGTAATCAAACTTGCTGTAATAAAAAATAAAAAAATTAAATTAAAAACACGAACAAGAAGTAGTGAGACAAACGTGAGGGGCTTTCTCCTGGCACATTCCATTCTAAACTCCAATCTAGAACACCACTTCCACTGAGGCTCTGTTGCCCTAGTAACCAGATTTGGTAAGGGTGAACTGCTGCCACCTTGTGGCCGTTTCACACAACAGCAGCTTTAATCCCAACGCTAATGGTCAGTTGATATTCAAAATCATTGCAGGCCTGTAAATGACACCTGCCCTGAAAACAAATCCTGGGGTCACATATCGACCAAAAATTTCAAAGGACGTCCATATTTCAAAACGACCATTTCAAAAGGCATATTTTACGCACATTAGTGTTCTGCTTCTTTTCCTTTCTTTCCTTTTTTGTTAAAAAAAACGGGAATGGAAAAAGGCATCCCTCAGAATGGGCGAAAATCTTTGCAGACGAATCAATGGACAGAGGTTTAATCTCCAATATATATAAACAGCTCATGCAGCTTAATATTAAAAAAACAAACAACCCAAAAAAAATGGGCAGAAGATCTAAAGAGACGTTTCTTCAAAGGAGACACAGAGATGGCCAAGACGCACATGAAAAGCTGCTCAACAGCACTAATTATTAGAGAAATGCAAATCAAAACTACAATGAGGTATCACCTCACACCTGTTAGAATCGGCATCATCAGAAAATCTACAAACAACCAATTCTGGGGAGGGTGTGGACAAAAGGAGCCCTCTTCCACTATTGGTGGGAATGTAAATTGATACAGTCACTATGGAGAACAGTATGGAGTTTCCTTAAAAAAACTAGAAATAGAATTACCATCTGATCCAGCAATCCCACTTCTGGGCATATACCCAGAGAAAACCGTATTTCAAAAAGGCACATTCACCACAATGTTCGTTGCAGCACTATTTACAATAGCCAGCTAATGGAAGCAACCTAAATGCCCACAGACAGATGAATGGATAAAGATGTGGTACATATATAAAATGGAATATTACTCGGCCATAAAAAGGAATGAAACTGGGTCATCTGTAGAGACATCGATGGATCGAGAGACTGTCATACAGAATGAAGTAAGTCAGAAAGAGGAAAACAAATATTGTATATTAATGCATATATGTGGAGCCTAAAAATGGTACAGATGAACTGGTTTGCAGGGAAGAAATAGAGACACAGAGGTAGAGAACAAACGTATGGACACCAAGTGTGGGAAGCCATGGGGTGGTGGTGGTGGGATGAGTTGGGAGTTTTGGATTGACCTGTATACATGTATATGCATAAAATACATAACTAATAATAACGTGCTGTATAAAAAAATAAATAAAATTTCAAAATTTTAAAAAATAAAATTTAAAAATAAAACAGAAAATAGTTCTTCCCGTCACACAGATGTATTTATAGGAATGAATTATTTCCATGCTTATATCTATAAATACATAAAAGAGGAATAACATCTAACTTGAAACATAAAAGAAAAAAAAAGTGAACCCACGAGTTATACAGAGGAAAACCCTATCACGGCACTTGCTCCAGTGGTAAACAATTCTGAAATTGGTCAGAGGTGGGGAACCATCTCCCATACAGCCAGCAACCCAACCCCCACGCAAGGAGCGTCCTCATTGCAAAGCTGGGGGACCGTGCCGAGGCATCTGTGAGTAAACGTGAGCTGAGCCCCAGGCCAGCTGCTGCTGAACTGTTCCCACCCTTTCCAGGTAAAACACCTGAATATGTACAAGGGCTTGAAAGCCTAGAGGAAGGACCGTGGAGCCACACCAGCGACAGCACGCAGGCCAACTTGGTGCCTGCAGGCCAGCCAGCGTGGTCCTGGACCCTGGCGCTCTTCCAGAAGCTTTCCATTGCCCTGCCTGAGATACCCCTCCTGTCCCGGCCCCCACTGCTTTTTTCCTTCCTCACCTCTGTCCGGAGAGAAATTCCAGCGGAAGGTATGGGTGACACATCCTCTACTTTACAGGCGGCAGCCTGGCAACTCCTGCAGAAAGGCCAGCAGAACCCCACTCACACCGGGCCACCCACAAAGCTGTGGCCCCTCACTCCCTCCCACCAGCACAGCCCCGAGACTGCTGACGGGGCAGAGAATATGGAGTCAGGCACAGCTTCAGGGGCTATTGCTGCCTGGAGCTCTGTTTATATTGACCTCAACGAGGCACACCTGGGGAGGGCGGGCCGGCAGGGTAAGGCTGCCCAGGTCAGCTAATCCACAACCCTCAGGGAATCACATTGTTGAAAATGGACCCCGCTAAGGCAGAAGAGAAGCCAAGGGAAAAAAGGACACAATGCCATTTGCAGCACCGTAGATGAGTCTAGAAGTAATCACATGACTTGTAGTAAGTCAGAAAGTGAAAGACACATATCATATCATATCACTTATAGGTGTTACCTAAAAATGGATACCAGGGCAGATATTTCCACGGAGAAGGGCAATCACAGATTCATTAAACAAACTTATGGTTCACCAATGGAAAGGTGTGAGGATTGGTTTCATTACGATATCGGGGTTAACAGACATATACAAACACAGGTGACATATATAATCACCAAAGACCTACAGAATACCAAGAGAGGACTACTCAACATTCTGTCATAACGTACATGGGAAAAGGATCCCAAGAAGAACAGTCATCTGTATATGTGTAAAGGAACCACATCTTCCACACCTACAACAAGCCAAACATTGTAATCAAACTTGCTGTAATAAAAAATAAAAAAATTAAATTAAAAACACGAACAAGAAGTAGTGAGACAAACGTGAGGGGCTTTCTCCTGGCACATTCCATTCTAAACTCCAATCTAGAACACCACTTCCACTGAGGCTCTCTTGCCCTAGTAACCAGATTTGGTAAGGGTGAACTGCTGCCACCTTGTGGCCGTTTCACACAACAGCAGCTTTAATCCCAACGCTAATGGTCAGTTGATATTCAAAATCATTGCAGGCCTGTAAATGACACCTGCCCTGAAAACAAATCCTGGGGTCACATATCGACCAAAAAATTCAAAGGACGTCCATATTTCAAAACGACCGTTTCAAAAGGCATATTTTACGCACATTAGTGTTCTGCTTCTTTTCCTTTCTTTCCTTTTTTGTTAAAAAACACGGGAATGGAAAAAGGCATCCCTCAGAATGGGCGAAAATCGTTGCAGACGAATCAATGGACAGAGGTTTAATCTCCAATATATATAAACAGCTCATGCAGCTTAATATTAAGAAAACAAACAACCCCAAAAAAATGGGCAGAAGATCTAAAGAGACGTTTCTTCAAAGGAGACACAGAGATGGCCAAGACGCACATGAAAAGCTGCTCAACAGCACTAATTATTAGAGAAATGCAAATCAAAACTACAATGAGGTATCACCTCACACCTGTTAGAATCGGCATCATCAGAAAATCTACAAACAACCAATTCTGGGGAGGGTGTGGACAAAAGGAACCCTCTTCCACTATTGGTGGGAATGTAAATTGATACAGTCCCTATGGAGAACACTATGGAGTTTCCTTAAAAAAATTAGAAATAGAATTACCATCTGATCCAGCAATCCCACTTCTGGGCATATACCCAGAGAAAACCGTATTTCAAAAAGGCACATTCACCACAATGTTCGTTGCAGCACTATTTACAATAGCCAGGTAATGGAAGCAACCTAAATGCCCACAGACAGATGAATGGATAAAGATGTGGTACATATATAAAATGGAATATGACTCGGCCATAAAAAGGAATGAAACTGGGTCATCTGTAGAGACATCGATGGATCGAGAGACTGTCATACAGAATGAAGTAAGTCAGAAAGAGGAAAACAAATATTGTATATTAATGCATATATGTGGAGCCTAAAAATGGTACAGATGAACTGGTTTGCAGGGAAGAAATAGAGACACAGAGGTAGAGAACAAACGTATGGACACCAAGTGTGGGAAGCCATGGGGTGGTGGTGGTGGGATGAGTTGGGAGTTTTGGATTGACCTGTATACATGTATATGCATAAAATACATAACTAATAATAACGTGCTGTATAAAAAAATAAATAAAATTTCAAAATTTTAACAAATAAAATTTAAAAATAAAACAGAAAATAGTTCTTCCCGTCACACAGATGTATTTATAGGAATGAATTATTTCCATTCTTATATCTATAAATACATAAAAGAGGAATAACATCTAACTTGAAACATAAAAGAAAAAAAAAGTGAACCCACGAGTTATACAGAGGAAAACCCTATCACGGCACTTGCTCCAGTGGTAAACAATTCTGAAATTGGTCAGAGGTGGGGAACCATCTCCCATACAGCCAGCAACCCAACCCCCACGCAAGGAGCGTCCTCATTGCAAAGCTGGGGGACCGTGCCGAGGCATCTGTGAGTAAACGTGAGCTGAGCCCCAGGCCAGCTGCTGCTGAACTGTTCCCACCCTTTCCAGGTAAAACACCTGAATAGGTACAAGGGCTTGAAAGCCTAGAGGAAGGACCGTGGAGCCACACCAGTGACAGCACGCAGGCCAACTTGGTGCCTGCAGGCCAGCCAGCGTGGTCCTGGACCCTGGCCCTCTTCCAGAAGCTTTCCATTGCCCTGCCTGAGATACCCCTCCTGTCCCGGCCCCCACTGCTTTTTTCCTTCCTCACCTCTGTCCGGAGAGAAATTCCAGCGGAAGGTATGGGTGACACATCCTCTACTTTACAGGCGGCAGCCTGGCAACTCCTGCAGAAAGGCCAGCAGAACCCCACTCACACCGGGCCACCCACAAAGCTGTGGCCCCTCACTCCCTCCTCCCACCAGCACAGCCCCGAGACTGCTGACGGGGCAGAGAATATGGAGTCAGGCACAGCTTCAGGGGCTATTGCTGCCTGGAGCTCTGTTTATATTGACCTCAACGAGGCACACCTGGGGAGGGCGGGCCGGCAGGGTAAGGCTGCCCAGGTCAGCTAATCCACAACCCTCAGGGAATCACATTGTTGAAAATGGACCCCGCTAAGGCAGAAGAGAAGCCAAGGGAAAAAAAGGACACAATGCCATTTGCAGCACCGTAGATGAGTCTAGAAGTAATCACGTGACTTGTAGTAAGTCAGAAAGTGAAAGACACATATCATATCATATCACTTATAGGTGTTACCTAAAAATGGATACCAGGGCAGATATTTCCACGGAGAAGGGCAATCACAGATTCATTAAACAAACTTATGGTTCACCAATGGAAAGGTGTGAGGATTGGTTTCATTACGATATCGGGGTTAACAGACATATACAAACACAGGTGACATATATAATCACCAAAGACCTACAGAATACCAAGAGAGGACTACTCAACATTCTGTCATAACGTACATGGGAAAAGGATCCCAAGAAGAACAGTCATCTGTATATGTGTAAAAGAACCACATCTTCCACACCTACAACAAGCCAAACATTGTAATCAAACTTGCTGTAATAAAAAATAAAAAAATTAAATTAAAAACACGAACAAGAAGTAATGAGACAAACGTGAGGGGCTTTCTCCTGGCACATTCCATTCTAAACTCCAATCTAGAACACCACTTCCACTGAGGCTCTCTTGCCCTAGTAACCAGATTTGGTAAGGGTGAACTGCTGCCACCTTGTGGCCGTTTCACACAACAGCAGCTTTAATCCCAACGCTAATGGTCAGTTGATATTCAAAATCATTGCAGGCCTGTAAATGACACCTGCCCTGAAAACAAATCCTGGGGTCACATATCGACCAAAAATTTCAAAGGACGTCCATATTTCAAAACGACCGTTTCAAAAGGCATATTTTACGCACATTAGTGTTCTGCTTCTTTTCCTTTCTTTCCTTTTTTGTTAAAAAACACGGGAATGGAAAAAGGCATCCCTCAGAATGGGCGAAAATCATTGCAGACGAATCAATGGACAGAGGTTTAATCTCCAATATATATAAACAGCTCATGCAGCTTAATATTAAAAAAAACAAACAACCCAAAAAAAATGGGCAGAAGATCTAAAGAGACGTTTCTTCAAAGGAGACACAGAGATGGCCAAGACGCACATGAAAAGCTGCTCAACAGCACTAATTATTAGAGAAATGCAAATCAAAACTACAATGAGGTATCACCTCACACCTGTTAGAATCGGCATCATCAGAAAATCTACAAACAACCAATTCTGGGGAGGGTGTGGACAAAAGGAGCCCTCTTCCACTATTGGTGGGAATGTAAATTGATACAGTCCCTATGGAGAACAGTATGGAGTTTCCTTAAAAAAATTAGAAATAGAATTACCATCTGATCCAGCAATCCCACTTCTGGGCATATACCCAGAGAAAACCGTATTTCAAAAAGGCACATTCACCACAATGTTCGTTGCAGCACTATTTACAATAGCCAGGTAATGGAAGCAACCTAAATGCCCACAGACAGATGAATGGATAAAGATGTGGTACATATATAAAATGGAATATTACTCGGCCATAAAAAGGAATGAAACTGGGTCATCTGTAGAGACATCGATGGATCGAGAGACTGTCATACAGAATGAAGTAAGTCAGAAAGAGGAAAACAAATATTGTATATTAATGCATATATGTGGAGCCTAAAAATGGTACAGATGAACTGGTTTGCAGGGAAGAAATAGAGACACAGAGGTAGAGAACAAACGTATGGACACCAAGTGTGGGAAGCCATGGGGTGGTGGTGGTGGGATGAGTTGGGAGTTTGGGATTGACCTGTATACATGTATATGCATAAAATACATAACTAATAATAACGTGCTGTATAAAAAAATAAATAAAATTTCAAAATTTTAAAAAATAAAATTTAAAAATAAAACAGAAAAAAGTTCTTCCCGTCACACAGATGTATTTATAGGAATGAATTATTTCCATGCTTATATCTATAAATACATAAAAGAGGAATAACATCTAACTTGAAACATAAAAGAAACAAAAAGTGAACCCACGAGTTATACAGAGGAAAACCCTATCACGGCACTTGCTCCAGTGGTAAACAATTCTGAAATTGGTCAGAGGTGGGGAACCATCTCCCATACAGCCAGCAACCCAACCCCCACGCAAGGAGCGTCCTCATTGCAAAGCTGGGGGACCGTGCCGAGGCATCTGTGAGTAAACGTGAGCTGAGCCCCAGGCCAGCTGCTGCTGAACTGTTCCCACCCTTTCCAGGTAAAACACCTGAATAGGTACAAGGGCTTGAAAGCCTAGAGGAAGGACCGTGGAGCCACACCAGCGACAGCACGCAGGCCAACTTGGTGCCTGCAGGCCAGCCAGCGTGGTCCTGGACCCTGGCGCTCTTCCAGAAGCTTTCCATTGCCCTGCCTGAGATACCCCTCCTGTCCCGGCCCCCACTGCTTTTTTCCTTCCTCACCTCTGTCCGGAGAGAAATTCCAGCGGAAGGTATGGGTGACACATCCTCTTCTTTACAGGCGGCAGCCTGGCAACTCCTGCAGAAAGGCCAGCAGAACCCCACTCACACCGGGCCACCCACAAAGCTGTGGCCCCTCACTCCCTCCTCCCACCAGCACAGCCCCGAGACTGCTGACGGGGCAGAGAATATGGAGTCAGGCACAGCTTCAGGGGCTATTGCTGCCTGGAGCTCTGTTTATATTGACCTCAACGAGGCACACCTGGGGAGGGCGGGCCGGCAGGGTAAGGCTGCCCAGGTCAGCTAATCCACAACCCTCAGGGAATCACATTGTTGAAAATGGACCCCGCTAAGGCAGAAGAGAAGCCAAGGGAAAAAAGGACACAATGCCATTTGCAGCACCGTAGATGAGTCTAGAAGTAATCACGTGACTTGTAGTAAGTCAGAAAGTGAAAGACACATATCATATCATATCACTTATAGGTGTTACCTAAAAATGGATACCAGGGCAGATATTTCCACGGAGAAGGGCAATCACAGATTCATTAAACAAACTTATGGTTCACCAATGGAAAGGTGTGAGGATTGGTTTCATTACGATATCGGGGTTAACAGACATATACAAACACAGGTGACATATATAATCACCAAAGACCTACAGAATACCAAGAGAGGACTACTCAACATTCTGTCATAACGTACATGGGAAAAGGATCCCAAGAAGAACAGTCATCTGTATATGTGTAAAGGAACCACATCTTCCACACGTACAACAAGCCAAACATTGTAATCAAACTTGCTGTAATAAAAAATAAAAAAATTAAATTAAAAACACGAACAAGAAGTAGTGAGACAAACGTGAGGGGCTTTCTCCTGGCACATTCCATTCTAAACTCCAATCTAGAACACCACTTCCACTGAGGCTCTCTTGCCCTAGTAACCAGATTTGGTAAGGGTGAACTGCTGCCACCTTGTGGCCGTTTCACACAACAGCAGCTTTAATCCCAACGCTAATGGTCAGTTGATATTCAAAATCATTGCAGGCCTGTAAATGACACCTGCCCTGAAAACAAATCCTGGGGTCACATATCGACCAAAAATTTCAAAGGACGTCCATATTTCAAAACGACCGTTTCAAAAGGCATATTTTACGCACATTAGTGTTCTGCTTCTTTTCCTTTCTTTCCTTTTTTGTTAAAAAACACGGGAATGGAAAAAGGCATCCCTCAGAATGGGCGAAAATCATTGCAGACGAATCAATGGAGAGGTTTAATCTCCAATATATATAAACAGCTCATGCAGCTTAATATTAAAAAAACAAACAACCCAAAAAAAATGGGCAGAAGATCTAAAGAGACGTTTCTTCAAAGGAGACACAGAGATGGCCAAGACGCACATGAAAAGCTGCTCAACAGCACTAATTATTAGAGAAATGCAAATCAAAACTACAATGAGGTATCACCTCACACCTGTTAGAATCGGCATCATCAGAAAATCTACAAACAACCAATTCTGGGGAGGGTGTGGACAAAAGGAACCCTCTTCCACTATTGGTGGGAATGTAAATTGATACAGTCCCTATGGAGAACACTATGGAGTTTCCTTAAAAAAAATTAGAAATAGAATTACCATCTGATCCAGCAATCCCACTTCTGGGCATATACCCAGAGAAAACCGTATTTCAAAAAGGCACATTCACCACAATGTTCGTTGCAGCACTATTTACAATAGCCAGGTAATGGAAGCAACCTAAATGCCCACAGACAGATGAATGGATAAAGATGTGGTACATATATAAATTGGAATATTACTCGGCCATAAAAAGGAATGAAACTGGGTCATTTGTAGAGACATCGATGGATCGAGAGACTGTCATACAGAATGAAGTAAGTCAGAAAGAGGAAAACAAATATTGTATATTAATGCATATATCTGGAGCCTAAAAATGGTACAGATGAACTGGTTTGCAGGGAAGAAATAGAGACACAGAGGTAGAGAACAAACGTATGGACACCAAGTGTGGGAAGCCATGGGGTGGTGGTGGTGGGATGAGTTGGGAGTTTGGGATTGACCTGTATACATGTATATGCATAAAATACATAACTAATAATAACGTGCTGTATAAAAAAATAAATAAAATTTCAAAATTTTAAAAAATAAAATTTAAAAATAAAACAGAAAAAAGTTCTTCCCGTCACACAGATGTATTTATAGGAATGAATTATTTCCATGCTTATATCTATAAATACATAAAAGAGGAATAACATCTAACTTGAAACATAAAAGAAAAAAAAAGTGAACCCACGAGTTATACAGAGGAAAACCCTATCACGGCACTTGCTCCAGTGGTAAACAATTCTGAAATTGGTCAGAGGTGGGGAACCATCTCCCATACAGCCAGCAACCCAACCCCCACGCAAGGAGCGTCCTCATTGCAAAGCTGGGGGACCGTGCCGAGGCATCTGTGAGTAAACGTGAGCTGAGCCCCAGGCCAGCTGCTGCTGAACTCTTCCCACCCTTTCCACGTAAAACACCTGAATATGTACAAGGGCTTGAAAGCCTAGAGGAAGGACCGTGGAGCCACACCAGCGACAGCACGCAGGCCAACTTGGTGCCTGCAGGCCAGCCAGCGTGGTCCTGGACCCTGGCGCTCTTCCAGAAGCTTTCCATTGCCCTGCCTGAGATACCCCTCCTGTCCCGGCCCCCACTGCTTTTTTCCTTCCTCACCTCTGTCCGGAGAGAAATTCCAGCGGAAGGTATGGGTGACACATCCTCTTCTTTACAGGCGGCAGCCTGGCAACTCCTGCAGAAAGGCCAGCAGAACCCCACTCACACCGGGCCACCCACAAAGCTGTGGCCCCTCACTCCCTCCTCCCACCAGCACAGCCCCGAGACTGCTGACGGGGCAGAGAATATGGAGTCAGGCACAGCTTCAGGGGCTATTGCTGCCTGGAGCTCTGTTTATATTGACCTCAACGAGGCACACCTGGGGAGGGCGGGCCGGCAGGGTAAGGCTGCCCAGGTCAGCTAATCCACAACCCTCAGGGAATCACATTGTTGAAAATGGACCCCGCTAAGGCAGAAGAGAAGCCAAGGGAAAAAAGGACACAATGCCATTTGCAGCACCGTAGATGAGTCTAGAAGTAATCACGTGACTTGTAGTAAGTCAGAAAGTGAAAGACACATATCATATCATATCACTTATAGGTGTTACCTAAAAATGGATACCAGGGCAGATATTTCCACGGAGAAGGGCAATCACAGATTCATTAAACAAACTTATGGTTCACCAATGGAAAGGTGTGAGGATTGGTTTCATTACGATATCGGGGTTAACAGACATATACAAACACAGGTGACATATATAATCACCAAAGACCTACAGAATACCAAGAGAGGACTACTCAACATTCTGTCATAACGTACATGGGAAAAGGATCCCAAGAAGAACAGTCATCTGTATATGTGTAAAAGAACCACATCTTCCACACCTACAACAAGCCAAACATTGTAATCAAACTTGCTGTAATAAAAAATAAAAAAAATTAAATTAAAAACACGAACAAGAAGTAGTGAGACAAACGTGAGGGGCTTTCTCCTGGCACATTCCATTCTAAACTCCAATCTAGAACACCACTTCCACTGAGGCTCTCTTGCCCTAGTAACCAGATTTGGTAAGGGTGAAATGCTGCCACCTTGTGGCCGTTTCACACAACAGCAGCTTTAATCCCAACGCTAATGGTCAGTTGATATTCAAAATCATTGCAGGCCTGTAAATGACACCTGCCCTGAAAACAAATCCTGGGGTCACATATCGACGAAAAAACTCAAAGGACGTCCATATTTCAAAACGACCATTTCAAAAGGCATATTTTACGCACATTAGTGTTCTGCTTCTTTTCCTTTCTTTCCTTTTTTGTTAAAAAACACGGGAATGGAAAAAGGCATCCCTCAGAATGGGCGAAAATCGTTGCAGACGAATCAATGGACAGAGGTTTAATCTCCAATATATATAAACAGCTCATGCAGCTTAATATTAAAAAAACAAACAACCCAAAAAAAATGGGCAGAAGATCTAAAGAGACGTTTCTTCAAAGGAGACACAGAGATGGCCAAGACGCACATGAAAAGCTGCTCAACAGCACTAATTATTAGAGAAATGCAAATCAAAACTACAATGAGGTATCACCTCACACCTGTTAGAATCGGCATCATCAGAAAATCTACAAACAACCAATTCTGGGGAGGGTGTGGACAAAAGGAGCCCTCTTCCACTATTGGTGGGAATGTAAATTGATACAGTCACTATGGAGAACAGTATGGAGTTTCCTTAAAAAAACTAGAAATAGAATTACCATCTGATCCAGCAATCCCACTTCTGGGCATATACCCAGAGAAAACCGTATTTCAAAAAGGCACATTCACCACAATGTTCGTTGCAGCACTATTTACAATAGCCAGGTAATGGAAGCAACCTAAATGCCCACAGACAGATGAATGGATAAAGATGTGGTACATATATAAAATGGAATATTACTCGGCCATAAAAAGGAATGAAACTGGGTCATTTGTAGAGACATCGATGGATCGAGAGACTGTCATACAGAATGAAGTAAGTCAGAAAGAGGAAAACAAATATTGTATATTAATGCATATATGTGGAGCCTAAAAATGGTACAGATGAACTGGTTTGCAGGGAAGAAATAGAGACACAGAGGTAGAGAACAAACGTATGGACACCAAGTGTGGGAAGCCATGGGGTGGTGGTGGTGGGATGAGTTGGGAGTTTGGGATTGACCTGTATACATGTATATGCATAAAATACATAACTAATAATAACGTGCTGTATAAAAAAATAAATAAAATTTCAAAATTTTAAAAAATAAAATTTAAAAATAAAACAGAAAAAAGTTCTTCCCGTCACACAGATGTATTTATAGGAATGAATTATTTCCATGCTTATATCTATAAATACATAAAAGAGGAATAACATCTAACTTGAAACATAAAAGAAACAAAAAGTGAACCCACGAGTTATACAGAGGAAAACCCTATCACGGCACTTGCTCCAGTGGTAAACAATTCTGAAATTGGTCAGAGGTGGGGAACCATCTCCCATACAGCCAGCAACCCAACCCCCACGCAAGGAGCGTCCTCATTGCAAAGCTGGGGGACCGTGCCGAGGCATCTGTGAGTAAACGTGAGCTGAGCCCCAGGCCAGCTGCTGCTGAACTGTTCCCACCCTTTCCAGGTAAAACACCTGAATATGTACAAGGGCTTGAAAGCCTAGAGGAAGGACCGTGGAGCCACACCAGCGACAGCACGCAGGCCAACTTGGTGCCTGCAGGCCAGCCAGCGTGGTCCTGGACCCTGGCGCTCTTCCAGAAGCTTTCCATTGCCCTGCCTGAGATACCCCTCCTGTCCCGGCCCCCACTGCTTTTTTCCTTCCTCACCTCTGTCCGGAGAGAAATTCCAGCGGAAGGTATGGGTGACACATCCTCTTCTTTACAGGCGGCAGCCTGGCAACTCCTGCAGAAAGGCCAGCAGAACCCCACTCACACCGGGCCACCCACAAAGCTGTGGCCCCTCACTCCCTCCCACCAGCACAGCCCCGAGACTGCTGACGGGGCAGATAATATGGAGTCAGGCACAGCTTCAGGGGCTATTGCTGCCTGGAGCGCTGTTTATATTGACCTCAAGAAGGCACACCTGGGGAGGGCAGGCCGGCAGCGTAAGGCTGCCCAGGTCAGCTAATCCACAACCCTCAGGGAATCACATTGTTGAAAATGGACCCCGCTAAGGCAGAAGAGAAGCCAAGGGATAAAAGGACACAATGCCATTTGCAGCACCGTAGATGAGACTAGAAGTAATCACGTGACTTGTAGTAAGTCAGAAAGTGAAAGACACATATCATATCATATCACTTATAGGTGTTACCTAAAAATGGATACCAGGGCAGATATTTCCACGGAGAAGGGCAATCACAGATTCATTAAACAAACTTATGGTTCACCAATGGAAAGGTGTGAGGATTGGTTTCATTACGATATCGGGGTTAACAGACATATACAAACACAGGTGACATATATAATCACCAAAGACCTACAGAATACCAAGAGAGGACTACTCAACATTCTGTCATAACGTACATGGGAAAAGGATCCCAAGAAGAACAGTCATCTGTATATGTGTAAAAGAACCACATCTTCCACACCTACAACAAGCCAAACATTGTAATCAAACTTGCTGTAATAAAAAATAAAAACTTAAATTAAAAACACGAACAAGAAGTAGTGAGACAAACGTGAGGGGCTTTCTCCTGGTACATTCCATTCTAAACTCCAATGTAGAACACCACTTCCACTGAGGCTCTCTTGCCCTAGTAACCAGATTTGGTAAGGGTGAACTGCTGCCACCTTGTGGCCGTTTCACACAACAGCAGCTTTAATCCCAACGCTAATGGTCAGTTGATATTCAAAATCATTGCAGGCCTGTAAATGACACCTGCCCTGAAAACAAATCCTGGGGTCACATATCGACCAAAAAATTCAAAGGACGTCCATATTTCAAAACGACCGTTTCAAAAGGCATATTTTACGCACATTAGTGTTCTGCTTCTTTTCCTTTCTTTCCTTTTTTGTTAAAAAAAACGGGAATGGAAAAAGGCATCCATCAGGATGGGTGAAAATCGTTGCAAACGAATCAATGGACACAGGTTTAATCTCCAATATATATAAACAGCTCATGCAGCTTAATATTAAAAAAACAAACATCCCCAAAAAAAATGGGCAGAAGATCTAAAGAGACGTTTCTTCAAAGGAGACACAGAGATGGCCAAGACGCACATGAAAAGCTGCTCAACAGCACTAATTATTAGAGAAATGCAAATCAAAACTACAATGAGGTATCACCTCACACCTGTTAGAATCGGCATCATCAGAAAATCTACAAACAACCAATTCTGGGGAGGGTGTGGACAAAAGGAGCCCTCTTCCACTATTGGAGGGAATGTAAATTGATACAGTCACTATGGAGAACAGTATGGAGTTTCCTTAGAAAAACTAGAAATAGAATTACCATCTGATCCAGCAATCCCACTTCTGGGCATATACCGAGAGAAAACCGTATTTCAAAAAGGCACCTTCACCACAATGTTCGTTGCAGCACTATTTACAATAGCCAGGTAATGGAAGCAACCTAAATGCCCACAGACAGATGAATGGATTAAGATGTGGTACATATATAAAATGGAATATGACTCGGCCATAAAAAGGAATGAAACTGGGTCATTTGTAGAGACATCGATGGATCGAGAGACTGTCATACAGAATGAAGTAAGTCAGAAAGAGGAAAACAAATATTGTATATTAATGCATATATGTGGAGCCTAAAAATGGTACAGATGAACTGGTTTGCAGGGAAGAAATAGAGACACAGAGGTAGAGAACAAACGTATGGACACCAAGTGTGGGAAGCCATGGGGTGGTGGTGGTGGGATGAGTTGGGAGTTTGGGATTGACCTGTATACATGTATATACATAAAATACATAACTAATAATAACGTGCTGTGTAAAAAAATAAATAAAATTAAATTTCAAAATTTTAAAAAATAAAATTTAAAAATAAAACAGAAAAAATTCTTCCCATCACACAGATTTATTTATAGGAATGAATTATTTCCATGCTTATATCTAAAAATACATAAAAGGGGAATAAAATCTAACTTGAACCATAAAAGAAAAAAAAAAACCTGAACCCAGGAGTTATACAGAGGAAAACCCTATCAGGGCACTTGCTCCAGTGGTAAACAATTCTGAAATTGGTCAGAGGTGGGGAACCATCTCCCATACAGCCAGCAACCCACCCCCCACGCAAGGAGCGTCCTCATTGCAAAGCTGGGGGACCGTGCCGAGGCATCTGTGAGTAAACGTGAGCTGAGCCCCAGGCCAGCTGCTGCTGAACTGTTCCCACCCTTTCCAGGTAAAACACCTGAATATGTACAAGGGCTTGAAAGCCTAGAGGAAGGACCGTGGAGCCACACCAGCGACAGCACACAGGCCAACTTGGTGCCTGCAGGCCAGCCAGCGTGGTCCTGGCCCCGGCGCTCTTCCAGAAGCTTTCCATTGCCCTGCCTGAGATACCCATCCTGTCCCGGCCCCCACTGCTTTTTTCCTTCCTCACCTCTGTCCGGAGAGAAATTCCAGCGGAAGGTATGGGTGACACATCCTCTTCTTTACAGGCGGCAGCCTGGCAACTCCTGCAGAAAGGCCAGCAGAACCCCACTCACACCGGGCCACCCACAAAGCTGTGGCCCCTCACTCCCTCCCACCAGCACAGCCCCGAGACTGCTGACGGGGCAGAGAATATGGAGTCAGGCACAGTTTCAGAGGCTACTGCTGCCTGGAGCGCTGTTTATATTGACCTCAACGAGGCACACCTGAGGAGGGCAGGCCGGCAGTGTAAGGCTGCCCAGGTCAGCTAATCCACAACCCTCAGGGAATCACATTGTTGAAAATGGACCCCGCAAAGGCAGAAGAAGAGCCAAGGAAAAAAAGGACAAAATGCCATTTGCAGCCCCGTAGATGAGTCTAGAAGTAATCACGTGACTTGTAGTAAGTCAGAAAGTGAAAGACACATATCATATCACTTAGAGGTGTTACCTAAAAATGGATACCAGGGCAGATATTTCCACGGAGAAGGGCAATCACAGATTCATTAAACAAACTTATGGTTCACCAATGGAAAGGTGTGAGGATTGGTTTCATTACGATATCGGGGTTAACAGACATATACAAACACAGGTGACATATATAATCACCAAAGACCTACAGAATACCAAGAGAGGACTACTCAACATTCTGTCATAACGTACATGGGAAAAGGATCCCAAGAAGAACAGTCATCTGTATATGTGTAAAAGAACCACATCTTCCACACCTACATCAAGCCAAACATTATAATCAAACTTGCTGTAATAAAAAATAAAAACTTAAATTAAAAACACGAACAAGAAGTTGTGAGACAAACGTGAGGGGCTTTCTCCTGGTACATTCCATTCTAAACTCCAATCTAGAACACCACTTCCACTGAGGCTCTCTTGCCCTAGTAACCAGATTTGGTAAGGGTGAACTGCTGCCACCTTGTGGCCGTTTCACACAACAGCAGCTTTAATCCCAACGCTAATGGTCAGTTGATATTCAAAATCATTGCAGGCCTGTAAATGACACCTGCCCTGAAAACAAATCCTGGGGTCACATATCGACCAAAAATTTCAAAGGACGTCCATATTTCAAAACGACCATTTCAAAAGGCATATTTTACGCACATTAGTGTTCTGCTTCTTTTCCTTTCTTTCCTTTTTTGTTAAAAAACACGGGAATGGAAAAAGGCATCCCTCAGAATGGGCGAAAATCGTTGCAGACGAATCAATGGACAGAGGTTTAATCTCCAATATATATAAACAGCTCATGCAGCTTAATATTAAAAAAACAAACAACCCAAAAAAAATGGGCAGAAGATCTAAAGAGACGTTTCTTCAAAGGAGACACAGAGATGGCCAAGACGCACATGAAAAGCTGCTCAACAGCACTAATTATTAGAGAAATGCAAATCAAAACTACAATGAGGTATCACCTCACACCTGTTAGAATCGGCATCATCAGAAAATCTACAAACAACCAATTCTGGGGAGGGTGTGGACAAAAGGAGCCCTCTTCCACTATTGGTGGGAATGTAAATTGATACAGTCACTATGGAGAACAGTATGGAGTTTCCTTAAAAAAACTAGAAATAGAATTACCATCTGATCCAGCAATCCCACTTCTGGGCATATACCCAGAGAAAACCGTATTTCAAAAAGGCACATTCACCACAATGTTCGTTGCAGCACTATTTACAATAGCCAGGTAATGGAAGCAACCTAAATGCCAACAGACAGATGAATGGATAAAGATGTGGTACATATATAAAATGGAATATGACTCGGCCATAAAAAGGAATGAAACTGGGTCATTTGTAGAGACATCGATGGATCGAGAGACTGTCATACAGAATGAAGTAAGTCAGAAAGAGGAAAACAAATATTGTCTATTAATGCATATATGTGGAGCCTAAAAATGGTACAGATGAACTGGTTTGCAGGGAAGAAATAGAGACACAGAGGTAGAGAACAAACGTATGGACACCAAGTGTGGGAAGCCATGGGGTGGTGGTGGTGGGATGAGTTGGGAGATTGGGATTGACCTGTATACATGTATATGCATAAAATACATAACTAATAATAACGTGCTGTTTAAAAACATAAATAAAATTAAATTTCAAAATTTTAAAAAATAAAATTTAAAAATAAAACAGAAAAAATACTTCCCGTCACACAGATGTATTTATAGGAATGAATTATTTCCATGCTTATATTTATAAATACATAAAAGAGGAATAAAATCTAACTTGAACCAAAAAAGAAAAAAAAATTGAACCCACGAGTTATACAGAGGAAAACACTATCATGGCACTTGCTCCAGCGGTAAACAATTCTGAAATTGGTCAGAGGTGGGGAACCATCTCCCATACAGCCAGCCACCCACCTCCCACACAAGGAGCATTCTCATTGAAAAGCTGGGGGACCGTGCCGAGGCATCTGTGAGTAAACGTGAGCTGAGCCCCAGGCCAGCTGCTGCTGATCTGTTCCCACCCTTTCCAGGTAAAACACCTGAATATGTACAATGGCTTGAAAGCCTAGAGGAAGGTCCGTGGAGCCACACCAGCGACAGCACGCAGGCCAACTTGGTGCCTGCAGGCCAGCCAGCGTGGTCCTGGCCCCGGGCACTCTTCCAGAAGCTTTCCATTGCCCTGCCTGAGATACCCCTCCTGTCCCGGAACCCACTGCTTTTTTCCTTCCTCACCTCTGTCCGGAGAGAAATTCCAGCGGAAGGTATGGGTGACACATCCTCTTCTTTACAGGCGGCAGCCTGGCAACTCCTGCAGAAAGGCCAGCAGAACCCCACTCACACAGGGCCACCCACAAAGCTGTGGCCCCTCACTCCCTCCCACCAGCACAGCCCCGAGACTGCTGACGGGGCAGAGAATATGGAGTCAGGCACAGCTTCAGGGGCTATTGCTGCCTGGAGCTCTGTTTATATTGATCTCAACAAGGCTCACCTGGGGAGGGCGGGCCAGCAGGGTAAGGCTGCCCAGGTCAGCTAATCCACAACCCTCAGGGAATCACATTGTTGAAAATGGACCCCGCTAAGGCAGAAGAGAAGCCAAGGGAAAAAAGGACACAATGCCATTTGCAGCACCGTAGATGAGTCTAGAAGTAATCACGTGACTTGTAGTAAGTCAGAAAGTGAAAGACACATATCATATCATATCACTTATAGGTGTTACCTAAAAATGGATACCAGGGCAGATATTTCCACGGAGAAGGGCAATCACAGATTCATTAAACAAACTTATGGTTCACCAATGGAAACGTGTGAGGATTGGTTTCATTATGATATCGGGGTTAACAGAAATATACAAACACAGGTGACATATATAATCACCAAAGACCTACAGAATACCAAGAGAGGACTACTCAACATTCTGTCATAACGTACATGGGAAAAGGATCCCAAGAAGAACAGTCATCTGTATATGTGTAAAAGAACCACATCTTCCACACCTTCAACAAGCCAAACATTGTAATCAAACTTGCTGTAATAAAAAATAAAAAAATAAATTAAAAACACGAACAAGAAATAGTGAGACAAACGTGAGGGGCTTTCTCCTGGCACATTCCATTCTAATCTCCAATCTAGAACACCACTTCCACTGAGGCTCTCTTGCCCTAGTAACCAGATTTGGTAAGGGTGAACTGCTGCCACCTTGTGGCCGTTTTACACAACAGCAGCTTTTATCCCAACGCTAATGGTCAGTTGATATTCAAAATCATTGCAGGCCTGTAAATGACACCTGCCCTGAAAACAAATCCTGGGGTCACATATCGACCAAAAAATTCAAAGGACGTCCATATTTCAAAACGACCGTTTCAAAAGGCATATTTTACGCACATTAGTGTTCTGCTTCTTTTCCTTTCTTTCCTTTTTTGTTAAAAAACACGGGAATTGAAAAAGGCATCCCTCAGAATGGGCGAAAATCATTGCAGACGAATCAATGGAGAGAGGTTTAATCTCCAATATATATAAACAGCTCATGCAGCTTAATATTAAAAAAAACAAACAACCCCCCAAAAAATGGGCAGAAGTTCTAAAGATACGTTTCTTCAAAGGAGACACAGAGAGGGCCAAGACACACATGAAAAGCTGCTCAACAGCACTAATTATTAGAGAAATGCAAATCAAAACTACAATGAGGTATCACCTCACACCTGTTAGAATCGGCATCATCAGAATATCTACAAACAACCAATTCTGGGGAGGGTGTGGACAAAAGGAGCCCTCTTCCACTATTGTTGGGAATGTAAATTGATACAGTCACTATGGAGAACAGTATGGAGTTTCCTTAAAAAAACTAGAAATAGAATTACCATCTGATCCAGCAATCCCACTTCTGGGCATATACCCAGAGAAAACCGTATTTCAAAAAGGCACATTCACCACAATGTTCGTTGCAGCACTATTTACAATAGCCAGGTAATGGAAGCAACCTAAATGCCCACAGACATATGAATGGATAAAGATGTGGTACATATATAAAATGGAATATTACTCGGCCATAAAAAGGAATGAAACTGGGTCATTTGTAGAGACATCGATGGATCGAGAGACTGTCATACAGAATGAAGTAAGTCAGAAAGAGGAAAACAAATATTGTATATTAATGCATATATGTGGAGCCTAAAAATGGTACAGATGAACTGGTTTGCAGGGAAGAAATAGAGACACAGAGGTAGAGAACAAACGTATGGACACCAAGTGTGGGAAGCCATGGGGTGGTGGTGGTGGGATGAGTTGGGAGTTTGGGATTGACCTGTATACGTGTATATACATAAAATACATAACTAATAATAACGTGCTGTATAAAAAAAATAAATAAAATTAAATTTCAAAATTTTAAAAAATAAAATTTAAAAATAAAACAGAAAAAATTCTTCCCATCACACAGATGTATTTATAGGAAAGAATTATTTCCATGCTTATATCTATAAATACATAAAAGGGGAATAAAATCTAACTTGAACCAAAAAAGAAAAAAAAAAACCTGAACCCAGGAGTTATACAGAGGAAAACCCTATCAGGGCACTTGCTCCAGTGGTAAACAATTCTGAAATTGGTCAGAGGTGGGGAACCATCTCCCATACAGCCAGCAACCCACCCCCCATGCAAGGAGCGTCCTCATTGCAAAGCTGGGGGACTGTGCCGAGGCATCTGTGAGTAAACGTGAGCTAAGCCCCAGGCCAGCTGCTGCTGAACTGTTCCCACCCTTTCCAGGTAAAACACCTGAATATGTACAAGGGCTTGAAAGCCTAGAGGAAGGACCGTGGAGCCACACCAGCGACAGCACACAGGCCAACTTGGTGCCTGCAGGCCAGCCAGCGTGGTCCTGGCCCCGGCGCTCTTCCAGAAGCTTTCCATTGCCCTGCCTGAGATACCCATCCTGTCCCGGCCCCCACTGCTTTTTTCCTTCCTCACCTCTGTCCGGAGAGAAATTCCAGCGGAAGGTATGGGTGACACATCCTCTTCTTTACAGGCGGCAGCCTGGCAACTCCTGCAGAAAGGCCAGCAGAACCCCACTCACACCGGGCCACCCACAAAGCTGTGGCCCCTCACACCCTCCCACCAGCACAGCCCCGAGACTGCTGACGGGGCAGAGAATATGGAGTCAGGCACAGCTTCAGAGGCTATTGCTGCCTGGAGCGCTGTTTATATTGACCTCAACGAGGCACACCTGAGGAGGGCAGGCCGGCAGTGTAAGGCTGCCCAGGTCAGCTAATCCACAACCCTCAGGGAATCACATTGTTGAAAATGGAACCCGCAAAGGCAGAAGAGAAGCCAAGGGAAAAAAGGACAAAATGCCATTTGCAGCCCTGTAGATGAGTCTAGAAGTAATCACGTGACTTGTAGTAAGTCAGAAAGTGAAAGACACATATCATATCACTTAGAGGTGTTACCTAAAAATGGATACCAGGGCAGATATTTCCACGGAGAAGGGCAATCACAGATTCATTAAACAAACTTATGGTTCACCAATGGAAAGGTGTGAGGATTGGTTTCATTACGATATCGGGGTTAACAGACATATACAAACACAGGTGACATATATAATCACCAAAGACCTACAGAATACCAAGAGAGGACTACTCAACATTCTGTCATAACGTACATGGGAAAAGGATCCCAGGAAGAACAGACATCTGTATATGTGTAAAAGAACCACATCTTCCACACCTACAACAAGCCAAACATTGTAATCAAACTTGCTGTAATAAAAAATAAAAAATTAAATTAAAAACACGAACAAGAAGTAGTGAGACAAACGTGAGGGGCTTTCTCCTGGCACATTCCATTCTAAACTCCAATCTAGAACACCACTTCCACTGAGGCTCTCTTGCCCTAGTAAGCAGATTTGGTAAGGGTGAACTGCTGCCACCTTGTGGCCGTTTCACACAACAGCAGCTTTAATCCCAACGCTAATGGTCAGTTGATATTCAAAATCATTGCAGGCCTGTAAATGACACCTGCCTTGAAAACCAATCCTGGGGTCACATATCGACCAAAAAATTCAAAGGACGTCCATATTTCAAAACGACCGTTTCAAAAAGCATATTTTACGCACATTAGTGTTCTGCTTCTTTTCCTTTCTTTCCTTTTTTGTTAATAAACACGGGAATGGAAAAAGGAATCCCTCAGAATGGGCGAAAATCGTTGCAGACGAATCAATGGACAGAGGTTTAATCTCCAATATATATAAACAGCTCATGCAGCTTAATATTAAAAAAAACAAACCACCCAAAAAAAATGGGCAGAAGATCTAAAGAGACGTTTCTTCAAAGGAGACACAGAGATGGCCAAGACGCACATGAAAAGCTGCTCAACAGCACTAATTATTAGAGAAATGCAAATCAAAACTACAATGAGGTATCACCTCACACCTGTTAGAATCGGCATCATCAGAAAATCTACAAACAACCAATTCTGGGGAGGGTGTTGACAAAAGGAGCCCTCTTACACTATTGGTGGGAATGTAAATTGATACAGTCACTATGGAGAACAGTATGGAGTTTCCTTAAAAAAACTAGAAATAGAATTACCATCTGATCCAGCAATCCCACTTCTGGGCATATACCCAGAGAAAACCGTATTTCAAAAAGGCACATTCACCACAATGTTCGTTGCAGCACTATTTAAAATAGCCAGGTAATGGAAAAAACCTAAATGCCCACAGACAGATGAATGGATAAAGATGTGGTACATATATAAAATGGAATATGACTCGGCCATAAAAAGGAATGAAACTGGGCCATTTGTAGAGACATCGATGGATCGAGAGACTGTCATACAGAATGAAGTAAGTCAGAAAGAGGAAAACAAATATTGTCTATTAATGCATATATGTGGAGCCTAAAAATGGTACAGATGAACTGGTTTGCAGGGAAGAAATAGAGACACAGAGGTAGAGAACAAACGTATGGACACCAAGTGTGGGAAGCCATGGGGTGGTGGTGGTGGGATGAGTTGGGAGATTGGGATTGACCTGTATACATGTATATGCATAAAATACATAACTAATAATAACGTGCTGTATAAAAAATAAATAAAATTACATTTCAAAATTTTAAAAAATAAAATTTAAAAATAAAACAGAAAAAAGTTCTTCCCGTCACACAGATGTATTTATAGGAATGAATTATTTCCATGCTTATATCTATAAATACATAAAAGAGGAATAACATCTAACTTGAAACATAAAAGAAAAAAAAAGTGAACTCACGAGTTATACAGAGGAAAACCCTATCACGGCACTTGCTCCAGTGGTAAACAATTCTGAAATTGGTCAGAGGTGGGGAACCATCTCCCATACAGCCAGCAACCCAACCCCCACGCAAGGAGCGTCCTCATTGCAAAGCTGGGGGACCGTGCCTAGGCATCTGTGAGTAAACGTGAGCTGAGCCCCAGGCCAGCTGCTGCTGAACTGTTACCACCTTTCCCAGGTAAAACACCTGAATATGTACAAGGGCTTGAAAGCCTAGAGGAAGGACCGTGGAGCCACACCAGCGACAGCACGCAGGCCAACTTGGTGCCTGCAGGCCAGCCAGCGTGGTCCTGGACCCTGGCGCTCTTCCAGAAGCTTTCCATTGCCCTGCCTGAGATACCCCTCCTGTCCCGGCCCCCACTGCTTTTTTCCTTCCTCACCTCTGTCCGGAGAGAAATTCCAGCGGAAGGTATGGGTGACACATCCTCTTCTTTACAGGCGGCAGCCAGGCAACTCCTGCAGAAAGGCCAGCAGAACCCCACTCACACCGGGCCACTCACAAAGCTGTGGCCCCTCACTCCCTCCCACCAGCACAGCCCCGAGACTGCTGACGGGGCAGAGAATATGGAGTCAGGCACAGCTTCAGGGGCTATTGCTGCCTGGAGCGCTGTTTATATTGATCTCAACGAGGCACACCTGGGGAGGGCGGGCCGGCAGGGTAAGGCTGCCCAGATCAGCTAATCCACAACCCTCAAGGAATCACATTGTTGAAAATGGACCCCGCTAAGGCAGAAGAGAAGCCAAGGGAAAAAAGGACACAATGCCATTTGCAGCACCGTAGATGAGTCTAGAAGTAATCACGTGACTTGTAGTAAGTCAGAAAGTGAAAGACACATATCATATCATATCACTTATAGGTGTTACCTAGAAATGGATACCAGGGCAGATATTTCCACGGAGAAGGGCAATCACAGATTCATTAAACAGACTTATGGTTCACCAATGGAAAGGTGTGAGGATTGGTTTCATTACGATATCGGGGTTAACAGACATATACAAACACAGGTGACATATATAATCACCAAAGACCTACAGAATACCAAGAGAGGACTACTCAACATTCTGTCATAACGTACATGGGAAAAGGATCCCAGGAAGAACAGACATCTGTATATGTGTAAAAGAACCACATCTTCCACACCTACAACAAGCCAAACATTGTAATCAAACTTGCTGTAATAAAAAATAAAAAATTAAATTAAAAACACGAACAAGAAGTAGTGAGACAAACGTGAGGGGCTTTCTCCTGGCACATTCCATTCTAAACTCCAATCTAGAACACCACTTCCACTGAGGCTCTCTTGCCCTAGTAAGCAGATTTGGTAAGGGTGAACTGCTGCCACCTTGTGGCCGTTTCACACAACAGCAGCTTTAATCCCAACGCTAATGGTCAGTTGATATTCAAAATCATTGCAGGCCTGTAAATGACACCTGCCTTGAAAACCAATCCTGGGGTCACATATCGACCAAAAAATTCAAAGGACGTCCATATTTCAAAACGACCGTTTCAAAAAGCATATTTTACGCACATTAGTGTTCTGCTTCTTTTCCTTTCTTTCCTTTTTTGTTAATAAACACGGGAATGGAAAAAGGAATCCCTCAGAATGGGCGAAAATCGTTGCAGACGAATCAATGGACAGAGGTTTAATCTCCAATATATATAAACAGCTCATGCAGCTTAATATTAAAAAAAACAAACCACCCAAAAAAAATGGGCAGAAGATCTAAAGAGACGTTTCTTCAAAGGAGACACAGAGATGGCCAAGACGCACATGAAAAGCTGCTCAACAGCACTAATTATTAGAGAAATGCAAATCAAAACTACAATGAGGTATCACCTCACACCTGTTAGAATCGGCATCATCAGAAAATCTACAAACAACCAATTCTGGGGAGGGTGTTGACAAAAGGAGCCCTCTTACACTATTGGTGGGAATGTAAATTGATACAGTCACTATGGAGAACAGTATGGAGTTTCCTTAAAAAAACTAGAAATAGAATTACCATCTGATCCAGCAATCCCACTTCTGGGCATATACCCAGAGAAAACCGTATTTCAAAAAGGCACATTCACCACAATGTTCGTTGCAGCACTATTTAAAATAGCCAGGTAATGGAAAAAACCTAAATGCCCACAGACAGATGAATGGATAAAGATGTGGTACATATATAAAATGGAATATGACTCGGCCATAAAAAGGAATGAAACTGGGCCATTTGTAGAGACATCGATGGATCGAGAGACTGTCATACAGAATGAAGTAAGTCAGAAAGAGGAAAACAAATATTGTCTATTAATGCATATATGTGGAGCCTAAAAATGGTACAGATGAACTGGTTTGCAGGGAAGAAATAGAGACACAGAGGTAGAGAACAAACGTATGGACACCAAGTGTGGGAAGCCATGGGGTGGTGGTGGTGGGATGAGTTGGGAGATTGGGATTGACCTGTATACATGTATATGCATAAAATACATAACTAATAATAACGTGCTGTATAAAAAATAAATAAAATTACATTTCAAAATTTTAAAAAATAAAATTTAAAAATAAAACAGAAAAATGTTCTTCCCGTCACACAGATGTATTTATAGGAATGAATTATTTCCATGCTTATATCTATAAATACATAAAAGAGGAATAACATCTAACTTGAAACATAAAAGAAAAAAAAAGTGAACTCACGAGTTATACAGAGGAAAACCCTATCACGGCACTTGCTCCAGTGGTAAACAATTCTGAAATTGGTCAGAGGTGGGGAACCATCTCCCATACAGCCAGCAACCCAACCCCCACGCAAGGAGCGTCCTCATTGCAAAGCTGGGGGACCGTGCCTAGGCATCTGTGAGTAAACGTGAGCTGAGCCCCAGGCCAGCTGCTGCTGAACTGTTACCACCTTTCCCAGGTAAAACACCTGAATATGTACAAGGGCTTGAAAGCCTAGAGGAAGGACCGTGGAGCCACACCAGCGACAGCACGCAGGCCAACTTGGTGCCTGCAGGCCAGCCAGCGTGGTCCTGGACCCTGGCGCTCTTCCAGAAGCTTTCCATTGCCCTGCCTGAGATACCCCTCCTGTCCCGGCCCCCACTGCTTTTTTCCTTCCTCACCTCTGTCCGGAGAGAAATTCCAGCGGAAGGTATGGGTGACACATCCTCTTCTTTACAGGCGGCAGCCAGGCAACTCCTGCAGAAAGGCCAGCAGAACCCCACTCACACCGGGCCACTCACAAAGCTGTGGCCCCTCACTCCCTCCCACCAGCACAGCCCCGAGACTGCTGACGGGGCAGAGAATATGGAGTCAGGCACAGCTTCAGGGGCTATTGCTGCCTGGAGCGCTGTTTATATTGATCTCAACGAGGCACACCTGGGGAGGGCGGGCCGGCAGGGTAAGGCTGCCCAGATCAGCTAATCCACAACCCTCAAGGAATCACATTGTTGAAAATGGACCCCGCTAAGGCAGAAGAGAAGCCAAGGGAAAAAAGGACACAATGCCATTTGCAGCACCGTAGATGAGTCTAGAAGTAATCACGTGACTTGTAGTAAGTCAGAAAGTGAAAGACACATATCATATCATATCACTTATAGGTGTTACCTAGAAATGGATACCAGGGCAGATATTTCCACGGAGAAGGGCAATCACAGATTCATTAAACAGACTTATGGTTCACCAATGGAAAGGTGTGAGGATTGGTTTCATTACGATATCGGGGTTAACAGACATATACAAACACAGGTGACATATATAATCACCAAAGACCTACAGAATACCAAGAGAGGACTACTCAACATTCTGTCATAACGTACATGGGAAAAGGATCCCAGGAAGAACAGACATCTGTATATGTGTAAAAGAACCACATCTTCCACACCTACAACAAGCCAAACATTGTAATCAAACTTGCTGTAATAAAAAATAAAAAATTAAATTAAAAACACGAACAAGAAGTAGTGAGACAAACGTGAGGGGCTTTCTCCTGGCACATTCCATTCTAAACTCCAATCTAGAACACCACTTCCACTGAGGCTCTCTTGCCCTAGTAAGCAGATTTGGTAAGGGTGAACTGCTGCCACCTTGTGGCCGTTTCACACAACAGCAGCTTTAATCCCAACGCTAATGGTCAGTTGATATTCAAAATCATTGCAGGCCTGTAAATGACACCTGCCTTGAAAACCAATCCTGGGGTCACATATCGACCAAAAAATTCAAAGGACGTCCATATTTCAAAACGACCGTTTCAAAAAGCATATTTTACGCACATTAGTGTTCTGCTCCTTTTCCTTTCTTTCCTTTTTTGTTAATAAACACGGGAATGGAAAAAGGAATCCCTCAGAATGGGCGAAAATCGTTGCAGACGAATCAATGGACAGAGGTTTAATCTCCAATATATATAAACAGCTCATGCAGCTTAATATTAAAAAAAACAAACCACCCAAAAAAAATGGGCAGAAGATCTAAAGAGACGTTTCTTCAAAGGAGACACAGAGATGGCCAAGACGCACATGAAAAGCTGTTCAACAGCACTAATTATTAGAGAAATGCAAATCAAAACTACAATGAGGTATCACCTCACACCTGTTAGAATCGGCATCATCAGAAAATCTACAAACAACCAATTCTGGGGAGGGTGTTGACAAAAGGAGCCCTCTTACACTATTGGTGGGAATGTAAATTGATACAGTCACTATGGAGAACAGTATGGAGTTTCCTTAAAAAAACTAGAAATAGAATTACCATCTGATCCAGCAATCCCACTTCTGGGCATATACCCAGAGAAAACCGTATTTCAAAAAGGCACATTCACCACAATGTTCGTTGCAGCACTATTTAAAATAGCCAGGTAATGGAAAAAACCTAAATGCCCACAGACAGATGAATGGATAAAGATGTGGTACATATATAAAATGGAATATGACTCGGCCATAAAAAGGAATGAAACTGGGCCATTTGTAGAGACATCGATGGATCGAGAGACTGTCATACAGAATGAAGTAAGTCAGAAAGAGGAAAACAAATATTGTCTATTAATGCATATATGTGGAGCCTAAAAATGGTACAGATGAACTGGTTTGCAGGGAAGAAATAGAGACACAGAGGTAGAGAACAAACGTATGGACACCAAGTGTGGGAAGCCATGGGGTGGTGGTGGTGGGATGAGTTGGGAGATTGGGATTGACCTGTATACATGTATATGCATAAAATACATAACTAATAATAACGTGCTGTATAAAAAATAAATAAAATTACATTTCAAAATTTTAAAAAATAAAATTTAAAAATAAAACAGAAAAATGTTCTTCCCGTCACACAGATGTATTTATAGGAATGAATTATTTCCATGCTTATATCTATAAATACATAAAAGAGGAATAACATCTAACTTGAAACATAAAAGAAAAAAAAAGTGAACTCACGAGTTATACAGAGGAAAACCCTATCACGGCACTTGCTCCAGTGGTAAACAATTCTGAAATTGGTCAGAGGTGGGGAACCATCTCCCATACAGCCAGCAACCCAACCCCCACGCAAGGAGCGTCCTCATTGCAAAGCTGGGGGACCGTGCCTAGGCATCTGTGAGTAAACGTGAGCTGAGCCCCAGGCCAGCTGCTGCTGAACTGTTACCACCTTTCCCAGGTAAAACACCTGAATATGTACAAGGGCTTGAAAGCCTAGAGGAAGGACCGTGGAGCCACACCAGCGACAGCACGCAGGCCAACTTGGTGCCTGCAGGCCAGCCAGCGTGGTCCTGGACCCTGGCGCTCTTCCAGAAGCTTTCCATTGCCCTGCCTGAGATACCCCTCCTGTCCCGGCCCCCACTGCTTTTTTCCTTCCTCACCTCTGTCCGGAGAGAAATTCCAGCGGAAGGTATGGGTGACACATCCTCTTCTTTACAGGCGGCAGCCAGGCAACTCCTGCAGAAAGGCCAGCAGAACCCCACTCACACCGGGCCACTCACAAAGCTGTGGCCCCTCACTCCCTCCCACCAGCACAGCCCCGAGACTGCTGACGGGGCAGAGAATATGGAGTCAGGCACAGCTTCAGGGGCTATTGCTGCCTGGAGCGCTGTTTATATTGATCTCAACGAGGCACACCTGGGGAGGGCGGGCCGGCAGGGTAAGGCTGCCCAGATCAGCTAATCCACAACCCTCAAGGAATCACATTGTTGAAAATGGACCCCGCTAAGGCAGAAGAGAAGCCAAGGGAAAAAAGGACACAATGCCATTTGCAGCACCGTAGATGAGTCTAGAAGTAATCACGTGACTTGTAGTAAGTCAGAAAGTGAAAGACACATATCATATCATATCACTTATAGGTGTTACCTAGAAATGGATACCAGGGCAGATATTTCCACGGAGAAGGGCAATCACAGATTCATTAAACAGACTTATGGTTCACCAATGGAAAGGTGTGAGGATTGGTTTCATTACGATATCGGGGTTAACAGACATATACAAACACAGGTGACATATATAATCACCAAAGACCTACAGAATACCAAGAGAGGACTACTCAACATTCTGTCATAACGTACATGGGAAAAGGATCCCAGGAAGAACAGACATCTGTATATGTGTAAAAGAACCACATCTTCCACACCTACAACAAGCCAAACATTGTAATCAAACTTGCTGTAATAAAAAATAAAAAATTAAATTAAAAACACGAACAAGAAGTAGTGAGACAAACGTGAGGGGCTTTCTCCTGGCACATTCCATTCTAAACTCCAATCTAGAACACCACTTCCACTGAGGCTCTCTTGCCCTAGTAACCAGATTTGGTAAGGGTGAACTGCTGCCACCTTGTGGCCGTTTCACACAACATAAGCTTTAATCCCAACGCTAATGGTCAGTTGATATTCAAAATCATTGCAGGCCTTTAAATGACACCTGCCTTGAAAACAAATCCTGGGGTCACATATCGACCAAAAAATTCAACGGACGTCCATATTTCAAAAGGACCGTTTCAAAAGGCATATTTTACGCACATTAGTGTTCTGCTTCTTTTCCTTTCTTTCCTTTTTTGTTAATAAACACGGGAATGGAAAAAGGAATCCCTCAGAATGGGCGAAAATCGTTGCAGACGAATCAATGGACAGAGGTTTAATCTCCAATATATATAAACAGCTCATGCAGCTTAATATTAAAAAAAAACAAACCACCCAAAAAAAAATGGGCAGAAGATCTAAAGAGACGTTTCTTCAAAGGAGACACAGAGATGGCCAAGACGCACATGAAAAGCTGCTCAACAGCACTAATTATTAGAGAAATGCAAATCAAAACTACAATGAGGTATCACCTCACACCCGTTAGAATCGGCATCATCAGAAAATCTACAAACAACCAATTCTGGGGAGGGTGTGGACCAAAGGAGCCCTCTTCCACTATTGGTGGGAATGTAAATTGATACTGTCACTATGGAGAACAGTATGGAGGTTCCTTTAAAAAACTAAAAAGAAGAGAACCATCTGATCCAGCAATCCCACTTCTGAGCATATACCCAGAGAAAAACAAAAATCAAAGAGACACGTTCACCACAATGTTCATTGCAGCACTATTTACAATAGCCAGGTAATGGAAGCAACCTAAATGCCCACAGACAGAAGAACGGATAAAGATGTGGTACATATATAAAATGGAGTATTACTCAACCATATAAAGGAATGAAACTGGGTCATTTGTAGAGAACTCGATGTATCTAGAGACTGTCATACAGAGTGGAGTAAGTCAGAAACAGAAAAATAAATATTGTATATTAATGCCTATATTTGGTACCTAGAAAAGTGGTACAGATGAACTTGTTTGCAGGGCAGAAATAGAGACACACAGGTAGAGAACAAACGTATGGACACAAATAGGGGGAAGCCATGGGGTGGTGGTGGTGGTGGGATGAGTTGGGAGATTGGGATTGACCTGTATACATGTAAATGCATAAAATACATAACTAATAATAACCTGCTGTATAAGAAAATAAATTTAAATTTCAAAATTTTTAAAAATAAAACAGAAAAATGTTCTTGCATTCACACAGATGTATTTATATGAATGACTTATTTCCATGCTTATATCTATAAATACATAAAAGAGGAATAAAATTAAACTTGAAACAATGGAGAAAAAAAAATAACCTGAACCCAACAGTTATACAGAGGAAAACCCTATCAAGGCACTTACTCCAGCGGTAAACAATTCTGAAATTGGTCAGATGTGGAGAATCATCTCCAATACAGCCAGCAGCCCCACCCCACGCAAGGAGGGTCCTCATTGCAAAGCTGCGGGACCGTGCCGAGGCTTCTGTGAGTAAACGTGAGCTGAGCCCAAGGCCAGCTGCTGCTGAACTGTTCCCACCCTTCCCAGGTAAAACACCTGAATATGTACAAGGGCTTGAAAGCCTAGAGGAAGGGCAGTGGAGTCACACCAGCGACAGCACACAGGCCCACTTGGTGCCTGCAGGCCAGCCAGGATGGTCCTGGCCACAGGCGCTCTTCTGGAAGCTTTCCATTTTCCTGCCTGAGATAACCCTCCTATCCCGGCCCCCACTCCTTTTTTTCCTTCCTCACCTCAGCCCGGAGAGAAATTTCATCAGACGTTATGGGTGACGCATCCTCTTCTTTACAGGTGGCAGCCTGGCAACTCCTAAGCCTTGCCGTTACCTAACCCTAACCCTAGCCCGGAACGGAAACCCACCACCAGCCCTATACCTTTCCCTACGACGTAGCCTATTCCTGGCCCGTACGCAGGCACTGAACCTTTCATCAGCACGTATCCTGACCCTGCCATTTTGCTGTACCCTCACCTGTGCCCTAAGGCTTGCCGTTCCCTAACCCTAACCCTAGCCCGGAACGGAAACCCACCACAAGACCTACACCTTACCCCCAAGCAGTAGCCTACTCCTGGTCCATACGAGGGCACTGATTTGTGCGTCAGCACGTAGCCTGACCTTCCCACATTACCGTAACGTCACCTGTGCCCTAAGCCTTGCTGTTCCCTTACACTAACCCTAGCCCGGAAAGGAAACCCACCACCAGCCCTACACCTAACCCCCAACCCGTGGCCTACACCTGGCCGGTACGCTGGCACTGACCCGTGCGTCAGCACGTAGCATGACCCTCCCACGTTTCCGTACCCTCACCTGTGCCCAAAGCCTTGCCGTTCCCTAACCCTAACCCTAGCCCGGAACGGAAACCCACCACCAGCCCTAGACCTTACCCTACGACATAGCCTACTCCTGGCCTGTACGCTGGCACTGGCCCATCCGTCAGCACGTAGCCTGACGCTCCCACGTTTCCGTAACCTCAACTGTGCCCTAAGCCTTGCCGTTTCCTAACCCTAACCCTAGCCCCCAACTGAAATGCCCCACCAGCCCTACGACTTACCCCCAGTCAGTAGCCTACTCCTGGCCCGTATTCTGGCACTGACACGTGCGTCAGCACGTAGCCTGACCCTTCTACGTTTCCGTATCCTCACCTGTGCCCTAAGCCTTGCCTTTCACTAACACTAACCATAGCCCGGAACGGAAACCCACCACCAACCCTACACCTTACACTACGCCGTAGCCTACTCCTGGCCCGTATGCTGGCACTGACCCGTGTGTCAGCACGTAGCCTGACCTTCCCACATTTCCGTACCCTAACCTGTGCCCTTAGCCTTGCCGTTCCCTAACCCTAACCCTAGTACGGAACGGAAACCCACCACCAGCCCTACACCTAACACCCAAGCCATAGCCTAATCCTGGCCTGTACGCTGGCACTGACCCATGCGTCAGCACGTAGCCTGACCCTCCCACGTTTCCGTAACCTCACCTGTGCCCTAAGCCTTTCCGTTCCCTATCCCTAACCCTAGCCCAGAAAGGAAACCCACCACCAGCCATACACCTTTCACTACGACGTAGCCTACTCCTGGCCCGTACGCTAGCATTGACACGTGCATTAGCACGTAGCCTGAACCTCCAACTTTTCTGTACCCTCACCTGAGCCCTAAGCCTTGCCGTTCCCTAACACTAACCCTAGCCCGGAACGGAAACCCATGACAAGCCCTAGATCATAACCTACCCCGTAGCCTACTCCTTGCCCGTACGCTGGCACTGACCCGTGCATCAGCACGTAGCCTGACCCTCCCACGTTTCCGTTCCCTCACCTATGCCATAAGCCTTGCCGTACCGTAACCCTAACCGTACCCCGCAATGAAAACCCACCAACAGCCCTACACGTTACCCTACACCGTAGCCTACTCCTGGCCCTTACGCTGGCACTGACCCATGCATCAGTACGTAGCCTGACCCTCCCACATTTCCGTACCCGCACCTGTGCCCAAGCCTTGACGTTCCCTAACCCTAACCCTAGCCCGAAACGGAAACCCACCACCATCCCTAGACATTACCCTACGCCGTAGCCTACTCCTGGCGTGTACGTTGGCACTGACCCGTGCGTCATCACGTAGCCTGACACTCCCACGTTTCCGTACCCTCACCTGTGCCCTAAGCCTTGCCATTCCCTCACCCTAACCCTAGCCAGGAACGGAAACCCACCACCAGCCCTACACCTTACCCTACGCCGTAGCCTATTCCTGGCCCGTACGCTGGCACTAAAACGCGCGTCAGCACGTAGCCTGACCCTCACACGTTTCCGTACCCTCACCTGTGCCCTAAGCCTTGCCGTTCCCTAACCCTAACCCTATTCCGAAAAGGAAACACACCACCAGCCCTACAGCTTACCCAGAAGCCATAGCCTACTGCTGGCCCGTACGCTGGCACTGACACGTGCGTCAGCATGTAGCCTGATCCTCCAACGTTTCTGTTCCCTCACCTGTGCCCTATGCCTTGCCGTTCCCTAACCCTAACCCTAGCCCGGAACGGAAACCCACCACCAGCCTTACACCTTACCCTACGCCGTAGCCTACTCCTGGCCCGAACGCTGGCACTGACCCTTGCGTCAGCACGTAGCCTGACCCTACCACGTTTCCGTACCCTCACCTGTGCCCTAAGTCTTGCCGTTCCCTAAACCTATCCCTAGCCCGTAACGGAAACCCTGCACCAGCCCTACACCTTACCCTACGCCGTAGCCTACTCCTGGCCCGTACTTTGGCACTGACACGTGCGTCAGCACGTAGCCTGACCTTCACACATTTCCGTACCCTCACCTGTGCCCTAAGCCTTGCCGTTCCCTAACCCTAACCCTAGTACCGAATGGAAACCCACCACCAGCCCTACACCTAAACTCCATGCCATAGCCTACTCATGGCCCGTACGCTGGCACTGACCCGTGCGTCAGCACTTATCCTGACACTCCCACGTTTCCGTACCCTCACCTGTGCACTAAGCCTTGCCGTTCCCTAACCCTAAACCTAGACCTGAACGGAAACCCACCACCAGCCCTACACCTAACCCCCAAGCCGTAGCCTACTCCTGGCCGGTATGCTGGCACTGACACATGCGTCAGCACGTAGCCTGACTCTCCAACGTTTCTGTACCCTAAGCTGTGCCCTAAGCCTTGCCGTTCCCTAACCCTAACCCTAGCCCGGAACGGAAACCCACCACCAGCCCTACACGTTACCCTACGCCGTAGCCTACTCTTGGCCTGTACGGTGGCACTGACACGTGCGTCAGCATGTAGCCTGACCCTCCCACGTTTCCGTACCCTCACCTGTGCCCTAAGCCTTGCCGTTCCGTAACCCTAACCCTAGCCCGGAATGGAAACCCACCACCAGCCCTGCATCTTACCCCCAAGCCGTAGCCTAATCCTGGCCCGTTCGGTGGCACTAACCTGAGCATCAGCAAGTAGCCTAACCCTCCCACGTTTCCGTACCCTCACCCGTGCCCTAAGCCTTGCCGTTCCGTAACCCTAAACCAAGCCCGGAACGGAAACCCACTACCAGCCCTACACCTTACCCTACGCCGTAGCCTACTCCTTGCCCATACGATGGCACTGACCAGTGCGTCAGCACGTAGCCTGACCCTCCCACGTTTCCGTACCCTCACCTGTGCCCTAAGCCTTGCCGTTCCCTATCCCTAACCGTGGTCCACAATGCCAACCCACCACCAGCCCTCCACCATACCCTACGCCGTAGCCTACTCCTGGCCCGTACGCTGGCACTGATCCATGCATCAGTACGTAGCCTGACCCTCCCACGTTTCCGTACCTTCACCTGTGCCCTAAACCTTGACGTTCCCTAACCCTAACCGTAACCCGGAACGGAAACCCACCACCATCCCTTGAAATTACCCTCCGCCGTAGCCTACTCCTGGCCAGTATGCTGGCACTGACCCGTGCGTCAGCACGTAGCCTGACCCTCCCACGTTTCCGTACACTCACCTGAGCACTAAGCCTTGCCATTCCGTAACCCTAACCCTAGCCCGGAATGGAAAGCCACCACCAGCCCAACACCTTAACCCCAAGCCGTAGCCTACTCCTGGCCCGTATTCTGGCACTGACACGTGCGTCAGCAAGTAGCCTGACCCTCCCACGTTTCAGGACCCTCAACTGTGCCCTAAGCCTGGCCGTTCCTAACACTAACCCTAGCCCAGAAAGGAAACCCACCACCAGTTCTACACCTTACCCCCAAGCCGTAGCCTACTCGTGGACCGTATGCTGACACTGACCCGTGTGTCAGCACGTAGCCTGACCCTCCCACGTTTCCGTACACTCACCTGTCCCCTAAGCCTTGCCGTTCCCTAACCCTAACCCTAGCCGGAACGGAAAACCACCACCAGCCCTACACCTTACCCTATGCCGTAGCCTACACCTGGCCCATACGCGGGTAATGACCTGTGCTTCAGCACGTAGCCTAACTCTCCCATGTTCCCGTACCCTCACCTGTGCCCTAAGCCTTGCCGTTCCCTAACCCTAACCCTAGCCCGGAACGGAAACCCACCACAAACCCTAAAACTTACCCACAAGCATTAGCCTACTCCTGGCCCGTACGCTGTCACTGACACGTGCGTCAGCACTTAGCCTGACCCTCCCACGTTTCCGTACCCTCACCTGTGCCCTAAGTCTTGCCGTTCCCTAACCCTAACCGTAGCCCGGAACGAAAACCCACCACCAGCCTTACACCTTACCCTACGCCGTAGCCTACTACTGGCCCATACGCTGGCAGTGAACCGTACGTCAGCACATAGCTTGACCCTCCCACGTTTCCGTACCCTCACCTGGGCCCTAAGCCTTGCCGTTCCCTAACCCTATCCCTAGCCCGGAACGGAAAACCACCACCAGCCCTAAACCTTTCCCTAATCCTTAGCCTACTCCTCGCCCGAACGCTCGCACTAACCCGTGCGTCAGCATGTAGTTTGACACTCCCACGTTTCCGTACCCTCACCTGGGCCCTAAGCCTTGCCGTTCTCTAACACTAACCATAGCCTGTAACGGAAACCCACCACCAGCCCTATACTTTACCCTACGCCGTAGCCTACTCCTGGCCCGTACACTGGCACTGACCCGTGCGTCAGCACATAGCCTGACCTTCCCACATTTCCGTACCCTCACCTGCGCCCTAAGCCTTGCCGTTCCCTAACCCTAAACCTAGTACAGAACGGAAACCCACCAACAGCCCTACACCTAACGCCCAAGCCATAGCCTACTCCTGGCCCGTACGCTGGCACTGACACGTGCGTCAGCACGTAGCCTGACCCTCCCACGTTTCCGTACCCTCACCTGTGCCCTAAGCCTTGCCGTTCCCTAACCCTACCCATAGCCGGGAATGGAAACCCACCACCAGCCCTAAACCGTATTGTATGCCGTAGCCTTGTCCTGGCCCGTACGCTGGCACAGACCCATGTGTCAGCATGTAGCCTGACCCTCCCACGTTTCCGTACCCTCACCTGTGCCCTAAGCCTTGCCGTTCCGTAACACTAACCCTAGCCCGGAACGGAAACCCACCACAAGCCCTACACCTTACCATACGCCGTAGTGTTCTCCTGGCCCGTACGCTGTCACTGACCCGTGAGTCTGCACGTAGCCTCACCCTCCCACGTTTCCGTAACCTCAACTGTGCCCTAAGACTTGCCGTTCCCTCTCGCTAACCCTAGCCACGAACGGAAACCCACCAGCAGCCATACACCTAACCCTACGCCGTAACCTACTCCTGGCCCGTACACTGGCACTGACCTGTGCGTCAGCACGTAGCCTGACCCTCCCACGTTTCCGTACCCTCACCTGTGCCCTAAGACTTGCTGTTCCCTAACCCTAACCCTAGCCCGGAATGGAAACCCACCACCAGCCCTACAACTTACCCCCAAGCCGTAGCCTATTCCTGGCCCGTATGCTGGAACTGACCCGTGCGTCAGCACGTAGCCTGACCCTCCCACGTTTACGGAACCTCACCTGAGCCCTAAGCCTTGCCGTTCCCTAACCCTAACCCTAGCCCTGAACGGAAACCCACCACCAGCCCTAAACCTTTCCCTACACCGTAGTCTATTCCAGGCTCGTACGCAGGCACTGACACTTTCATCAGCACGTAGCCTGACACTCCCACGTTTCCGTACCCTCACCTGTGCCCTAAGCCTTGCCGTTCACTAACCCTAACCCTAGCCCAGAACAGAAACTCACCACCAGCCCTACAACTTACCCCCAAGCCGTAGCCTACTCCTGGTCCATACGCTGGCACTGACCCGTGCGTCACAAAGTATCCTGACCCTGCCACGTTGCCGTACCCTCACCTGTGCCCTAAGCCTTGCCGTTCCCTAACCCTAACCCTAGCCCGGAATGGAAAAGCACCACAAGCCCTACAGCTAACCCCCAAGCCGTAGCCTACTCCTGGTCCATACGCTGGCACTGAACTGTGTGTCAGCACGTAGCCTGACCTTCCAACATTACCGTACCCTCACCTGTGCCCTAAGCCTTGCTGTTCCCTAACACTAACCCTAGCCTGGAACAGAAACCCACCACCAGCCACACACCTTAACCTACGCGGTAGCCTACTCCTGGCCGATATGCTGGCACTGACACGTGCGTCAGCACGTAGCCTAACCCTCCCACGTTTCCGTATCCTCACCTGTGCCCTAAGCCTTGACGTTCCCTAACCCTAACACTAGCCCGGAACAGAAACCCACCACCAGCCCTAAACCTTTCCCTACTGGGTAGCCTACTACTCGCCCGTACGCTCGCACTGACACGTGCGTCAGCATGTAGTTTGACCCTCCGACGTTTCCGTACACTCACCTGTGCCCTAAGCCTTGCCGTTCCCTAACCCTAACCCTAGCCCGGAACGGAAACCCACCACCAGCCCTACACCTTTCCCTACGCCGTAGCCTATTCCTGGCCCATACGCAGGCACTGACCCTTTCATCAGCACGTAGCCTGACCCTCCCACGTTTCCGTACCCACACCTGTGCCCTAAGCCTTGCCGTTCCCTAACCCTAACCCTAGCCCGGAACGGAAACCCACCACCAGCCCTACAACTAACGCACAATCCATAGCCTAGTCCGGGCCCGTACGCTGACACTGACCCATGCGGCAGCACGTAGCCTGACCCTCCCACGTTTCTGTACAATCACCTGTGCCCTAAGCCTTGCCGTTGCCTAACCCTAACCCTAGCCCGAAACGGAAAACCACCACCAGCCCTACAACTTACCCCCAAGACGTAGCCTACTCCTGGTCCGTACACTGGCACTGACCCGTGCGTCAGCACGTAGCCTGACCCTCCCTCCTTTCCGTACCCTCACCTGAGCCCTAAACCTTGCCTTTCCCTAACCCTAACCCTAGCCTGCAACGGAAACCCACCACCAGCCCTAGACCATTCCCTACACCGTAGCCTACTCCTGGCCCGTACGCTGGCACTGACCCATGCGTCAGCACGTAGCCTGACCCTCCCACGTTTCCGTACCCTCACCTGTGCCCTATGCCTTGCCGTTCCCTAACCCTAACCCTAGCACAGAACGGAAACCCACCTCCAGCCCTACACCTTACCCTATGCCGTAGCCTACACCTGGCCCGTACGTTGGCACTGACCCGTGCGTCAGCACGTGGCCTGACCCGGCCACGTTTCCGTACGCTCACCTGTGCCCTAAGCCCTGACGTTCCCTTACCCTTACCCTAACCCTAGCCCTGAACGGAAACCCACCACCAGCCCTATAACTTACCCCCAAGCTGTAGCCTACTCCTGGCCCGTATGCTGGCACTGACCCATGCGTCAGCACGTAGCCTGACCCTCCCACGTTTCCGTACCCTCACCTATGCCCTATGCCTTGCCGTTCCCTAACCCTAACCCTAGCCCTGAACGGAAACCCACCACCAGCCCTAAACCTTTCCCTACGCCGTAGCCTACTCCTGGCCCGTACGCTGGCACTGACCCGTGCGTCAGCATGTAGACTGACACCCCACGTTTCCATACCCTCACCTGGGCCCTAAACCTTGCCGTTCCCCAACACTAACCCTAGCCCGGAATGGAAACCCACCACCAGCCCTAAAACTTACCCCCATGCCATAGCCTACTCCTGGCCCGTACACAGGCACTGACCAGTGCGTCAGCACGTAGCCTGACCCTCCCACTTTTCCGTACCCTCAGCTAAGCCCTAAGCCTTGGCCTTCCCTAAATCTAACCCAAGCCCGGAACGGAATCCCACCACCAGCCATACACCATAACATATGCCGTAGCCTATTCCTGGCCCGTATGCTGGCACTGACATGTGCGTCAGCACGTAGCCTGACCCTCCCACGTTTCAGTACCCTCACCTGTGCCCTAAGTCTTGCCATTCCCTAACCCTAACCCTAGCCAGGAACGGAAACCCACCAGAAGCCCTGAACCTTACCATACGCCGGAGCCCAATCATGGCCCGTACGCTGGCACTGACCCGTGAGTCAGCACGTAGCCTGACCCTCCCACGTTTCCGTACCCTCACCTGTGCCCTAAGCCTTGCCATTCCCTCACCATAACCCTAGCCAGGAACGGAAATCCACCAGCAGCCCTAAGCCTTACCCTACGCCGTATCCTACTCCTGGCCCGTACGCTGGCACTGACCCGTGCGTCAGCACGTAGCCTGACCCTCACAAATTTCCGTACCCTCACCTGTGCCCTAAGCCTTGCCGTTCCCTAACCCTAACCCTAGTCCGGAACAGAAACACACCACCAACCCTACAGCTTACCCCCAAGCCATAGACTATTCCTGGCCCGTACGCTGGCACTGACCCGTGCGTAAACATGTAGCCTGACCCTCCCACGTTTCCGTACCCTCACCTGTGCCCTATGCCTTGCCGTTCCCTAACCCTAACCCTAGCACAGAATGGAAACCCACCTCCAGCCCTATACCTTACCCTACGCTGTAGCCTACTGCTGGCCCCTATGCTGGCACTGACCCATGCGTAAGCACGTAGCCTGACCCTCCCACGTTTCCGTACCCTCACCTGTGCCCTAAGCCTTGACGTTCCCTAACCATAACCCTAGCCCAGAACGGAAAACCACCACCAGCCCTAGACCTTACCCTACGGCGTAGCCTACTCCTGGCCTGTACGCTGACACTGACACGTGCGTCAGCATGTAGCCTGACCCTCCCACGTTTCCGTACCCTCACCTGTGCCCTAAGCTTTGCCGTTCCCTAACCCTAACCCTAGCCCGGAACGGAAACCCACCACCAGCCCTAAACCTTTCCCTACGCCGTAGCCTACTCCTGGCCCGTACGCTGGCACTGACCCGTGCGTCAGCATGTAGACTGAAACCCCACGTTTCCATACCCTCACCTGGGCCCTAAACCTTGCCGTTCCCCAACACTAACCCTAGCCCGGAATGGAAACACACCACCAGCCCTAAAACTTACCCCCATGCCATAGCCTACTCCTGGCCCGTACACAGGCACTGACCCGTGCGTCAGCACGTAGCCTGACCCTCCCACTTTTCCGTACCCTCAGCTAAGCCCTAAGCCTTGGCCTTCCCTAACTCTAACCCTAGCCCGGAACGGAATACCACCACCAGCCCTACACCTTAAAGTATGCCGTAGCCTATTCCTGGCCCGCACGCTGGCACTGACACGTGCGTCAGCACTTAGCCTGACCCTCCCACGTTTCCGTACCCTCACCTGTGCCCTAAGCCTTGCCGTTCCCTAACCCTAACCCTAGCCAGGAACGGAAACCCACCAGAAGCCCTAAACTTACCATACGCCGTAGCCCAATCCTGGCCCGTACGCTGGCACTGACCCGTGAGTCAGCACGTAGCCTGACCCTCCCACGTTTCCGTACCCTCACCTGTGCCCTAAGCCTTGCCGTTCCCTCACCATAACCCTAGGCAAGAACGGAAATCCACCAGCAGCCCTACACCTTACCCTACGCCGTAGCCTACTCCTGGCACGTACGCTGACACTGACCCGTGCGTCAGCACGTAGCCTGACCCTCACACATTTCCGTACCCTCACCTGTGCCCTAAGCCTTGCCGTTCCCTAACCCTAACCCTAGTCTGGAAGAGAAACCCACCACCAGCCCTACAGCTTACCCCCAAACCATAGACTATTCCTGGCCCATACCCTGGCACTGACCCGTGCGTAAACATGTAGCCTGACCCTCCCAAGTTTCCGTACCCTCACCTGTGCCCTAAGCCTTGCAGTCCCCTAACCCTAACCCTAGCCCGGAACGGAAACCCACCACCAGCCCTACACCTAACTCCCAAGCCGTAGCCTACTCCTGGCCGGTAGGCTGGCACTGACACGTGCATCAGCATGTAGCCTGACCCTCCCACGTTTCCGTAACCTCACCTGTGCCCTACGCTTTGCCATTCCCTAACCATAACTGTAGCCCGAAAGGGAAACAGCCCTACACATTACCCTACGCCGTAGCCTACTCCTGGCCGGTACGCTGGCACTGACACGTGCATCAGCATGAAGCCTGACCCTCCCACGTTTCCGTACCCTCACCTGTGCCCTAAGCCTTGCCGTTCCCTAACCATAACCCAAGCCGGAACGGAATCCCACCACCAGCCCTAGACATTACCGTATGCCGTAGCCTATTCCTGGCCCGTACGCTGGCACTGACACGTGCGTCAGCATGTAGCCTGACCCTCACACGTTTCCGTACCCTCACCTGTGCCCTAAGCCTTGCCGTTCCCTAACCCTAACACTAGCCCGGAACGGAAACCCACCACAAGCCCTACACCTTACCATACGCCATAGCCTACTCCTGGACCGTACGCTGGCACTGACCCGTGAGTCAGCACGTAGCCTGACCCTCCCACGTTTCCGTACCCTCACCTGTGCCCTAAGCCTTGCTGTTCCCTCACCCTATCCCTAGCCAGGAACGGAACCCCACCAGCAGCCCTAAACCTTACCCTACGCCGTAGCCTACTCCAGGCCCGTACGCTGGCACTGACACGTGTGTCAGCACGTAGCCTGACCCTCACACGTTTCCGTACCCTCACCTGTGCCCTAAGCATTGCCGTTCCCTAACCCTAACCCTAGTCCGGAACGGAAACCCACCACCAGCCCTACAGCTTACCACCAAGCCATAGCCTATTCCTGGCCCGTACGCTGGCACTGACCCGTGCGTCAGCATGTAGCCTGAACCTCCCACGTTTCCGTACCCTCACCTGTGCCCTAAGCCTTGCCGTTCCCTAACCCTAACCCTAGCCCCGAACGGAAACCCAACACCAACCCTACACCTAAACCCCAAGCCGTAGCCTACTCCTGGCTGGTACACTGGCACTGACCCGTGCATCGACACATAACCTGACCCTCCCCCGTTTCCGTACCCTCACCTGTGCCCTAAGCCTTGCTGTTCCCTAACCCTAACATTAGCCATGAACGGAAACCCACCACCAGCCCTACACCTTACCCCCAAGCCGTAGGCTACTCCTGGACCTTACGCTGGCACTGACCCGTGCGTCAGCACGTAGCCTGACCCTCCCACGTTTGCGGACCCTCACCTGTGCCCTAAGCCTTGCCATTCCCTAACCCTAACCCTAGCCCGGAACGGAAACCCACCACCAGCCCTACACCTTTCCCTACGCCGTAGCCTATTCCTGGCCCATACGCAGGCACTGACCCTTTCATCAGCACGTAGCCTGACCCTCCCAAGTTTCCGTACCCTCACCTGTGCCCTAAGCCTTGCCATTCCCTAACCCTAACCCTAGCCCGGAACGGAAACACAACACCAGCCCTACACCCTACCCCCAAGCCGTAGCCTACTCCTGGTCCATACGCTGGCACTGACTTGTGCGTCAGCACGTAGCCTGAACTTCCCACATTACCGTACCCTCACCTGTGCCCTAAGCCTTGCCGTTCCCTAACCCTAACCCTAGTACGGAACGGAAACACACCACAAGCCCTACAACTAACCCCCAAGACATAGCCTAATGCTGGCCCTTACACTGGCACTGACCCGTGCGTCAGCACGTAGCCTGCCCCTCCCACGTTTCCGTACCCTCACCTGTGCCCCAAGCCTTGCTGTTCCCTAACACTAAACCTTGCCTTGAACGGAAACCCACCACCAGCCCTACACCTAACCACCAAGCCGTAGCCTACTCCTGGCCCGTACGCTGGCACTGACCCTTGCGTCAGCACGTAGCCTGACCCTCCCACGTTTCCGTATCCTCACCTGTGCCCTAAGCCTTGCCGTTCCCTAACCCTAAACCTAGCCCGGAACGGAAACCCACCACGAGCCCTAGACCTTACCCTACGCCGTAGCCTATTGCTGGCCTGTACGCTGGCACTGACCCATGCGTCAGCAGGTAGCCTGACACTCCCACGTTTCTGTACCCTCACCTGTGCCCTAAGCATTGCCGTTCCGTAACCCTAACCCTAGCCCGGAACAGAAACACACCACCAGCCCTACACCTTACCCTACGCCGTAGCCTACTCCTGGCCCGAACGCTGGCACTGACCCATGCGTCAGCACGTAGCCTGACCCTCCCACGTTTCCGTACCCTCACCTGTTCCCTAAGCCTTGCAGTTCCCTAACCCTAACCCTAGCCCGAAACGGAAACCCACCACCAGCCCTACACCTAACGCCCAAGCCATAGCCTATTCCTGGCCCGTACGCTGGCACTGACCCTTGCGTCAGCACGTAGCCTGACACTCCCACGTTTCCGTACCCTCACCTGTTCCCTAAGCCTTGCAGTTCCCTAACCCTAACCCTAGCCCGAAACGGAAACCCACCACCAGCCCTACACCTAACGCCCAAGCCATAGCCTATTCCTGGCCCGTACGCTGGCACTGACCCTTGCGTCAGCACGTAGCCTGACCCTCCCACGTTTCCGTACCCTCACCTGTTCCCTAAGCCTTGCAGTTCCCTCACCCTAACCCTAGCCCGAAACGGAAACCCACCACCAGCCATATACCTTACCCTACGCCGTAGCCTACTCCTGTCCCGTACGCTGGCACTGACCCGTGCGTCAGCACGTAGCCTGACCTTCCCACATTTCCGTACCCTCACCTGTGCCCTAAGCCTTGCTGTTCCCTAACCCTATCCCTAGTATGGAACGGAAACCGTCCAACAGCCCTACACCTAACGCCCAAGCCATAGCCTATTCCTGGCCCGTACGCTGGCACTGACCCTTGCGGCAGCACGTAGCCTGACCCTCCCACGTTTCCGTACACTCACCTGTGCCCTAAGCCTTACCGTTCCCTAACACTAACCCTAGCCCGGAATGGAAACCCACCATCAGCCCTACAAATAACCTCGAAGCCTTAGCCTAATCCTGGCTGGTATGCTGGCACTGACACGTGCGTCAGCACGTAGCCTGACCCTCACAGTTTTCCTTACCCTCACCTGTGCCCTAAGCCTTGCCGTTCCCTAACACTAACCCTAGCCCAGAACAGAAACCCACCACCCGCCCTAAACTCTACCCTACGCCGTAGCCTATTCCTGGCCCTTACGCTGGCACTGACACATGCGTCAGCACGTAGCCTGACCCTCCGACGTTTCCGTACCGTCACCTGTGCCCTAAGCCTTGACGTTCCCTAACCCTAACGCTAGCCCGGAACAGAGACCCACCACCAGCCCTACAACTTACCACCACGCCGTAGCCTGCTCCTGGCCCATATGCTGGCACTGAGCCGTGTGTCAGCACGTAGCCTGACCCACCCACGATTCCGAAACCTCACCTGTGCCCTAAGCCTTGCCGTTCCCCAATCCTAATCCTAGCCCGGAACGGAAACCCACCCCCCCAGCCCTACACCTTACCCTATGCCGTAGCCTACACCTGGACCGTACGCGGGCACTGACCTGTGCTTCAGCATGTAGCCTGACACTCCCATTTTACCGTACCCTCACCTGTGCCCTAAGCCTTGCCGTTCCCTAACTCTAACCCTAGCCCGGAACGGAAACCCACCACCAGCCCTAATCCTAACCCACAAGCCGTGGCTTACTCCTGGCCCGTACGCTGGCACTGACCCGTGCGTCAGCACGTAGCCTGACCCTCCCACGTTTCCGTACCATCACCTGTGCCCTAAGCCTTGCCGTTCCCTAACCCTAACCCTAGCCCGGCACAGAAACCCACCACCAGCCCTACACTTTACCCTACGCCGTAGCCTACTCCTGGCCCGAATGCTGGCACTGACACGTGCGTCAGCACGTAGCCTGACCCTCCCACGTTTCCGTACCCTCACCTGTGCCCTAAGCCTTGCTGTTCCCTAACCATAACCCTAGCCCGGAACGGAAACCCACCACCAGCCCTAAACCTTACCCACAAGCCGTAGCCTACACCTGGCCCGTACACTGGCACTGACCCGTGCGTCAGCACGTAGCCTGACCCTCCCACTTTTCTGTACCCTTACCTGAGCCCTAAGACTTGCCGTTCCCTAACCCTAACCCTAGACTGGAACGGAATCCCACCACCAGCCCTACACCTTACCATATGCCGTAGCCTACTCCTGGCCGGTACGCTGCCACTGAGCCGTGCATCAGCACGTAGCGTGACCCTCCCACGTTTCCGTACCCTCACCTATGCCCTAAGCCTTGCTCTTCCCTAACACTAACCCTAGCCCGGAACGGAAACCCACCACCAGCCCTACACTAACCCCCAAGCCGTAGCCTACTCCTGGCCGGTACGATGGCACTGACCGGTGCGTCAGCACGTAGCCTGACCCTCCCACATTTCCGTACACTCACCTGGGCCCTAAGCCTTGCCTTTCCCTAACCCTAACCCTAGCCCGGAACGGAAAACCACCACGAGCCCTAAACCTTAACCTACGCCGTAGCCTACTCCTGGCCTGTACGCTGGCACTGACCCATGCGTAAGCACGTAGCCTGATGCTCCCACGTTTCCGTACCCTCACCTGTGCCCTAAGCCTTGCCTTTCCCTAACCCTAACCCTAGCCCGAAACGGAAACCCACCACCAGCCCTACACTTTACCGTACGCCGTAGCCTACTCCTGGACCATACGCGGACACTGACCCGTGCGTCAGCACGTAGCCTGACCCTCCCACGTTTCCGTAACCCTCACCAGTGCCCTAAGCCTTGCCGTTCCGTAACCCTAACCCTAGCACGGAACGGAAACGGACCACCAGCCCTACATCTTACCCCCAATCCGTAGACTACTCCTGGCCCATACGCTGGCACTGACCCGTGGGTCAGCAAGTAGCCTGACCCTCCTACGTTTCCGTACCTTCACCTGTGCCCTAAGCCTTACCGTTGCCTAACCCTAACCCTAGCCCGAAACGGAAACCCACCACCAGCCCTACAAATTACCCCCAAGCCGTAGCCTACTCCTGGTCCATACACTGGCACTGACCCGTGCGTCAGCACGTAGCCTGACCCTCCCACCTTTCCGTACCCTCACCTGTGCCCTAAACATTGCCTTTCCCTAACCCTAACCCTAGCCCGGAACGGAAACCCACCACCAGCCCTAGACCATTCCCTACGCCATAGCCTACTCCTGGCCCGAACCCTGGCACTGACCCATGTGTCAGAACGTAGCCTGACCCTCCCACGTTTCCGTACCCTCACCTGTGCCCTATGCCTTGCCGTTCCCTAACCCTAACCCTAGAACTGAACGGAAACCCACCTCCAGCCCTACACATTACCCTATGCCGTAGCCTACACCTGGCCCGTATGTTGGCACTGACCCGTGCGTCAGCACGTAGCCTGACCCGCTCACGTTTCCGTACCCTCAGCTGTGCCCTAAGCCTTGCCGTTCCCTAACCCTAACCCTAGCCCGGAACGGAAACCAACCACCAGCCCTAAACATTTCCCTACGCCGTAGCCTACTCCTGGCCCGTACGCTGGCACTGACCCGTGGCTCAGCATGTAGTCTGACCCCCACACGTTTCCATACCCTCACCTGGGCCCTAAGCCTTGCCGTTCCCTAACCCTAACCCTAGCCCGGAACGGAAACCCAGCACAAGCCCTACACCATACCCTATGCCGTAGCCTATTCCTGGCCTGAACGCTGGCACTGACCCGTGCGTCAGCACGTAGCCTGACCTTCCCACATTTCCGTAACTACACCTGTGCCGTAAGCCTTGCTGTTCCCTAACCCTAACCCTAGTACGGAACGGAAACCCACCACCAGCCCTACACCTTACCCTACGCCGTCGCCTACTCCTGGCCCGTACACAGGCACTGACATGTGCGTCAGCACTTAGCCTGACCTTACCACATTTCCGTACCCTCACCTGTGACCTAAGGCTTGCCGTTCCCTAACCCTAACCCTAGTACGGAACGGAAACCCACCACCAGCCCTAAATCTAACGCCCAAACCATAGCCTACTCCTGCACCGTACGCTGGCACTGACCCGTGCGTCACCATGTAGCCTGACCCTCCCACGTTTCCTTACCCTCAACTGTGCCCTAAGCCTTGCCGTTCCCTAACCATAACCCTAGCCTTGAATGGAAACCCGCCACCAGCCCTATATCTAACCCCCAAGCCGTAGCCTACTCCTGGCCGGTACGCTGGCACTGATCCTTGCGTCAGCACGTAGCCTGACCCTCCCAAGTTTCCGTACCCTCACCTGTGCCCTAATCCTTGACGTTCGCTAACCCTAACCCTAGCCTGGAACAGAAACACACCACCAGCCCTACAACTTACCACCACGCCGTAGCCTACTCCTGGCCCATATGCTGGCACTGACACGTGCGTCAGCACATAGCCTGAACCTCCCAAGTTTCCGTAACCTCACCTGTGCCCTAAGCCTTGCTGTTCCCTAAACCTAACCCTATCCCGGAACGGAAACCCACCACCAGCCCTACACCTTACCCTATGACGTAGCCTATACCTGGCCAGTACGCGGGTAATAGCCTGTGCTTCCGCACGTTGCCTGACCCTACCATGTTACCGTACCCTCACCTGTGCTCTAAGCCTTGCCATTCCCTTACCCTAACCCTAGCCCTGAACGGAAACCCACCACCATCCCTAAAACATACCCACAAGCCGTAGCCTACTCCTGGCCCGTACGCTGGCACTGACCCGTGCGTCAGCACGTAGCCTGACCCTCCCATGTTCCCGTACCCTCACCTGTGCCCTAAGCCTTGCCGTTCCCTAACCCTAACCCTAGCCCGGAACGGAAACCCACCACCAGCACTAAACCTTACCCTACGCCGTAGCCTACTCCTGGCCCGTACGCTGGCACTGACCCGTGCGTCAGCACGTAGCCTGAACCTCCCACGTTTCTGTACCCTCACCTGTGCCCTAAGCCTTGCCTTTCCCTAACCATAACCCTAGCCCGGAACGGAAACCCACCACCAGCCCTACACTCTATCCTACGCCGTAGCCTATACCTGGCCCGTACGCTGGCACTGACCCGTGCGTCAGCACGTAGCCTGACCCTCCAACGTTTGTGTACCCTCACCTGTGCCCTAAGCGTTGACGTTCGCTAACCCTAACCCTAGCCCGGAACACAAACCCACCACCAGCCCTACACCTTACCACCACGCCGTAGCCTACTCCTGGCCCATATGCTGGCACTGACCCGTGCGTCAGCACGTAGCCTGAACCTCCCACGTTTCCGTAACCTCACCTGTGCCCTAAGCATTGCCGTTCCCTAACCCTAACCCTAGCCCGGAACGGAAACACACCAACAGCCCTAAATCATACCCACAAGCCGTAGCCTACTCCTGGCCCATACGCTGGCAATGACCCGTGCGTCAGCACGTAGCCTGACCCTCCCACGTTTCAGTACCCTCACCTGTGCCCTAAGCCTTGCCGTTCCCTAACCCTAACCATAGCACGGAACGAAAACCCACCACCAGCCTTACACCTTACCCTACGCCGTAGACTACTCCTGGTCCATATGCTGGCAGTGACCCGTACGTCAGCACGTAGCCGGACCCGCCCACGTTTCCGTACCCTCACCTGTGCCGTAATCCTTGCCGTTCCCTAACCCCAACCCTAGCCCTGAACGGAAAACCACCACCAGCCCTAAACCTTTCCCTACTCCGTAGCCTACTCCTCGCCCGTACGCTCGCAATAACCCCTGCCTCAGCATTTAGCTTGACACTCCCACGTTTCCGTACCCTCACCTGGGCCCTACGACTTGCCGTTCCCTAACACTAACCGTAGCCCGGAACGGAAACCCACCACCAGCCCTACACCTTACCCTACGCCGTAGCCTACTCCTGGCCCGAACGCTGGAACTGACCCGTGCTTCAGCACGTAGCCTGACCCTCCCACGTTCCCGTAACCTCACCTGTGCCCTAAGCCTTGCCTTTCCCTAACCCTAACCCTAGCCAGGAACAGAAACCAACCACCAGCCCTACACCTGACACCAAGCCGTAGCCTATTCCTGGCCCGTACGCAGGCACTGACCCATTCATCAGCACGTAGCCTGAACCTCCCACGTTTCCATACCCACATCTGTGCCCTAAGCCTTGCAGTTCCCTAACCCTAACCCTAGCCCGGAACGGAAACCCACCACCAGCCCTACACCTTATCCTACGCCGTAGCCTAGTCCTGGCCTGTACGGTGGCACTGACCCTTGCGTCAGCATGTAGCCTGACCCTCCCACGTTTCCGTAACCTCACCTGTGCCCTAAGCCTTGCCGTTCCAATACCCTAACCCTAGCCCGGAACGGAAACCCACCACCAGCCCTACAACTTACCCACAAGCCATAGCCTACTCCTGGCCCGTTCGGTGGCACTAACCCTAGCATCAGCAAGTAGCCTGACCCTCCCACGTTTCCGTACCCTCACCTGTGCCCTAAGCCTTGAGGTTCCCTAACCCTAACTCTAGCCCGGAACAGAAAACCACCAACAGCCCTACAACTTACGACCACGCCGTAGCCTACTCCTGGCCCATATGCTGGCACTGACACGTGCGTCAGCACGTAGCCTGTCCCTGCCACGTTTCCGTAACCTCACCTGTGCCCTAAGCCTTGCCGTTTCCTAACCTTAACCCTAACCCGGAACGGAAACCCACCACCAGCCCTACACCTTACACTATGCCGTAGCCTGCACATGGCCCGTACGCGGGCACTGACCTGTGCTTCAGCACGTAGCCTGACCCTCCCATGTTACTGTACTCTCACCTGGGCCCTAAGCCTTGCCGTTCCCTAACCCTAACCCGAGCCTGGCACGGAATCCCACCCCAGCCATACACCTTATCGTATGCCGTAGCCTATTCCTGGCCCGTACGCTGGCACTGACCCGTGCTTCAGCATGTAGCCTGACCCTCCCACGTTTCCGTACCCTCACCTGTGCCCTAAGCCTTGCCTTTCCCTAACCCTAACCCTAGCCCGGAACGGAAACCCACCACCAGCCCTACACCTAACCCCCAAGCCGTAGCCTACTCCTGGCTGGTACGCTGGCACTGACCCGTTCATCAGCACGTAGCCTGACCCTCCCACGTTTCCGTACCCTCACCTGTGCCCTAAGCCTTGCCATTCCCTATCCCTAACCCTAGCCCGGAACGGAAACCCACCACCAGCCCTAAAACTTACCCCAAAGCCGTAGCCTATTCCTGGACCTTATGCTGGCACTGACCCGTGCGTCAGCACGTAGCCTGACCCTCCCACGTTTGCGGACCCTCACCTGTGCCCTAAGCCTTGCCATTCCCTAACCCTAACCCTAGACCGGAACGGAAACCCACCACCAGCCCTACACCTTTCCCTACACCGTAGCCTATTCCTGGCCCGTACGCAGGCACTGACCCTTTCATCAGCACGTAGCCTGACCCTCCCACGTTTCCGTACCCTCACATGTGCCCTAAGCCTTGCCGTTCCCTAACCCTAACCCTAGCCCGGAACGGAAACCAACCACCAGCCCTAAACCTTACCCCCAAGCCGTAGCCTACTCCTGGTCAATACGCTGGCAATGACCTGTGCGTCAGCACGTAGCCTGAACTTCCCACATTACCGTACCCTCACCTGTGCCCTAAGCCTTGCCGTTCCCTAACCCTAACCCTAGTACGGAACGGAAACACACCACAAGCCCTACACCTAACCCCCAAGCCGTAGCCTACTCCGGGCCGGTACGCTGGCACCGACCCGTGCGTCAGCACATAGCCTGACCCTCCCACGTTTCCGTACCCTCACCTGTGCCCTAAGACTTGCTGTTCCCTAACACTAAACCTAGCCTGGAACGGAAACACACCATCAGCCCTAAACCTAACCACCAAGCTGTAGCTTACTCCTGGCCGGTACGCTGGCACTGACGCGTGCGTCAGCACGTAGCCTGACTCTCCCACGTTTCCGTACCCTCACCTGTGCCCTAAGCCTTGCCGTTCCCTAACCGTAACCCTAGCCCGGAACGGAAACCCACCACTAGCCCTAAACCTTTCCCTACGCCGTAGCCTACACCTGGCCCGTACGCTGGCACTGACCCATGCGTCAGCACGTTGTCTGACCCTCCCACGTTTCCGTACCCTCACCTGGGCCCTAAGCCTTGCCGTTTCCTAACCCTAACCCTAGCCCATGAACGGAAACCCACCACCAGCCCTACACCTTACTCTATGCCGTAGCCTACACCTGGCCCGTACGCGGGCACTGACCTGTGCTTCAGCACGTAGCCTGACCCTCCCATGTTACCGTACCCTCACCTGTGCCCTAAGCCTTGTCGTTCCCTAACCCTAACCCTAGCCCGGCACGGAATCTCACCACCAGCTCTACAGCTTATCGTATGCTGTAGCCTAGTCCTGGCCCGTACGCTGGCACTGACCCGTGTGTCAGCATGTAGCCTGACCCTCCCACGTTTCCGTAATCTCACCTGTGCCCTAAGCATTGCCGTTCCCTAACCCTAACCCTAGCCCGGAACAGAAACCCACCACCAGCCCTACACCTTACCCCAAGGCGTAGCCTATTCCTGGCCCGTACGCAGGCACTGACCCTTTCATCAGCACGTAGCCTGACCCTCCCACGTTTCCGTACCCTCATCTGTGCCCTAAGCCTTGCCGTTCCCTAACCCTAACCCTAGCCCAGAACGGAAACCCACCACCAGCCCTACACCTTAACCTACGCCGTAGCCTACTCCTGGCCTGTACGGTGGCACTGACCATTGCGTCAGCATGTAGCCTGACCCTCCCACGTTTCCGTACCCTCACCTGTGCCCTAAACCTTGCCGTTCTGTAACCCTAACCCTAGCCCGGAACGGAAACCCACCACCAGCCCTACAACTTACCCCCAAGCCGTAGCCTACTCCTGGCCCGTTCGGTGGCAGTAAACCTAGCATCAGCAAGTAGCCTGACCCTCCCACGTTTCTGTACCCTCACACGTGCCCTAAGCCTTGCCGTTCTGTAACGCTAACCCTAGACCGGAACGGAAACCCACCACCAGCCCTACACCTTTCCCTACACCGTAGCCTATTCCTGGCTCGTACGCAGGCACTGACACTTTCATCAGCACTTAGCCTGAACCTCCCAGGTTTCTGTACCCTCACCTGTGCCCTAAGCCTTGCCGTTCACTAACCCTAATCCTAGCCCGGAACGGAAACCCACCACCAGCCCTACAACTTACCCCCAAGCCGTAGCCTACTCCTGGCCAGTACGCTGGCACTGACACGTGCGTCAGCACGTAGCCTGACCCTCACACGTTTCCATACCCTCAACTGTGCCCTAAGCCTTGCCGTTTCCTAACCCTAACCCTAGCCCGGAACAGAAACCCACCACCAGCCCTACACTCTACCCTACGCCATAGCCTATTCCTGGCCCGTACACTGGCACTGAGCCGTGCGTCAGCACGTAGCCTGACCCTCCCACGTTTCCGTACCCTCACCTGTGCCCTAAGCCTTGAGGTTCCCTAACCCTAACTCTAGCCCGCAACAGAAAACCACCAACAGCCCTACAACTTACGACCACGCCGTAGCCTACTCCTAGCCCATATGCTGGCACTGACACATGCGTCAGCACTTAGCCTGTCCCTCCCACGTTTCCGTAACCTCACCTGTGCCCTAAGCCTTGCCGTTTCCTAACCTTAACCCTAGCCCTGAACGGAAAACCACCACCAGCCCTACACCTTACACTTTGCCGTAGCCTACACCTGACCCGTACGCGGGCACTGACCTGTGCTTCAGCACGTAGCCTGACCCTCCCATGTTACTGTACTCTCACCTGGGCCCTAAGCCTTGCCGTTCCCTAACCCTAACCCGAGCCTGGCACGGAATCCCACCCCCAGCCCTACACCTTATCGTATGCCGTAGCCTACTCCTGGCCCGTACGCTGGCACTGACACGTGCGTCAACATATAGCCTGACCCTCCCACGTTTCCGTACCCTCACCTGTGCCCTCAGCCTTGCCGTTCCCTCACCCTAACCCTAGCCAGGAACGGAAACCCACCAGCAGCCCTAAACCTTACCCTACACCATAGCCTTCTCCTGGCCCGTACGGTGGCACTGACCAGTGCGTCAGCACGTAGCCTGACCCTCACACGTTTCCGTACCCTCACCTGTGCCCTAAGCCTTGTCGTTCACTAACCCTAACCCTAGTCCGGAACGGAAGCCCACCACCAGCCCTACAGCTTACCCCCGATCCATAGCCTATTCCTGGGCCGTACGCTGGCACTGACCCGTGCTTCAGCATGTAGCCTGACCCTCCCACGTATCCGTACCCTCACCTGTGCCCTAAGCCTTGCCGTTCCCTATCCCTAACCCTAGCCCGGAACGGAAACCCACCACCAGCCCTAAAACTTACCCCAAAGCCGTAGCCTATTCCTGGACCTTATGCTGGCACTGACCCGTGCGTCAGCACGTAGCCTGACCCTCCCACGTTTGCGGACCCTCACCTGTGCCCTAAGCCTTGCCATTCCCTAACCCTATCCCTAGACCGGAACGGAAACCCACCACCAGCCCTACACCTTTCCCTACGCCGTAGCCTATTCCTGGCCCGTACGCAGGCACTGACACTTTCATCAGCACGTAGCTTGACCCTCCCACGTTTCTGTACCCTCACCTGTGCCCTAAGCCTTGCCGTTCCCTAACCCTAACCCTAGCCCGGAACGGAAACCCACCACCAGCCCTAAACCTTACCCCCAAGCCGTAGCCTACTCCTGGTCCATACGCTGGCACTGACCTGTGCGTCAGCACGTAGCCTGAACTTCCCACATTACCGTACCCTCACCTGTGCCCTAAGCCTTGCCGTTCCCTAACCCTAACCCTAGTCCGGAACGGAAACACACCACCAGCCCTACACCTAACCCCCAAGCCGTAGCTTACTCCCGGCCAGTACGCTGGCACTGACCCGTGCATCATCACGTAGCCTGGCCCTCCCACGTTTCCGTACACTCACCTGTGCCCTAAGCCTTGCCGTTCCCTAACCCTAACCGTAGCCCGGAACAGAAACCCACCACCAGCCCTACACCTTACCCCCAAGCCGTAGCCTACTCCTGGCCCGTACGCTGGCACTGACCCGTGCGTCAGCATGTAGACTGACACCCCACGTTTCCATACCCTCACCTGGGCCCTAAACCTTGCCGTTCCCCAACACTAACCCTAGCCCGGAATGGAAACCCACCACCAGCCCTAAAACTTACCCCCATGCCATAGCCTACTCCTGGCCCGTACACAGGCACTGACCAGTGCGTCAGCACGTAGCCTGACCCTCCCACTTTTCCGTACCCTCAGCTAAGCCCTAAGCCTTGGCCTTCCCTAAATCTAACCCAAGCCCGGAACGGAATCCCACCACCAGCCATACACCATAACATATGCCGTAGCCTATTCCTGGCCCGTATGCTGGCACTGACATGTGCGTCAGCACGTAGCCTGACCCTCCCACGTTTCAGTACCCTCACCTGTGCCCTAAGTCTTGCCATTCCCTAACCCTAACCCTAGCCAGGAACGGAAACCCACCAGAAGCCCTGAACCTTACCATACGCCGGAGCCCAATCATGGCCCGTACGCTGGCACTGACCCGTGAGTCAGCACGTAGCCTGACCCTCCCACGTTTCCGTACCCTCACCTGTGCCCTAAGCCTTGCCATTCCCTCACCATAACCCTAGCCAGGAACGGAAATCCACCAGCAGCCCTAAGCCTTACCCTACGCCGTATCCTACTCCTGGCCCGTACGCTGGCACTGACCCGTGCGTCAGCACGTAGCCTGACCCTCACAAATTTCCGTACCCTCACCTGTGCCCTAAGCCTTGCCGTTCCCTAACCCTAACCCTAGTCCGGAACAGAAACACACCACCAACCCTACAGCTTACCCCCAAGCCATAGACTATTCCTGGCCCGTACGCTGGCACTGACCCGTGCGTAAACATGTAGCCTGACCCTCCCACGTTTCCGTACCCTCACCTGTGCCCTATGCCTTGCCGTTCCCTAACCCTAACCCTAGCACAGAATGGAAACCCACCTCCAGCCCTATACCTTACCCTACGCTGTAGCCTACTGCTGGCCCCTATGCTGGCACTGACCCATGCGTAAGCACGTAGCCTGACCCTCCCACGTTTCCGTACCCTCACCTGTGCCCTAAGCCTTGACGTTCCCTAACCATAACCCTAGCCCAGAACGGAAAACCACCACCAGCCCTAGACCTTACCCTACGGCGTAGCCTACTCCTGGCCTGTACGCTGACACTGACACGTGCGTCAGCATGTAGCCTGACCCTCCCACGTTTCCGTACCCTCACCTGTGCCCTAAGCTTTGCCGTTCCCTAACCCTAACCCTAGCCCGGAACGGAAACCCACCACCAGCCCTAAACCTTTCCCTACGCCGTAGCCTACTCCTGGCCCGTACGCTGGCACTGACCCGTGCGTCAGCATGTAGACTGAAACCCCACGTTTCCATACCCTCACCTGGGCCCTAAACCTTGCCGTTCCCCAACACTAACCCTAGCCCGGAATGGAAACACACCACCAGCCCTAAAACTTACCCCCATGCCATAGCCTACTCCTGGCCCGTACACAGGCACTGACCCGTGCGTCAGCACGTAGCCTGACCCTCCCACTTTTCCGTACCCTCAGCTAAGCCCTAAGCCTTGGCCTTCCCTAACTCTAACCCTAGCCCGGAACGGAATACCACCACCAGCCCTACACCTTAAAGTATGCCGTAGCCTATTCCTGGCCCGCACGCTGGCACTGACACGTGCGTCAGCACTTAGCCTGACCCTCCCACGTTTCCGTACCCTCACCTGTGCCCTAAGCCTTGCCGTTCCCTAACCCTAACCCTAGCCAGGAACGGAAACCCACCAGAAGCCCTAAACTTACCATACGCCGTAGCCCAATCCTGGCCCGTACGCTGGCACTGACCCGTGAGTCAGCACGTAGCCTGACCCTCCCACGTTTCCGTACCCTCACCTGTGCCCTAAGCCTTGCCGTTCCCTCACCATAACCCTAGGCAAGAACGGAAATCCACCAGCAGCCCTACACCTTACCCTACGCCGTAGCCTACTCCTGGCACGTACGCTGACACTGACCCGTGCGTCAGCACGTAGCCTGACCCTCACACATTTCCGTACCCTCACCTGTGCCCTAAGCCTTGCCGTTCCCTAACCCTAACCCTAGTCTGGAAGAGAAACCCACCACCAGCCCTACAGCTTACCCCCAAACCATAGACTATTCCTGGCCCATACCCTGGCACTGACCCGTGCGTAAACATGTAGCCTGACCCTCCCAAGTTTCCGTACCCTCACCTGTGCCCTAAGCCTTGCAGTCCCCTAACCCTAACCCTAGCCCGGAACGGAAACCCACCACCAGCCCTACACCTAACTCCCAAGCCGTAGCCTACTCCTGGCCGGTAGGCTGGCACTGACACGTGCATCAGCATGTAGCCTGACCCTCCCACGTTTCCGTAACCTCACCTGTGCCCTACGCTTTGCCATTCCCTAACCATAACTGTAGCCCGAAAGGGAAACAGCCCTACACATTACCCTACGCCGTAGCCTACTCCTGGCCGGTACGCTGGCACTGACACGTGCATCAGCATGAAGCCTGACCCTCCCACGTTTCCGTACCCTCACCTGTGCCCTAAGCCTTGCCGTTCCCTAACCATAACCCAAGCCGGAACGGAATCCCACCACCAGCCCTAGACATTACCGTATGCCGTAGCCTATTCCTGGCCCGTACGCTGGCACTGACACGTGCGTCAGCATGTAGCCTGACCCTCACACGTTTCCGTACCCTCACCTGTGCCCTAAGCCTTGCCGTTCCCTAACCCTAACACTAGCCCGGAACGGAAACCCACCACAAGCCCTACACCTTACCATACGCCATAGCCTACTCCTGGACCGTACGCTGGCACTGACCCGTGAGTCAGCACGTAGCCTGACCCTCCCACGTTTCCGTACCCTCACCTGTGCCCTAAGCCTTGCTGTTCCCTCACCCTATCCCTAGCCAGGAACGGAACCCCACCAGCAGCCCTAAACCTTACCCTACGCCGTAGCCTACTCCAGGCCCGTACGCTGGCACTGACACGTGTGTCAGCACGTAGCCTGACCCTCACACGTTTCCGTACCCTCACCTGTGCCCTAAGCATTGCCGTTCCCTAACCCTAACCCTAGTCCGGAACGGAAACCCACCACCAGCCCTACAGCTTACCACCAAGCCATAGCCTATTCCTGGCCCGTACGCTGGCACTGACCCGTGCGTCAGCATGTAGCCTGAACCTCCCACGTTTCCGTACCCTCACCTGTGCCCTAAGCCTTGCCGTTCCCTAACCCTAACCCTAGCCCCGAACGGAAACCCAACACCAACCCTACACCTAAACCCCAAGCCGTAGCCTACTCCTGGCTGGTACACTGGCACTGACCCGTGCATCGACACATAACCTGACCCTCCCCCGTTTCCGTACCCTCACCTGTGCCCTAAGCCTTGCTGTTCCCTAACCCTAACATTAGCCATGAACGGAAACCCACCACCAGCCCTACACCTTACCCCCAAGCCGTAGGCTACTCCTGGACCTTACGCTGGCACTGACCCGTGCGTCAGCACGTAGCCTGACCCTCCCACGTTTGCGGACCCTCACCTGTGCCCTAAGCCTTGCCATTCCCTAACCCTAACCCTAGCCCGGAACGGAAACCCACCACCAGCCCTACACCTTTCCCTACGCCGTAGCCTATTCCTGGCCCATACGCAGGCACTGACCCTTTCATCAGCACGTAGCCTGACCCTCCCAAGTTTCCGTACCCTCACCTGTGCCCTAAGCCTTGCCATTCCCTAACCCTAACCCTAGCCCGGAACGGAAACACAACACCAGCCCTACACCCTACCCCCAAGCCGTAGCCTACTCCTGGTCCATACGCTGGCACTGACTTGTGCGTCAGCACGTAGCCTGAACTTCCCACATTACCGTACCCTCACCTGTGCCCTAAGCCTTGCCGTTCCCTAACCCTAACCCTAGTACGGAACGGAAACACACCACAAGCCCTACAACTAACCCCCAAGACATAGCCTAATGCTGGCCCTTACACTGGCACTGACCCGTGCGTCAGCACGTAGCCTGCCCCTCCCACGTTTCCGTACCCTCACCTGTGCCCCAAGCCTTGCTGTTCCCTAACACTAAACCTTGCCTTGAACGGAAACCCACCACCAGCCCTACACCTAACCACCAAGCCGTAGCCTACTCCTGGCCCGTACGCTGGCACTGACCCTTGCGTCAGCACGTAGCCTGACCCTCCCACGTTTCCGTATCCTCACCTGTGCCCTAAGCCTTGCCGTTCCCTAACCCTAAACCTAGCCCGGAACGGAAACCCACCACGAGCCCTAGACCTTACCCTACGCCGTAGCCTATTGCTGGCCTGTACGCTGGCACTGACCCATGCGTCAGCAGGTAGCCTGACACTCCCACGTTTCTGTACCCTCACCTGTGCCCTAAGCATTGCCGTTCCGTAACCCTAACCCTAGCCCGGAACAGAAACACACCACCAGCCCTACACCTTACCCTACGCCGTAGCCTACTCCTGGCCCGAACGCTGGCACTGACCCATGCGTCAGCACGTAGCCTGACCCTCCCACGTTTCCGTACCCTCACCTGTTCCCTAAGCCTTGCAGTTCCCTAACCCTAACCCTAGCCCGAAACGGAAACCCACCACCAGCCCTACACCTAACGCCCAAGCCATAGCCTATTCCTGGCCCGTACGCTGGCACTGACCCTTGCGTCAGCACGTAGCCTGACACTCCCACGTTTCCGTACCCTCACCTGTTCCCTAAGCCTTGCAGTTCCCTAACCCTAACCCTAGCCCGAAACGGAAACCCACCACCAGCCCTACACCTAACGCCCAAGCCATAGCCTATTCCTGGCCCGTACGCTGGCACTGACCCTTGCGTCAGCACGTAGCCTGACCCTCCCACGTTTCCGTACCCTCACCTGTTCCCTAAGCCTTGCAGTTCCCTCACCCTAACCCTAGCCCAAAACGGAAACCCACCACCAGCCATATACCTTACCCTACGCCGTAGCCTACTCCTGTCCCGTACGCTGGCACTGACCCGTGCGTCAGCACGTAGCCTGACCTTCCCACATTTCCGTACCCTCACCTGTGCCCTAAGCCTTGCTGTTCCCTAACCCTATCCCTAGTATGGAACGGAAACCGTCCAACAGCCCTACACCTAACGCCCAAGCCATAGCCTATTCCTGGCCCGTACGCTGGCACTGACCCTTGCGGCAGCACGTAGCCTGACCCTCCCACGTTTCCGTACACTCACCTGTGCCCTAAGCCTTACCGTTCCCTAACACTAACCCTAGCCCGGAATGGAAACCCACCATCAGCCCTACAAATAACCTCGAAGCCTTAGCCTAATCCTGGCTGGTATGCTGGCACTGACACGTGCGTCAGCACGTAGCCTGACCCTCACAGTTTTCCTTACCCTCACCTGTGCCCTAAGCCTTGCCGTTCCCTAACACTAACCCTAGCCCAGAACAGAAACCCACCACCCGCCCTAAACTCTACCCTACGCCGTAGCCTATTCCTGGCCCTTACGCTGGCACTGACACATGCGTCAGCACGTAGCCTGACCCTCCGACGTTTCCGTACCGTCACCTGTGCCCTAAGCCTTGACGTTCCCTAACCCTAACGCTAGCCCGGAACAGAGACCCACCACCAGCCCTACAACTTACCACCACGCCGTAGCCTGCTCCTGGCCCATATGCTGGCACTGAGCCGTGTGTCAGCACGTAGCCTGACCCACCCACGATTCCGAAACCTCACCTGTGCCCTAAGCCTTGCCGTTCCCCAATCCTAATCCTAGCCCGGAACGGAAACCCACCCCCCCAGCCCTACACCTTACCCTATGCCGTAGCCTACACCTGGACCGTACGCGGGCACTGACCTGTGCTTCAGCATGTAGCCTGACACTCCCATTTTACCGTACCCTCACCTGTGCCCTAAGCCTTGCCGTTCCCTAACTCTAACCCTAGCCCGGAACGGAAACCCACCACCAGCCCTAATCCTAACCCACAAGCCGTGGCTTACTCCTGGCCCGTACGCTGGCACTGACCCGTGCGTCAGCACGTAGCCTGACCCTCCCACGTTTCCGTACCATCACCTGTGCCCTAAGCCTTGCCGTTCCCTAACCCTAACCCTAGCCCGGCACAGAAACCCACCACCAGCCCTACACTTTACCCTACGCCGTAGCCTACTCCTGGCCCGAATGCTGGCACTGACACGTGCGTCAGCACGTAGCCTGACCCTCCCACGTTTCCGTACCCTCACCTGTGCCCTAAGCCTTGCTGTTCCCTAACCATAACCCTAGCCCGGAACGGAAACCCACCACCAGCCCTAAACCTTACCCACAAGCCGTAGCCTACACCTGGCCCGTACACTGGCACTGACCCGTGCGTCAGCACGTAGCCTGACCCTCCCACTTTTCTGTACCCTTACCTGAGCCCTAAGACTTGCCGTTCCCTAACCCTAACCCTAGACTGGAACGGAATCCCACCACCAGCCCTACACCTTACCATATGCCGTAGCCTACTCCTGGCCGGTACGCTGCCACTGAGCCGTGCATCAGCACGTAGTGTGACCCTCCCACGTTTCCGTACCCTCACCTATGCCCTAAGCCTTGCTCTTCCCTAACACTAACCCTAGCCCGGAACGGAAACCCACCACCAGCCCTACACTAACCCCCAAGCCGTAGCCTACTCCTGGCCGGTACGATGGCACTGACCGGTGCGTCAGCACGTAGCCTGACCCTCCCACATTTCCGTACACTCACCTGGGCCCTAAGCCTTGCCTTTCCCTAACCCTAACCCTAGCCCGGAACGGAAAACCACCACGAGCCCTAAACCTTAACCTACGCCGTAGCCTACTCCTGGCCTGTACGCTGGCACTGACCCATGCGTAAGCACGTAGCCTGATGCTCCCACGTTTCCGTACCCTCACCTGTGCCCTAAGCCTTGCCTTTCCCTAACCCTAACCCTAGCCCGAAACGGAAACCCACCACCAGCCCTACACTTTACCGTACGCCGTAGCCTACTCCTGGACCATACGCGGACACTGACCCGTGCGTCAGCACGTAGCCTGACCCTCCCACGTTTCCGTAACCCTCACCAGTGCCCTAAGCCTTGCCGTTCCGTAACCCTAACCCTAGCACGGAACGGAAACGGACCACCAGCCCTACATCTTACCCCCAATCCGTAGACTACTCCTGGCCCATACGCTGGCACTGACCCGTGGGTCAGCAAGTAGCCTGACCCTCCTACGTTTCCGTACCTTCACCTGTGCCCTAAGCCTTACCGTTGCCTAACCCTAACCCTAGCCCGAAACGGAAACCCACCACCAGCCCTACAAATTACCCCCAAGCCGTAGCCTACTCCTGGTCCATACACTGGCACTGACCCGTGCGTCAGCACGTAGCCTGACCCTCCCACCTTTCCGTACCCTCACCTGTGCCCTAAACATTGCCTTTCCCTAACCCTAACCCTAGCCCGGAACGGAAACCCACCACCAGCCCTAGACCATTCCCTACGCCATAGCCTACTCCTGGCCCGAACCCTGGCACTGACCCATGTGTCAGAACGTAGCCTGACCCTCCCACGTTTCCGTACCCTCACCTGTGCCCTATGCCTTGCCGTTCCCTAACCCTAACCCTAGAACTGAACGGAAACCCACCTCCAGCCCTACACATTACCCTATGCCGTAGCCTACACCTGGCCCGTATGTTGGCACTGACCCGTGCGTCAGCACGTAGCCTGACCCGCTCACGTTTCCGTACCCTCAGCTGTGCCCTAAGCCTTGCCGTTCCCTAACCCTAACCCTAGCCCGGAACGGAAACCAACCACCAGCCCTAAACATTTCCCTACGCCGTAGCCTACTCCTGGCCCGTACGCTGGCACTGACCCGTGGCTCAGCATGTAGTCTGACCCCCACACGTTTCCATACCCTCACCTGGGCCCTAAGCCTTGCCGTTCCCTAACCCTAACCCTAGCCCGGAACGGAAACCCAGCACAAGCCCTACACCATACCCTATGCCGTAGCCTATTCCTGGCCTGAACGCTGGCACTGACCCGTGCGTCAGCACGTAGCCTGACCTTCCCACATTTCCGTAACTACACCTGTGCCGTAAGCCTTGCTGTTCCCTAACCCTAACCCTAGTACGGAACGGAAACCCACCACCAGCCCTACACCTTACCCTACGCCGTCGCCTACTCCTGGCCCGTACACAGGCACTGACATGTGCGTCAGCACTTAGCCTGACCTTACCACATTTCCGTACCCTCACCTGTGACCTAAGGCTTGCCGTTCCCTAACCCTAACCCTAGTACGGAACGGAAACCCACCACCAGCCCTAAATCTAACGCCCAAACCATAGCCTACTCCTGCACCGTACGCTGGCACTGACCCGTGCGTCACCATGTAGCCTGACCCTCCCACGTTTCCTTACCCTCAACTGTGCCCTAAGCCTTGCCGTTCCCTAACCATAACCCTAGCCTTGAATGGAAACCCGCCACCAGCCCTATATCTAACCCCCAAGCCGTAGCCTACTCCTGGCCGGTACGCTGGCACTGATCCTTGCGTCAGCACGTAGCCTGACCCTCCCAAGTTTCCGTACCCTCACCTGTGCCCTAATCCTTGACGTTCGCTAACCCTAACCCTAGCCTGGAACAGAAACACACCACCAGCCCTACAACTTACCACCACGCCGTAGCCTACTCCTGGCCCATATGCTGGCACTGACACGTGCGTCAGCACATAGCCTGAACCTCCCAAGTTTCCGTAACCTCACCTGTGCCCTAAGCCTTGCTGTTCCCTAAACCTAACCCTATCCCGGAACGGAAACCCACCACCAGCCCTACACCTTACCCTATGACGTAGCCTATACCTGGCCAGTACGCGGGTAATAGCCTGTGCTTCCGCACGTTGCCTGACCCTACCATGTTACCGTACCCTCACCTGTGCTCTAAGCCTTGCCATTCCCTTACCCTAACCCTAGCCCTGAACGGAAACCCACCACCATCCCTAAAACATACCCACAAGCCGTAGCCTACTCCTGGCCCGTACGCTGGCACTGACCCGTGCGTCAGCACGTAGCCTGACCCTCCCATGTTCCCGTACCCTCACCTGTGCCCTAAGCCTTGCCGTTCCCTAACCCTAACCCTAGCCCGGAACGGAAACCCACCACCAGCACTAAACCTTACCCTACGCCGTAGCCTACTCCTGGCCCGTACGCTGGCACTGACCCGTGCGTCAGCACGTAGCCTGAACCTCCCACGTTTCTGTACCCTCACCTGTGCCCTAAGCCTTGCCTTTCCCTAACCATAACCCTAGCCCGGAACGGAAACCCACCACCAGCCCTACACTCTATCCTACGCCGTAGCCTATACCTGGCCCGTACGCTGGCACTGACCCGTGCGTCAGCACGTAGCCTGACCCTCCAACGTTTGTGTACCCTCACCTGTGCCCTAAGCGTTGACGTTCGCTAACCCTAACCCTAGCCCGGAACACAAACCCACCACCAGCCCTACACCTTACCACCACGCCGTAGCCTACTCCTGGCCCATATGCTGGCACTGACCCGTGCGTCAGCACGTAGCCTGAACCTCCCACGTTTCCGTAACCTCACCTGTGCCCTAAGCATTGCCGTTCCCTAACCCTAACCCTAGCCCGGAACGGAAACACACCAACAGCCCTAAATCATACCCACAAGCCGTAGCCTACTCCTGGCCCATACGCTGGCAATGACCCGTGCGTCAGCACGTAGCCTGACCCTCCCACGTTTCAGTACCCTCACCTGTGCCCTAAGCCTTGCCGTTCCCTAACCCTAACCATAGCACGGAACGAAAACCCACCACCAGCCTTACACCTTACCCTACGCCGTAGACTACTCCTGGTCCATATGCTGGCAGTGACCCGTACGTCAGCACGTAGCCGGACCCGCCCACGTTTCCGTACCCTCACCTGTGCCGTAATCCTTGCCGTTCCCTAACCCCAACCCTAGCCCTGAACGGAAAACCACCACCAGCCCTAAACCTTTCCCTACTCCGTAGCCTACTCCTCGCCCGTACGCTCGCAATAACCCCTGCCTCAGCATTTAGCTTGACACTCCCACGTTTCCGTACCCTCACCTGGGCCCTACGACTTGCCGTTCCCTAACACTAACCGTAGCCCGGAACGGAAACCCACCACCAGCCCTACACCTTACCCTACGCCGTAGCCTACTCCTGGCCCGAACGCTGGAACTGACCCGTGCTTCAGCACGTAGCCTGACCCTCCCACGTTCCCGTAACCTCACCTGTGCCCTAAGCCTTGCCTTTCCCTAACCCTAACCCTAGCCAGGAACAGAAACCAACCACCAGCCCTACACCTGACACCAAGCCGTAGCCTATTCCTGGCCCGTACGCAGGCACTGACCCATTCATCAGCACGTAGCCTGAACCTCCCACGTTTCCATACCCACATCTGTGCCCTAAGCCTTGCAGTTCCCTAACCCTAACCCTAGCCCGGAACGGAAACCCACCACCAGCCCTACACCTTATCCTACGCCGTAGCCTAGTCCTGGCCTGTACGGTGGCACTGACCCTTGCGTCAGCATGTAGCCTGACCCTCCCACGTTTCCGTAACCTCACCTGTGCCCTAAGCCTTGCCGTTCCAATACCCTAACCCTAGCCCGGAACGGAAACCCACCACCAGCCCTACAACTTACCCACAAGCCATAGCCTACTCCTGGCCCGTTCGGTGGCACTAACCCTAGCATCAGCAAGTAGCCTGACCCTCCCACGTTTCCGTACCCTCACCTGTGCCCTAAGCCTTGAGGTTCCCTAACCCTAACTCTAGCCCGGAACAGAAAACCACCAACAGCCCTACAACTTACGACCACGCCGTAGCCTACTCCTGGCCCATATGCTGGCACTGACACGTGCGTCAGCACGTAGCCTGTCCCTGCCACGTTTCCGTAACCTCACCTGTGCCCTAAGCCTTGCCGTTTCCTAACCTTAACCCTAACCCGGAACGGAAACCCACCACCAGCCCTACACCTTACACTATGCCGTAGCCTGCACATGGCCCGTACGCGGGCACTGACCTGTGCTTCAGCACGTAGCCTGACCCTCCCATGTTACTGTACTCTCACCTGGGCCCTAAGCCTTGCCGTTCCCTAACCCTAACCCGAGCCTGGCACGGAATCCCACCCCAGCCATACACCTTATCGTATGCCGTAGCCTATTCCTGGCCCGTACGCTGGCACTGACCCGTGCTTCAGCATGTAGCCTGACCCTCCCACGTTTCCGTACCCTCACCTGTGCCCTAAGCCTTGCCTTTCCCTAACCCTAACCCTAGCCCGGAACGGAAACCCACCACCAGCCCTACACCTAACCCCCAAGCCGTAGCCTACTCCTGGCTGGTACGCTGGCACTGACCCGTTCATCAGCACGTAGCCTGACCCTCCCACGTTTCCGTACCCTCACCTGTGCCCTAAGCCTTGCCATTCCCTATCCCTAACCCTAGCCCGGAACGGAAACCCACCACCAGCCCTAAAACTTACCCCAAAGCCGTAGCCTATTCCTGGACCTTATGCTGGCACTGACCCGTGCGTCAGCACGTAGCCTGACCCTCCCACGTTTGCGGACCCTCACCTGTGCCCTAAGCCTTGCCATTCCCTAACCCTAACCCTAGACCGGAACGGAAACCCACCACCAGCCCTACACCTTTCCCTACACCGTAGCCTATTCCTGGCCCGTACGCAGGCACTGACCCTTTCATCAGCACGTAGCCTGACCCTCCCACGTTTCCGTACCCTCACATGTGCCCTAAGCCTTGCCGTTCCCTAACCCTAACCCTAGCCCGGAACGGAAACCAACCACCAGCCCTAAACCTTACCCCCAAGCCGTAGCCTACTCCTGGTCAATACGCTGGCAATGACCTGTGCGTCAGCACGTAGCCTGAACTTCCCACATTACCGTACCCTCACCTGTGCCCTAAGCCTTGCCGTTCCCTAACCCTAACCCTAGTACGGAACGGAAACACACCACAAGCCCTACACCTAACCCCCAAGCCGTAGCCTACTCCGGGCCGGTACGCTGGCACCGACCCGTGCGTCAGCACATAGCCTGACCCTCCCACGTTTCCGTACCCTCACCTGTGCCCTAAGACTTGCTGTTCCCTAACACTAAACCTAGCCTGGAACGGAAACACACCATCAGCCCTAAACCTAACCACCAAGCTGTAGCTTACTCCTGGCCGGTACGCTGGCACTGACGCGTGCGTCAGCACGTAGCCTGACTCTCCCACGTTTCCGTACCCTCACCTGTGCCCTAAGCCTTGCCGTTCCCTAACCGTAACCCTAGCCCGGAACGGAAACCCACCACTAGCCCTAAACCTTTCCCTACGCCGTAGCCTACACCTGGCCCGTACGCTGGCACTGACCCATGCGTCAGCACGTTGTCTGACCCTCCCACGTTTCCGTACCCTCACCTGGGCCCTAAGCCTTGCCGTTTCCTAACCCTAACCCTAGCCCATGAACGGAAACCCACCACCAGCCCTACACCTTACTCTATGCCGTAGCCTACACCTGGCCCGTACGCGGGCACTGACCTGTGCTTCAGCACGTAGCCTGACCCTCCCATGTTACCGTACCCTCACCTGTGCCCTAAGCCTTGTCGTTCCCTAACCCTAACCCTAGCCCGGCACGGAATCTCACCACCAGCTCTACAGCTTATCGTATGCTGTAGCCTAGTCCTGGCCCGTACGCTGGCACTGACCCGTGTGTCAGCATGTAGCCTGACCCTCCCACGTTTCCGTAATCTCACCTGTGCCCTAAGCATTGCCGTTCCCTAACCCTAACCCTAGCCCGGAACAGAAACCCACCACCAGCCCTACACCTTACCCCAAGGCGTAGCCTATTCCTGGCCCGTACGCAGGCACTGACCCTTTCATCAGCACGTAGCCTGACCCTCCCACGTTTCCGTACCCTCATCTGTGCCCTAAGCCTTGCCGTTCCCTAACCCTAACCCTAGCCCAGAACGGAAACCCACCACCAGCCCTACACCTTAACCTACGCCGTAGCCTACTCCTGGCCTGTACGGTGGCACTGACCATTGCGTCAGCATGTAGCCTGACCCTCCCACGTTTCCGTACCCTCACCTGTGCCCTAAACCTTGCCGTTCTGTAACCCTAACCCTAGCCCGGAACGGAAACCCACCACCAGCCCTACAACTTACCCCCAAGCCGTAGCCTACTCCTGGCCCGTTCGGTGGCAGTAAACCTAGCATCAGCAAGTAGCCTGACCCTCCCACGTTTCTGTACCCTCACACGTGCCCTAAGCCTTGCCGTTCTGTAACGCTAACCCTAGACCGGAACGGAAACCCACCACCAGCCCTACACCTTTCCCTACACCGTAGCCTATTCCTGGCTCGTACGCAGGCACTGACACTTTCATCAGCACTTAGCCTGAACCTCCCAGGTTTCTGTACCCTCACCTGTGCCCTAAGCCTTGCCGTTCACTAACCCTAATCCTAGCCCGGAACGGAAACCCACCACCAGCCCTACAACTTACCCCCAAGCCGTAGCCTACTCCTGGCCAGTACGCTGGCACTGACACGTGCGTCAGCACGTAGCCTGACCCTCACACGTTTCCATACCCTCAACTGTGCCCTAAGCCTTGCCGTTTCCTAACCCTAACCCTAGCCCGGAACAGAAACCCACCACCAGCCCTACACTCTACCCTACGCCATAGCCTATTCCTGGCCCGTACACTGGCACTGAGCCGTGCGTCAGCACGTAGCCTGACCCTCCCACGTTTCCGTACCCTCACCTGTGCCCTAAGCCTTGAGGTTCCCTAACCCTAACTCTAGCCCGCAACAGAAAACCACCAACAGCCCTACAACTTACGACCACGCCGTAGCCTACTCCTAGCCCATATGCTGGCACTGACACATGCGTCAGCACTTAGCCTGTCCCTCCCACGTTTCCGTAACCTCACCTGTGCCCTAAGCCTTGCCGTTTCCTAACCTTAACCCTAGCCCTGAACGGAAAACCACCACCAGCCCTACACCTTACACTTTGCCGTAGCCTACACCTGACCCGTACGCGGGCACTGACCTGTGCTTCAGCACGTAGCCTGACCCTCCCATGTTACTGTACTCTCACCTGGGCCCTAAGCCTTGCCGTTCCCTAACCCTAACCCGAGCCTGGCACGGAATCCCACCCCCAGCCCTACACCTTATCGTATGCCGTAGCCTACTCCTGGCCCGTACGCTGGCACTGACACGTGCGTCAACATATAGCCTGACCCTCCCACGTTTCCGTACCCTCACCTGTGCCCTAAGCCTTGCCGTTCCCTCACCCTAACCCTAGCCAAGAACGGAAACCCACCAGCAGCCCTAAACCTTACCCTACACCATAGCCTTCTCCTGGCCCGTACGGTGGCACTGACCAGTGCGTCAGCACGTAGCCTGACCCTCACACGTTTCCGTACCCTCACCTGTGCCCTAAGCCTTGTCGTTCACTAACCCTAACCCTAGTCCGGAACGGAAGCCCACCACCAGCCCTACAGCTTACCCCCGATCCATAGCCTATTCCTGGGCCGTACGCTGGCACTGACCCGTGCTTCAGCATGTAGCCTGACCCTCCCACGTATCCGTACCCTCACCTGTGCCCTAAGCCTTGCCGTTCCCTATCCCTAACCCTAGCCCGGAACGGAAACCCACCACCAGCCCTAAAACTTACCCCAAAGCCGTAGCCTATTCCTGGACCTTATGCTGGCACTGACCCGTGCGTCAGCACGTAGCCTGACCCTCCCACGTTTGCGGACCCTCACCTGTGCCCTAAGCCTTGCCATTCCCTAACCCTATCCCTAGACCGGAACGGAAACCCACCACCAGCCCTACACCTTTCCCTACGCCGTAGCCTATTCCTGGCCCGTACGCAGGCACTGACCCTTTCATCAGCACGTAGCTTGACCCTCCCACGTTTCTGTACCCTCACCTGTGCCCTAAGCCTTGCCGTTCCCTAACCCTAACCCTAGCCCGGAACGGAAACCCACCACCAGCCCTAAACCTTACCCCCAAGCCGTAGCCTACTCCTGGTCCATACGCTGGCACTGACCTGTGCGTCAGCACGTAGCCTGAACTTCCCACATTACCGTACCCTCACCTGTGCCCTAAGCCTTGCCGTTCCCTAACCCTAACCCTAGTCCGGAACGGAAACACACCACCAGCCCTACACCTAAACCCCAAGCCGTAGCTTACTCCCGGCCAGTACGCTGGCACTGACCCGTGCATCATCACGTAGCCTGGCCCTCCCACGTTTCCGTACACTCACCTGTGCCCTAAGCCTTGCCGTTCCCTAACCCTAACCGTAGCCCGGAACAGAAACCCACCACCAGCCCTACACCTTACCCCCAAGCCGTAGCCTACTCCTGGCCCGTACGCTGTTACAGACCCGTGCGTCAGCACGAAGCCTGACCCTCCCACGTTTGCGGACACTCACCTGTGCCCTAAGCCTTGCCGTTCCCTAACCCTAACCCTAGCCCGGAACCGAAACCCACCACCAGCCCTACACCTTTCCCTACGCCGTAGCCTATTCCTGGCTCATACGCAGGCACTGACACTTTCATCAGCAAGTAGACTGACCCTCCCACGTTTCCGTACCCTCACCTGTGCCCTAACCCTTGCCATTCACTAACCCAACCCTACCCCGGAACGGAAACCCACCACCAGCCCTACACCTTACTCTATGCCGTAGCCTACACCTGGCCTGTACGCGGGCACTGACCTGTGCTTCAGCACGTAGCCTGACCCTCCCATGTTACCGTACGCTCACCTGTGCCCTAAGCCTTGTCGTTCCCTAACCCTAACCCTACCCCGGCACGGAATCTCACCACCAGCTCTACAGCTTATCGTATGCCGTAGCCTAGTCCTGGCCCGTACGCTGGCACTGACCCGTGTGTCAGCATGTAGCCTGACCCTCCCACGTTTCCGTAACCTCACCTGTGCCCTAAGCATTGCCGTTCCCTAACCCTAACCCTAGCCCGGAACAGAAACCCACCACCAGCCCTACACCTTACCATACACTGTAGCCTACTCCTGGCCCGTACGCTGGCACTGACCCTTGAGTCAGCACATAGACTGACCCTCCCACATTTCCGTACCCTCACCTGTGCCCTAAGCCTTGCCGTTCCCTCACCCTAACCCTAGCCAAGAACGGCAACCCACCAGCAGCCCTAAACCTTACCCTACACCATAGCCTACTCCTGGCCCGTACGGTGGCACTGACCCGTGCGTCAGCACGTAGCCTGACCCTCACACGTTTCCGTACCCTCACCTGTGCCCTAAGCCTTGTCGTTCCCTAACCCTAACCCTAGTCCGGAACGGAAGCCCACCACCAGCCCTACAGCTTACCCCCGATCCATAGCCTATTCCTGGCCCGTACGCTGGCACTGACCCGTGCTTCAGCATGTAGCCTGACCCTCCCACCTTTCCGTACCCTCACCTGTGCCCTAAGCCTTGCCATTCCCTAACCCTAACCCTAGCCCGGAACGGAAACCCACCACCAGCCCTACACCTAACCCCCAAGCCGTAGCCTACTCCTGGCTGGTACGCTGGCACTGACCCGTTCATCAGCACGTAGCCTGACCCTCCCACGTTTCCGTACCATCACCTGTGCCCTAAGCCTTGCCGTTCCCTATCCCTAACCCTAGCCCGGAACGGAAACCCACCACCAGCCCTAAAACTTATCCCAAAGCCGTAGCCTATTCCTGGACCTTATGCTGGCACTGACCCGTGCATCAGCACGTAGCCTGACCCTCCCACGTTTCTGTACCCTCACCTGTGCCCTAAGCCTTGCCATTCCCTAACTCTAACCCTAGACCGGAACGGAAACCCACCACCAGCCCTACACCTTTCCCTACGCCGTAGCCTATTCCTGGCCCGTACGCAGGCACTGACCCTTTCATCAGCATGTAGCCTGACCCTCCCACGTTTCCGTACCCTCACCTGTGCCCTAAGCCTTGCCGTTCCCTCACCCTAACCCTAGCCAAGAACGGAAACCCACCAGCAGCCCTAAACCTTACCCTACACCATAGCCTTCTCCTGGCCCGTACGGTGGCACTGACCAGTGCGTCAGCACGTAGCCTGACCCTCACACGTTTCCGTACCCTCACCTGTGCCCTAAGCCTTGTCGTTCACTAACCCTAACCCTAGTCCGGAACGGAAGCCCACCACCAGCCCTACAGCTTACCCCCGATCCATAGCCTATTCCTGGGCCGTACGCTGGCACTGACCCGTGCTTCAGCATGTAGCCTGACCCTCCCACGTATCCGTACCCTCACCTGTGCCCTAAGCCTTGCCGTTCCCTATCCCTAACCCTAGCCCGGAACGGAAACCCACCACCAGCCCTAAAACTTACCCCAAAGCCGTAGCCTATTCCTGGACCTTATGCTGGCACTGACCCGTGCGTCAGCACGTAGCCTGACCCTCCCACGTTTGCGGACCCTCACCTGTGCCCTAAGCCTTGCCATTCCCTAACCCTATCCCTAGACCGGAACGGAAACCCACCACCAGCCCTACACCTTTCCCTACGCCGTAGCCTATTCCTGGCCCGTACGCAGGCACTGACCCTTTCATCAGCACGTAGCTTGACCCTCCCACGTTTCTGTACCCTCACCTGTGCCCTAAGCCTTGCCGTTCCCTAACCCTAACCCTAGCCCGGAACGGAAACCCACCACCAGCCCTAAACCTTACCCCCAAGCCGTAGCCTACTCCTGGTCCATACGCTGGCACTGACCTGTGCGTCAGCACGTAGCCTGAACTTCCCACATTACCGTACCCTCACCTGTGCCCTAAGCCTTGCCGTTCCCTAACCCTAACCCTAGTCCGGAACGGAAACACACCACCAGCCCTACACCTAACCCCCAAGCCGTAGCTTACTCCCGGCCAGTACGCTGGCACTGACCCGTGCATCATCACGTAGCCTGGCCCTCCCACGTTTCCGTACACTCACCTGTGCCCTAAGCCTTGCCGTTCCCTAACCCTAACCGTAGCCCGGAACAGAAACCCACCACCAGCCCTACACCTTACCCCCAAGCCGTAGCCTACTCCTGGCCCGTACGCTGTTACAGACCCGTGCGTCAGCACGAAGCCTGACCCTCCCACGTTTGCGGACACTCACCTGTGCCCTAAGCCTTGCCGTTCCCTAACCCTAACCCTAGCCCGGAACCGAAACCCACCACCAGCCCTACACCTTTCCCTACGCCGTAGCCTATTCCTGGCTCATACGCAGGCACTGACACTTTCATCAGCAAGTAGACTGACCCTCCCACGTTTCCGTACCCTCACCTGTGCCCTAACCCTTGCCATTCACTAACCCAACCCTACCCCGGAACGGAAACCCACCACCAGCCCTACACCTTACTCTATGCCGTAGCCTACACCTGGCCTGTACGCGGGCACTGACCTGTGCTTCAGCACGTAGCCTGACCCTCCCATGTTACCGTACGCTCACCTGTGCCCTAAGCCTTGTCGTTCCCTAACCCTAACCCTACCCCGGCACGGAATCTCACCACCAGCTCTACAGCTTATCGTATGCCGTAGCCTAGTCCTGGCCCGTACGCTGGCACTGACCCGTGTGTCAGCATGTAGCCTGACCCTCCCACGTTTCCGTAACCTCACCTGTGCCCTAAGCATTGCCGTTCCCTAACCCTAACCCTAGCCCGGAACAGAAACCCACCACCAGCCCTACACCTTACCATACACTGTAGCCTACTCCTGGCCCGTACGCTGGCACTGACCCTTGAGTCAGCACATAGACTGACCCTCCCACATTTCCGTACCCTCACCTGTGCCCTAAGCCTTGCCGTTCCCTCACCCTAACCCTAGCCAAGAACGGCAACCCACCAGCAGCCCTAAACCTTACCCTACACCATAGCCTACTCCTGGCCCGTACGGTGGCACTGACCCGTGCGTCAGCACGTAGCCTGACCCTCACACGTTTCCGTACCCTCACCTGTGCCCTAAGCCTTGTCGTTCCCTAACCCTAACCCTAGTCCGGAACGGAAGCCCACCACCAGCCCTACAGCTTACCCCCGATCCATAGCCTATTCCTGGCCCGTACGCTGGCACTGACCCGTGCTTCAGCATGTAGCCTGACCCTCCCACCTTTCCGTACCCTCACCTGTGCCCTAAGCCTTGCCATTCCCTAACCCTAACCCTAGCCCGGAACGGAAACCCACCACCAGCCCTACACCTAACCCCCAAGCCGTAGCCTACTCCTGGCTGGTACGCTGGCACTGACCCGTTCATCAGCACGTAGCCTGACCCTCCCACGTTTCCGTACCATCACCTGTGCCCTAAGCCTTGCCGTTCCCTATCCCTAACCCTAGCCCGGAACGGAAACCCACCACCAGCCCTAAAACTTATCCCAAAGCCGTAGCCTATTCCTGGACCTTATGCTGGCACTGACCCGTGCATCAGCACGTAGCCTGACCCTCCCACGTTTCTGTACCCTCACCTGTGCCCTAAGCCTTGCCATTCCCTAACTCTAACCCTAGACCGGAACGGAAACCCACCACCAGCCCTACACCTTTCCCTACGCCGTAGCCTATTCCTGGCCCGTACGCAGGCACTGACCCTTTCATCAGCATGTAGCCTGACCCTCCCACGTTTCCGTAACCTCACCTGTGCCCTAAGCCTTGCCGTTCACTAACCCTAACCCTAGCCCGGAACAGAAACCCACCACCAGCCCTAAACCTTACCCCCAAGCCGTAGCCTACTCCTGGTCCATACGCTGGCACTGACCTGTGCGTCAGCACGTAGCCTGAACTTCCCACATTACCGTACCCTCACCTGTGCCCTAAGCCTTGCCGTTCCCTAACCCTAACCCTAGTACGGAACGGAAACACACCACAAGCCCTACACCTAACCCCCAAGCCGTAGCCTACTCCTGGCCGGTACGCTGGCACTGACCCGTGCGTCAGCACGTAGCCTGACCCTCCCACGTTTCCGTACCCTCACCTGTGCCCTAAGACTTGCTGTTCCCTAACACTAAACCTAGCCTGGAACGGAAACCCACCACCAGCCCTAAACCTTACTCTATGCCGTAGCCTACACCTGGCCCGTACGCGGGCACTGACCTGTGCTTCAGCACATAGCCTGACCCTCCCATGTTACCGTACGCTCACCTGTGCCCTAAGCCTTGTCGTTCCCTAACCCTAACCCTACCCCTGCACGGAATCTCACCACCAGCTCTACAGCTTATCGTATGCCGTAGCCTAGTCCTGGCCCGTACGCTGGCACTGACACGTGTGTCAGCATGTAGCCTGACCCTCCCACGTTTCCGTAACCTCAACTGTGCCCTAAGCATTGCCGTTCCCTAACCCTAACCCTAGCACGGAACAGAAACCCACCACCAGCCCTACACCTTACCCCAAGCCGTAGCCTATTCCTGGCCCGTACGCAGGCACTGACCCTTTCATCAGCACGTAGCCTGACCCTCCCACGTTTACGTACCCTCATCAGTGCCCTCAGCCTTGCCGTTCCCTAACCCTAACCCTAGCCCAGAACGGAAACCCACCACCAGCCCTACACCTTAACCTACGCCGTAGCCTACTCCTGGCCTGTACGGTGGCACTGACCCTTGCGTCAGCATGTAGCCTGACCCTCCCACGTTTCCGTACCCTCACCTGTGCCCTAAACCTTGCCGTTCTGTAACCCTAACCCTAGCCCGGAACGGAAACCCACCACCAGCCCTACAACTTACCCCCAAGCCGTAGCCTACTCCTGGCCCGTTCGGTGGCAGTAACCCTAGCATCAGCAAGTAGCCTGACCCTCCAACGTTTCTGTACCCTCACACGTGCCCTAAGCCTTGCCGTTCTGTAACCCTAACCCTAGACCAGAACGGAAACCCACCACCAGCCCTACACCTTTCCCTACGCCGTAGCCTTTTCCTGGCTCGTACGCAGGCACTGACACTTTCATCAGCACTTAGCCTGAACCTCCCAGGTTTCTGTACCCTCACCTGTGCCCTAAGCCTTGCCGTTCACTAACCCTAACCCTAGCCCGGAACGGAAACCCACCACCAGCCCTACAACTTACCCCCAAGCCGTAGCCAACTCCTGGCCGGTACGCTGGCACTGACACGTGTGTCAGCACGTAGCCTGACCCTCACACGTTTCCGTACCCTCACCTGTGCCCTAAGCCTTGCCGTTTCCTAACCCTAATCCTAGCCCGGAACAGAAACCCACCACCAGCCCTACACTCTACCCTACGCCATAGCCTATTCCTGGCCCGTACACTGGCACTGAGCCGTGCGTCAGCACGTAGCCTGACCCTCCCACGTTTCCGTACCCTCACCTGTGCCCTAAGCCTTGAGGTTCCCTAACCCTAACTCTAGCCCGGAACAGAAAACCACCAACAGCCCTACAACTTACGACCACGCCGTAGCCTACTCCTAGCCCATATGCTGGCACTGACACGTGCGTCAGCACGTAGCCTGTCCCTCCCACGTTTCCGTAACCTCACCTGTGCCCTAAGCCTTGCCTTTTCCTAACCTTAACCCTAGCCCTGAACGGAAACCCACCACCAGCCCTACACCTTACACTATGCCGTAGCCTACACCTGGCCCGTACGCGGGCACTGACCTGTGCTTCAGCACGTAGCCTAACCCTCCCATGTTACTGTACTCTCACCTGGGCCCTAAGCCTTGCCGTTCCATAACCCTAACCCGAGCCTGGCACGGAATCCCACCCCCAGCCCTACACTTTATCGTATGCCGTAGCCTAGTCCTGGCCCGTACGCTGGCACTGACACGTGCGTCAACATATAGCCTGACCCTCCCACGTTTCCGTACCCTCACCTGTGCCCTAAGCCTTGCCGTTCCCTCACCCTAACCCTAGCCAAGAACGGAAACCCACCAGCAGCCCTAAACCTTACCCTACACCATAGCCTACTCCTGGCCCGTACGGTGGCACTGACCAGTGCGTCAGCACCTAGCCTGACCCTCACACGTTTCCGTACCCTCACCTGTGCCCTAAGCCTTGTCGTTCCCTAACCCTAACCCTAGTCCGGAACGGAAGCCCACCACCAGCCCTACAGCTTACCCCCGATCCATAGCCTATTCCTGGCCCGTACGCTGGCACTGACCCGTGCTTCAGCATGTAGCCTGACCCTCCCACGTTTCCGTACCCTCACCTGTGCACTAAGCCTTGCCATTCCCTAACCCTAACCCTATCCCGGAATGGAAACCCACCACCAGCCCTACAACTAACCCCCAAGCCGTAGCCTACTCCTGGCTGGTACGCTGGCACTGACCCGTTAATCAGCACGTAGCCTGACCCTCCCACGTTTCCGTACCCTCACCTGTGCCCTAAGCCTTGCCGTTCCCTATCCCTAACCCTAGTCCGGAACGGAAACCCACCACCAGCCCTAAAACTTACCCCAAAGCCGTAGCCTATTCCTGGACCTTATGCTGGCACTGACCCGTGCGTCAGCACGTAGCCTGACCCTCCCACGTTTGCGGACCCTCACCTGTGCCCTAAGCCTTGCCATTCCCTAACCCTATCCCTAGACCGGAACGGAAACCCACCACCAGCCCTACACCTTTCCCTACGCCGTAGCCTATTCCTGGCCCGTACGCAGGCACTGACCCTTTCATCAGCACGTAGCCTGACCCTCCCACGTTTCCGTACCCTCACCTGTGCCCTAAGCCTTGCCATTCCCTAACCCTAACCCTAGCCCGGAACGGAAACCCACCACCAGCCCTAAACCTTACCCCCAAGCCGTAGCCTACTCCTGGTCCATACGCTGGCACTGACCTGTGCGTCAGCACGTAGCCTGAACTTCCCACATTACCGTACCCTCACCTGTGCCCTAAGCCTTGCCGTTCCCTAACCCTAACCCTAGTCCGGAACGGAAACACACCACCAGCCCTACACCTAACCCCCAAGCCGTAGCTTACTCCCGGCCAGTACGCTGGCACTGACCCGTGCATCATCACGTAGCCTGGCCCTCCCACGTTTCCGTACTCTCACCTGTGCCCTAAGCCTTGCCGTTCCCTAACCCTAACCGTAGCCCGGAACGGAAACCCACCACCAGCCCTACACCTTACCCCCAAGCCGTAGCCTACTCCTGGCCCGTACACTGGCACAGACCCGTGCGTCAGCACGAAGCCTGACCCTCCCACGTTTGCGGACACTCACCTGTGCCCTAAGCCTTGCCGTTCCCTAACCCTAACCCTAGCCCGGAACCGAAACCCACCACCAGCCCTACACCTTTCCCTACGCCGTAGCCTATTCCTGGCTCATACGCAGGCACTGACTCTTTCATCAGCAAGTAGACTGACCCTCCCATGTTTCCGTACCCTCACCTGTGCCCTAAGCCTTGCCATTCACTAACCCTAACCCTAGCCCGGAACGGAAACCCACCACCAGCCCTACACCTTACTCTATGCCGTAGCCTACACCTGGCCCGTACGCGGGCACTGACCTGTGCTTCAGCACGTAGCCTGACCCTCCCATGTTACCGTACGCTCACCTGTGCCCTAAGCCTTGTCGTTCCCTAAACCTAACCCTACCCCGGCACGGAATCTCACCACCAGCTCTACAGCTTATCGTATGCCGTAGCCTAGTCCTGGCCCGTACGCTGGCACTGACCCGTGTGTCAGCATGTAGCCTGACCCACCCACGTTTCCGTAACCTCACCTGTGCCCTAAGCATTGCCGTTCCCTAACCCTAACCCTAGCCCGGAACAGAAACCCACCACCAGCCCTAAACCTTACCATACGCTGTAGCCTACTCCTGGCCCGTACGCTGGCACTGACCCGTGAGTCAGCACGTAGACTGACCCTCCCACATTTCCGTACCCTCACCTGTGCCCTAAGCATTGCCGTTCCCTCACCCTAACCCTAGCCAAGAACGGAAACCCACCAGCAGCCCTAAACCTTACCCTACACCATAGCCTAATCCTGGCCCGTACGGTGGCACTGACCAGTGCGTCAGCACGTAGCCTGACCCTCACACGTTTCCGTACCCTCACCTGTGCCCTAAGCCTTGTCGTTCCCTAACCCTAACCCTAGTCCGGAACGGAAGCCCACCACCAGCCCTACAGCTTACCCCCGATCCATAGCCTATTCCTGGCCCGTACGCTGGCACTGACCCGTGCTTCAGCATGTAGCCTGACCCTCCCACCTTTCCGTACCCTCACCTGTGCCCTAAGCCTTGCCATTCCCTAACCCTAACCCTAGCCCGGAACGGAAACCCACCACCAGCCCTACACCTAACCCCCAAGCCGTAGCCTACTCCTGGCTGGTACGCTGGCACTGACCCGTTCATCAGCACGTAGCCTGACCCTCCCACGTTTCCGTACCATCACCTGTGCCCTAAGCCTTGCCGTTCCCTATCCCTAACCCTAGCCCAGAACGGAAACCCACCACCAGCCCTAAAACTTACCCCAAAGCCGTAGCCTATTCCTGGACCTTATGCTGGCACTGACCCGTGCGTCAGCACGTAGCCTGACCCTCCCACGTTTGCGGACCCTCACCTGTGCCCTAAGCCTTGCCATTCCCTAACCCTAAACCTAGACCAGAACGGAAACCCACCACCAGCCCTACACCTTTCCCTACGCCGTAGCCTATTCCTGGCCCGTACGCAGGCACTGACCCTTTCATCAGCACGTAGCCTGACCCTCCCACGTTTCCGTACCCTCACCTGTGCCCTAAGCCTTGCCGTTCACTAACCCTAACCCTAGCCCGGAACAGAAACCCACCACCAGCCCTAAACCTTACCCCCAAGCCGTAGCCTACTCCTGGTCCATACGCTGGCACTGACCCGTGCGTCAGCACGTAGCCTGAACTTCCCACATTACCGTACCCTCACCTGTGCCCTAAGCCTTGCCGTTCCCTAACCCTAACCCTAGTACGGAACGGAAACACACCACAAGCCCTACACCTAACCCCCAAGCCGTAGCCTACTCCTGGCCGGTACGCTGGCACTGACCCGTGTGTCAGCACATAGCCTGACCCTCCCACGTTTCCGTACCCTCACCTGTGCCCTAAGTCTTGCTGTTCCCTAACACTAAACCTAGCCTGGAACGGAAACCCACCACCAGCCCTACACCTTACTCTATGCCGTAGCCTACACCTGGCCCGTACGCGGGCACTGACCTGTGCTTCAGCACGTAGCCTGACCCTCCCATGTTACCGTATGCTCACCTGTGCCCTAAGCCTTGTCGTTCCCTAACCCTAACCCTAGCCCGGCACGGAATCTCACCACCAGCTCTACAGCTTATCGTATGCCGTAGCCTAGTCCTGGCCCGTACGCTGGCACTGACACGTGTGTCAGCACGTAGCCTGACCCTCCCACGTTTCCGTACCCTCACCTGTGCCCTAAGACTTGCCGTTCCCTATCCCTAACCCTAGCCCAAAATGGAAACCCACCACAAGCCCTAAACCTTACCCTACGCCGAAGCCTACTCCTGACCCGTATGCTGGCACTGACCCGTGCATCAGCACGTAGCCTGACCCTCCCACGTTTCCGTAACCTCACCTGTGCCCTAAGCCTTGCAGTTCCCTAACACTATCCCTAGCCCGGAACGAAAACCCACCACCAGCCCTACACCTTACCGTATGCCGTAGCCTAATCCTGGCTCGTACGCTGGCACTGACACGTGCGTCAGCATGTAGCCTGACCCTCCCACGTTTCCCTACATTCACCTGTGCCCTAAGACTTGCCGTTCCCTAACCATTAACCCTAGCCCGGAACAGAAACCCACCGCCAGCCCTACACCTTACCCTACACCGTAGCCTACTCCTGGCCCGTACGCTGGCACTGACCCATGATTCAGCACGTAGCCTGACAATCCCAAGTTTCCGTACCCTCACCTGTGCCCTAAGCCTTGCCGTTCCCTCACCCTAACCCTAGCTATGAACGGAAACCCACCACCAGATCTACAATTTACCCTACGCCGTAGCCTACTCCTCGCCCGTATGCTGGCACTGACCCGTGCGTCAGCACGTAGCCTGACCCTCCCACGTTTCCGTACCCTCACCTGTGCCCTAAGCCTTGCCGTTCCCTAACCCTAACCCTAGCCCGGAACGGAAACCCACAATCAGCCCTACACCATACCCTACGCCGTAGCCCATTCCTGGCCCATACGCTGGCACTGACCCGTGAATCAGCACGTAGCCTGACCCTCCCACGTTTCCGTTGCCTCACCTGTGCCCTGAGCCTTGCAGTTCCCTCACACTAACCCTAGCACGGAACGGAAACCCACCACCATCCATACACCTTACTCCACGCCGTAGCCTACTCCTGGCCCGTGACTGGCACTGACCTGTGCGTCAGCACGTAGCCTGACCTTTCCACATTTCCGTACCCTCACCTGTGCCCTAAGCCTTGCCGTTCCCTAACCCTAAAGCTAGTAAGGAAGGGAAACCCACCACCAGCCCTACAGCTAAAATTCCCAAGCCATAGCCAACTCCTGGCCCGTACGCTGGCACTGACCGGTGTGTCAGCACGTAGCCTGACCCTCCCACTTTTCTGTACCCTCACATGTGCCCTAAGCCTTGCCGTTCCCTAACACTAAACCTAGCCCGGAACGGAAACCCACCACCAGACCTACACCTAACCGCCAAGCCGTAGCCTACTCCTGGCCTGTACGCTGGCACTGACCCGTGCGTCAGCACGTAGCCTGACCCTCCCACATTTCCGAACCCTCACTTGTGCCCTAAGCCTTGCCGTTCCCTAACCCTAACCCTAGCCCGGAACGGAAACCCACCACCAGCCCTAAACTTTACCGTATGCCGTAGCCTACTCCTGGTCCGTATGCTGACACTGACTCGTGCGTCAGCACTTAGCCTGACCCTCCCACGTTTCTGTACCCTCAGCTGTGCCCTAAGCCATGCCGTTCCCTAACCCTAACCCTAGCCCGGAACAGAAACCCATCACCAGCCCTACAACTTACACACAAGCTGTAGCCTACTCCTGGTGCATACGCTGGCACTGACCCGTGCGTCAGGACGTAGCCTGACCCTCCCCAGTTTCCGTACCCTCACGTGTGCCCTAAGCCTTGCCGTTCCCTAACCCTAACACTACACCCGAACGGAAACCCACCACCAGCCCTACACCTTACCCCCAAGCCGTAGCCTACTCCTCTTCCGTACACTGGCACTGACCCGTGCGTCAGCACATAGCCTGACCCTCCCACGTTTCCATACCCTCACCTGTGCCCTAAGCCTTGCCGTTCCCTAACCCTAACACTAGCCTGGAACTGAAAACCACCACCAGCCCTACACCTTACCCTACGCCGTAGCCTACTCCTGGCCCGTACACTGGCACTGACCCGTGAATCAGCACGTAGCCTGACCCACCAACGTTTCCGTTCCCTCACCTGTGCCTTAAGCCTTGCAGTTCCCTCAACCTAACCCTAGCCCGAACGGAAACCCACCACCAGACCTAAGCCTTACCCTACACCGTAGCCTGCTCCTGGCCCGTACGCTGGCACTGACCCGTGCGTCAGCACGTAGCCTGACCCTCCCACATTTCCGTACTCTCACCTGTGCCCTAAGCCTTGCCATTCCCTAACACTAACCCTAGCCCGGAACCGAAACACATCACCATCCCTACAACTTACACGCAAGCTGTAGCCTACTCCTGGCCCATACGCTGTCACTGACCCGTGCGTCAGCACGTAGCCTGACCCTCCCACCTTTCCGTACCCTCACGTGGGCCCTAAGTCTTGCGGTTCCATAACCCTAACCCTAGACCGGAACGGAAACCCACCATCATCCCTACAAATTACCCCCAAGCCGTAGCCTACACCTGGACCGTACGCTGGCACTGACCCGTGCGTCAGCACGTAGCCTAACCCTCCCACGTTTCCGTACCCTCACCTGTGCCCTAAGCCTTGCCGTTCCCTAACCCTAACCCTAGCCCTGAACGGAAAACCACCACAAGCCCTACACCTTACCCTACGCCGTAGCCTACTCCTGGCCCGTACGCTGGCACTGACCCGTGAATAAGCACGTAGCCTGACGCTCCCACGTTTCCATTCCCTCACCTGTGCCCTAAGCCTTGCAGTTCCCTCACCCTATCCCTAGCCCGAACGGAAACCAACCACCAGCCATACACCTTACCCTACGCCGTAGCCTACTCCTGGCCCGTTACTGGCACGGACCTGTGCGTCAGCACGTAGCCTGGCCTTTCCACATTTCCGTACACTCACCTGTGCCCTAAGCCTTGCCGTTCCCTAACCCTAAACCTAGTACGGAATGGAAACCCACCACCAGCCCTACACCTAAATTTCCCAAGCCATAGCCTACTCCTGCCCCGTACGCTGGCACTGACACGTGCGTCAGCATGTAGCATAACCCTCCCACGTCTCCGTACACTCACCTCTGCCCTAAGACTTGCCGTTCCCTAACCCTAACCCTAGCCCGGAACGAAAACCCACCACCAGCTCTACACCTTACCCTACACCGTAGCCTACTCTTGGCCCGTACGCTGGCACTGACCCGTGAGTCATCACGTAGCCTGACCATCGCACGTTTCCGTACCCTCACCTGTGCCCTAAGCCTAGCCGTTCACTCACCCTAACCCAAGCCATGAACGGAAACCCACCACCAGCCCTACACCTTACCCTACACCGTAGCCTACTCCTGGCCCGTACGCTGGCAATGACCCGTGCCTCAACACGTACCCTGACCCTCCCACGTTTTCGTAACCTCACCTGTGCCCTAAGCCTTGCCGTTCCCTAAACCTAACCCTAGCCCGGAACGGAAACCCACCACCAGCCCTACACCTTACCCTACGCCATAGCATACTCCTGGCCCATACGCTGGCACTGAACCGTGCGTTAGCACGTAGCCTGACCCTCCAAAGATTCTGTACCCTCACCTGTGCCCTAAGCCTTGCCGTTACCTAACCCTAACCCTAGCCCGAAATGGAAACCCACCACCAGCCCTAAACCATACCCTAGGCCGTATCCTACTCCTGGTCCATATGCTGACACTGACCCTTGCGTCAGCACGAAGCCTGACCCTCCCACGTTTCGTACCCTCACCTGTGCCCTAAGCCTTGCTGTTCCCTAACCCTAACCCTAGCCCGGAACGGAAACCCACCACCAGCCCTACACCTTACCGTATGCCATAGCCTACTCCTGGCCCGTACGCTGGCACTGACACGTGCGTCAGCATGTAGCATGACCCTCCCACGTTTCTGTACACTCACCTGTGCCCTAAGCCTTGCCTTTCCGTATCCCAACCCCTAGACCGAGACGGAAAGCCACCACCAGCCCTACACCTTACCGTACGCCGAAGCCTACTCCTGGCCCGTATGCTGGCACTGACCCGTGCGTCATCACGTAGCCTGACCCTCCCACGTTTCCGTACTCTCACCTGTGCCCTAAGCCTTGCAGTTCCCTAAGCCTAACCCTATCCCGGACCGGAAACTCACCACCAGCCCTAAACCTTACCCCCAAGGTGAAGCCTACTGCTGGCCCGTACGCTGGCACCGACACGTTCGTCAGCACGTAGCCTGAACCTCCCACGTTTCCGTACCCTCACCTGTGCCCTAAGACTTGCAGTTCCCTAACCCTAACCATAACCCGGAACGGAAACCCACCACCAGCCCTACAACTTACCCCCAAGCCGTAGCCTATTCCTGGCCCGTACGCTGGCACTGACCCGTGCGTCAGCACGTAGCCTAACCCTCCCACGTTTCCTTACCCTCATCTGTGCCCTAAGCCTTGCCATTCCCTAACCCTAACCCTAGTCCGGAAAGGAAACACACCACCAGCCCTACAGCTTACCCCCAAGCCATAGCCTACTCCTGGCCGGTACGCTGGCAGTGACCCGTGCGTCAGTACTTAGTCTGACCCTCCCACGTTTCCGTACCCTCACCTGTGCCCTAAGACTTGCCGTTCCCTAACACTAACCCTAGCCCGGAACAGAAACACACCACCAGCCCTACAACTTATCCCCTAGCCGTAGCCTACTCCTGGCCCGTATGCTGGCACTGACCCGTGCGTCAACACGTAGCCTGACCATCCCACTTTTCCGTACCCTCACCTGTGCCCTAAGCCTTGCCGTTCCCTCACCCTAACGCTAACCAGGAAAGGAAACCCACCACCAGCCCTAAACCTTACCCTACGCCGTATCCTACTTCTGGCCCGTACGCTGTCACTGACCCGTGCGTCAGCATGTAGCTTGACCCTCACACGTTTCCGTACCCTCACCTGTGCCCTAAGCCTTGCCGTTCCGTAACCCTAACCCTAGCCCGGAACGGAAACCCACCACCAGCCCTACACCTTACCCCCAAGCTGAAGCCTAATCCTGGCCCGTACGCTAGCAATGACCCGTGCGTCAGCATGTAGCCTACCCTCCCACGTTTCCGTACCCTCACCTGTGCCCTAAGCCTTGCGGTTCCCTAACCCTAATCGAAGCCCGGAATGGAAACCCACCACAAGCCCTATACCTTACCCTAGGCCGCAGCCTACTCCTGGCCCGTACGCGGGCACTGACCCATGCGTCAGCATGTAGCCTACCCTCCCACGTTTCCGTACCCTCACCTGTGCCCTAAGCCTTGCCGTTCCCTAACCCTAACCCTAGCCCGGAACGGAAACCCACCACCAGCCCTACAACTTACGCACAAGCTGTAGCCTACTCCTGGCCCGTACGCTGGCACTGACCAGTGAGTCAGCACGTAGCCTGAACCTCCCACGTTTCCATACCCTCACCTGGGCCCTAAGCCTTGCCGTTCCCTATCCCTAAACCTAGCCCTGAACGGAAACCCACCACCAGCCCTACATCTTATCCCCAAGCCGTAGCCTACTCCTGGTCCGTACGCTGGCACTGACCCGTGCGTCAACATATAGCCTGACCCTCCCACGTTTCCGTACCCTCACCTGTGCTCTAAGCCTTGCCGTTCCCTAACCCTAACCCTAGCCTGGAACGGAAACCCACCACAATCCCTACACCTTACCATACGCCGTAGCCTACTCCTGGCCCGTACGCTGGCACTGACCCGTGAGTCAGCACGTAGACTGACCCTCCCACATTTCCGTACCCTCACCTGTGCCCTAAGCCTTGCCGTTCCCTCACCCTAACCCTAGCCGGGAACGGAAACCCACCACCAGCCCTACACCTTTCCCTACGCCGTAGCCTACACCTGGTCCGAAAGCTGGCACTGACCCGTGCGTCAGCACGTAGCCTGACCCTCCCACGTTTCCGTACCCTCACCTGTGCCCTAAACCTTGCCGTTCCCTAACACTAACCCTAGCCCGGAACGAAAACCCACCACCAGCCCTACACCTTACCGTATGCCGTAGCCTACTCCTGGCCCATACGCTGGCACTGACACGTGTGTCAGCATGTAGCCTGACGCTCCCACGTTTCCCTATACTCACCTGTGCCCTAAGCCTTGCTGTTCTCTAACCCTAACCGTAGCCCGGAACAGAAACCCACTCCCAGCCCTACACCTTACCCTACACCGTAGACTACTCCTGGCCCGTACGCTGGCACTGACCCGTGAGTCAGCACGTAGCCAGACCCTCACACGTATCCGTACACTCACCTATGCCCTAAGCCTTGCCGTTCCCTTACCCGAACCCTAGTCCTGAACGGAAACCCACCACCAGCCCTACATCTTACCCCAAAGCCATAGCCTACTCCTGGCCGGTACGCTGGCACTGACCCGTGCGTCAGCATGTAGCCTGACCGTCCCACGTTTCCGTACCCTCACCTGTGCCCTAAGCCTTGCCGTTCCCTAACCCTAAACCTAGTACAGAACGGAAAAACACCAACAACCCTACACCTAACCCCCAAACCACAGCCTACTCCTGGCACGTACGCTGGCACTGAACCGTGCGAAACACGTAGCCTGACCCTCCCACGTTTCCGTACCCTCACCTGTGCCCTAAGCCTTGCGGTTCCCTAACACTAATCCTAGCCCGGAACGGAAACCCACCACCAGCCCTATACCTTACACAACGCCGTAGCCTACTCCTGGCCCTTGCGCGGGCACTGACCCGTGCATCAGCACGTAGCCTGACACTCCCATGTTTCTGTACCCTCACCTGTGCTCTAGGCCTTGCCGTTCCCTAACCCTAACCCTAGCCCGGAACGGAAACCCACCACCAGCCCTTCAACTTACCCACAAGCCGTAGCCTACACCTGGCCCGTACGCTGGCACTGACCCGTGCGTCGGCATGTAGCCTGAACCTCCCACGTTTCCGTACCCTAACCTGGGCCCTAAGCCTTGCCGTTCCCTAAGCCTAATCCTAGCCCGGAACAGAAACCCACCACCAGCCCTACATCTTACCCCCAAGCCGTAGCCTACTCCTGATCCGTACGCTGGCACTGACCCATGAGTCAGCACGTAGCCTCACCATCCCACGTTTCCGTACCATCACCTGGGCCCGAAGCCTTTCAGTTCCCTCACCCTAACCCTAGCCCGCGACGGAAAACTACCACCAGCCCTACACCATACCCTACGCTGTAGCATACTCCTGGCCCGTACGCTGGCACTGACCTGTGCATCAGCACGTAGCCTGACCTTCCCACATTTCCGTACCCTCACCTGTGCCCTAAGTTTTGCCGTTCCCTAACCCTAAACCTAGTACGGAATGAAAACCCACCACCAGCCCTACACATAACCCCCAAGCCATAGCCTACTCCTGGCCCCTTACGCTGGCACTGACCCGTGCGTCAGCACGTAGCCTGACCCTTCCACGTTTCTGTACCCTCACCTGTGCCCTAAGCCTTCCTGTTCCTTAACCCTAACCCTAGCCCGGAACGGAAACCCACGACCAGCTATACACCTTACTGTACGCCGTAGCCTACACCTCGCCCGTTACTGGCACTGACCTGTGCGTCAGAACGCAGCGTGACCTTCCCACATTTCCGTACCCTCACCTGTGCCCTAAGCCTTGCCGTTCGCTAACACTAAACCTAGTACGGAACGGAAACCCACCACCAGCCCTACACCTAAACTTCCCAAATCATAGCCTACTCCTGGCCCGTACGCTGGCACTGACCTGTGCGTCAGCACGTAGCCTGACCCTCCCACGTTTCTGTACCCTCACCAGTGCCCTAAGACTTGCCGTTCCCTAACACTAACCATATCCCGGAACGGAAACCCACCACCAGCCCTACAACTAACCCCCAAGGCGTAGCCTACTCCTGGCCGGTACGCTGGCACTGACACGTGCATCAGCACTTAGCCTGAACCTCCCACGTTTCCGTACCCTCACCAGTGCCCCAAGCCTTGCCGTTCCCTAACCCTAACCCTAGACCGGAACGGAAACCCACCACCAGCCCTAAACCTTACCCCCAATCCGTACCCTACTCCTGGCCCGTACGCTGGCACTGACACGTGTGTCAGCATGTAGCCTGACCCTCCCACGTTTCCGTACCCTCACCTCTGCCAGAAGACTTGCCGTTCCCTAACCCTAACCCTAGCCCGGAACGGAAACCCACCACCAGCCCTACACCTTACCCTACACCGTAGCCTACTCTTGGCCCGTACGCTGGCACTGACCCGTGAGTCAGGACGTAGCCTGACCATCCCACGTTTCCGTACCCTCACCTGTTCCCTAAGCATAGCAGTTCCCTCATCCTAACCCAAGCCCGGAACGGAAACCCACCACCAGCCCTACACCTTACACTACGCCGTAGCCTACTCCTGGCCCGTACGCTGGCACTGACCCGTGCGTCAGCAAGTAGCCTGACCCTCACACGTTTCCATAACCTCACCTGTGCCCTAAGCCTTGCCATTCCCTAACCCTAACCCTAGTCCGGAAAGGAAACACACCAGCAGCCCTACAGCATACCCCAAGCCATAGCCTACTCCTGGCCGGTATGCTGGCACTGACCCGTGCGTCAACACGTACCCTGACCCTCACACGTTTCCGTACCCTCACCTGTGCCCTAAGCCTTGCCGTTCCCTAACACTAATCCTAGCCCTGAACGGAAAACCACCACCAGCCCTACACCTTACCCTACGCCATAGCCTACTCCTGGCCCGTACGCGGGCACTGACCTGTGCTTCAGCACATAGCCTGACCCTCCCATGTTACTCTACCCTCACCTGTGCCCTAAGCCTTGCCGTTCCCTAATCCTAACCCTAGCCCCGTATGGAAACCCACCACCAGCCATACACTCTACCCTACGCTGTAGCATATTCCTGGCCCGTACGCTGGCACTGAGCCGTGCGTCAGCACGTAGCCTGAACCTCCCAGGTTTCCGTACCATCACCTATGCCCTAAGCCTTGCGGTTCCCTAACCCTAACCCTAGCCCGTCACGGAAACCCACCACCAGCACTACAGCTTACCCCCAAGCCATAGCCTACTCCTGGCCCATACGCTGGCACTGACCGGTGTGTCAGCATATAGCCTGACGAGGCACACCAGGGGAGGTCGGGCCGGCAGGGTAAGGCTGCCCAGGTCAGCTAATCCACATCCCTCAGGGAATCACATTGGTGAAAATGGACCTCGCTAAGGCAGAAGAGAAGCCAAGGGAAAAGAGGACACAATGCCATTTGCAGCACCGTAGATGAGTCTAGAAGTAATCACGTGACTTGTAGTAAGTCAGAAAGTGAAAGACACATATCATATCATATCACTTAGAGGTGTTACATAAAAATGGATACCAGGGCAGATATTTCCACGGAGAAAGGCAATCACAGATTCATTAAACAAACTTATGGTTCACCAATGGAAAGGTGTGAGGATTGGTTTCATTACGATATCAGGGTTAACACACATATACAAACACAGGTGACATATATAATCACCAAAGACCTTCAGAATACCAAGAGAGGACTACTCAACATTCTGTCATAACGTACATGGGAAAAGGATTCCAGGAAGAACAGACGTCTGTATATGTGTAAAAGAACCACATCTTCCACACCTACAGCAAGCCAAACATTGTAATCAAACTTGCTGTAATAAAAAATAAAAAATTAAATTAAAAACACGAACAAGAAGTAGTGAGACAAACGTGAGGGGCTTTCTCCTGGCACATTCCATTCTAAACTCCAATCTAGAACACCACTTCCACTGAGGCTCTCTTGCCCTAGTAACCAGATTTGGTAAGGGTGAACTGCTGCCACCTTGTGACCGTTTCACACAACAGCAGCTTTAATCCCAGCGCTAATGTTCAGTTGATATTCAAAATCATTGCAGGCCTGTAAATGACACCTGCCCTGAAAACAAATCCTGTGGTCACATATCGACCAAAAAACTCAAAGGACGTCCATATTTCAAAACGACCATTTCAAAAGTCATATTTTATGCACATTAGTGTTCTGCTTCTTTTCCTTTCTTTCCTTTTTTGTTAAAAAACACGGGAATGGAAAAAGGCATCCCTCAGAATGGGCGAAAATCATTGCAGAAGAATCAATGTACAGAGGTTTAATCTCCAATATATATAAACTACTCATGCAGCTTAATATTAAAAAAACAAACAACCCAATACAAAAATGGGCAGAAGATCTAAAGAGACGTTTCTTCAAAGAAGACACAGAGATGGCCAAGACGCACATGAAAAGCTGCTCAACAGCACAAATTATTAGAGAAATGCAAATCAAAACTACAATGAGGTATCACCTCACACCTGTTAGAATCGGCATCATCAGAAAATCTACAAACAACCAATTCTGGGGAGGGTGTGGACAAAAGGAGCCCTCTTCCACTATTGGTGGGAATGTAAATTGATACAGTCACTATGGAGAACAGTATGGAGTTTCCTTAAAAAAACTAGAAATAGAATTACAATCTGATCCAGCAATCCCACTTCTGGGCATATACCCAGAGAAAACCGTATTTCAAAAAGGCACATTCACCACAAAGTTCGTTGCAGCACTATTTACAATAGCGAGGTAATGGAAGCAACCTAAATGCCCACAGACAGATGAATGGATAAAGATGTGGTACATATATAAAATGGAATATAACTCGGCCATAAAAAGGAATGAAACTGGGTCATTTGTAGAGACATCGATGGATCGAGAGACTGTCATACAGAATGAAGTAAGTCAGAAAGAGGAAAACAAATATTGTATATTATGCATATATGTGGAGCCTAAAAATGCTACAGATGAACTGGTTTGCAGGGAAGAAATAGAGACACAGAGGTAGAGAACAAACGTATGGACACCAAGTGTGGGAAGCCATGGGGTGGTGGTGGTGGGATGAGTTGGGAGTTTCGGATTGACCTGTATACATGTATATGCATAAAATACATAACTAATAATAACGTGCTGTATAAAAACATAAATAAAATTAAATTTCAAAATTTTAAAAAATAAAATTTATAAATAAAACAGAAAAAATTCTTCCCGTCACACAGATGTATTTATTGGAATGAATTATTTCCATGCTTATGTCTATAAATACATAAAAGGGGAATAAAATCTAACTTGAACCATAAAAGAAAAAAAAAACCTGAACCCACGAGTTATACAGAGGAAAACCCTATCAGGGCACTTTCTACAGTGGTAAACAATTCTGAAATTGGTCAGAGGTTGGGTACCATCTCCCATACAGCCAGCAACCCACACCCCACGCAAGGAGCATCCTCATTGCAAAGCTGGGGGACAGTGCCGAGGCATCTGTGAGTAATCGTGAGCTGAGACCCAGGCCAGCTGCTGCTGAACTGTTCCCACCCTTTCCAGGTAAAACACCTGAATATGTACAAGGGCTTGAAAGCCTACAGGAAGGACCGTGGAGCCACACCAGCGACAGCACGTAGGCCATCTTGGTTCCTGCAGGTCAGCCATGGTGGTCCTGGCCCCGGGCGCTCTTCCAGAAGCTTTCCATTGCCCTGCCTGAGATACCCCTCCTGTCCCGGCCCCCACTGCTTTTTTCCTTCCTCACCTCTGTCCGGAGAGAAATTCCAGCGGAAGGTATGGGTGACACAGCCTCTTCTTTACAGGCGGCAGCCTGGCAACTCCTACAGAAAGGCCAGCAGAAATCCACTCACACCGGGCCACCCACAAAGCTGTGGCCCCTCACTCCCTCCCACCAGCACAGCCCCGAGACTGCTGACGGGGCAGAGAATATGGAGTCAGGCACAGCTTCAGTGGCTATTGCTGCCTGGGGCTCTGTTTATATTGACCTCAACGAGGCCCACCTGGGGAGGGCAGGCCGGCAGGGTAAGGCTGCCCAGGTCAGCTAATCCACAACCCTCAGGGAATCACATTGTTGAAAATGGACCCCGCTAAGGCAGAAGAGAAGCCAAGGGAAAAAAGGACACAATGCCATTTGCAGCACCGTAGATGAGTCTAGAAGTAATCACGTGACTTGTAGTAAGTCAGAAAGTGAAAGACACATATCATATCATATCACTTATAGGTGTTACCTAAAAATGGATACCAGGGCAGATATTTCCACGGAGAAGGGCAATCACAGATTCATTAAACAAACTTATGGTTCACCAATGGAAAGGTGTGAGGATTGGTTTCATTACGATATCGGGGTTAACAGACATATACAAACACAGGTGACATATATAATCACCAAAGACCTACAGAATACCAAGAGAGGACTACTCAACATTCTGTCATAACGTACATGGGAAAAGGATTCCAGGAAGAACAGACATCTGTATATGTGTAAAAGAACCACATCTTCCACACCTACAGCAAGCCAAACATTGTAATCAAACTTGCTGTAATAAAAAATAAAAACTTAAATTAAAAACACGAACAAGAAGTAGTGAGACAAACGTGAGGGGCTTTCTCCTGGCACATTCCATTCTAAACTCCAATCTAGAACACCACTTCCACTGAGGCTCTCTTGCCCTAGTAACCAGATTTGGTAAGGGTGAACTGCTGCCACCTTGTGGCCGTTTCACACAACAGCAGCTTTAATCCCAGCGCTAATGGTCAGTTGATATTCAAAATCATTGCAGGCCTGTAAATGACACCTGCCCTGAAAAAAAATCCTGGGGTCACATATCGACCAAAAAATTCAAAGGACGTCCATATTTCAAAACGACCGTTTCAAAAGGCATATTTTACGCACATTAGTGTTCTGCTTCTTTTCCTTTCTTTCCTTTTTTGTTAAAAAACACGGGAATGGAAAAAGGCATCCCTCAGAATGGGCGAAAATCATTGCAGAAGAATCAATGTACAGAGTTTTAATCTCCAATATATATAAACAACTCATGCAGCTTAATATTAAAAAAACAAACAACCCAATACAAAAATGGGCAGAAGATCTAAAGAGACGTTTCTTCAAAGAAGACACAGAGATGGCCAAGACGCACATGAAAAGCTGCTCAACAGCACAAATTATTAGAGAAATGCAAATCAAAATTACAATGAGGTATCACCTCACACCTGTTAGAATCGGCCTCATCAGAAAATCTACAAACAACCAATTCTGGGGAGGGTGTGGACAAAAGGAGCCCTCTTCCACTATTGGTGGGAATGTAAATTGATACAGTCACTATGGAGAACAGTATGGAGTTTCCTTAAAAAAACTAGAAATAGAATTACAATCTGATCCAGCAATCCCACTTCTGGGCATATACCCAGAGAAAACCGTATTTCAAAAAGGCACATTCACCACAAAGTTCGTTGCAGCACTATTTACAATAGCGAGGTAATGGAAGCACCCTAAATGCCCACAGACAGATGAATGGATAAAGATGTGGTACATATATAAAATGGAATATAACTCGGCCATATAAAGGAATGAAACTGGGTCATTTGTAGAGACATCGATGGATCGAGAGACTGTCATACAGAATGAAGTAAGTCAGAAAGAGGAAAACAAATATTGTATATTATCCATATATGTGGAGCCTAAAAATGCTACAGATGAACTGGTTTGCAGGGAAGAAATAGAGACACAGAGGTAGAGAACAAACGTATGGACACCAAGTGTGGGAAGCCATGGGGTGGTGGTGGTGGGATGAGTTGGGAGTTTGGGATTGACCTGTATACATGTATATGCATAAAATACATAACTAATAATAACGTGCTGTTTAAAAACATAAATAAAATTAAATTTCAAAATTTTAAAAAATAAAATTTATAAATAAAACAGAAAAAATTCTTCCCGTCACACAGATGTATTTATTGGAATGAATTATTTCCATGCTTATATCTATAAATACATAAAGGGGAATAAAATCTAACTTGAACCATAAAAGAAAAAAAAAACCTGAACCCACGAGTTATACAGAGGAAAACCCTATCAGGGCACTTTCTCCAGTGGTAAACAATTCTGAAATTGGTCAGAGGTTGGGTACCATCTCCCATACAGCCAGCAACCCACCCCCCACGCAAGGAGCGTCCTCATTGCAAAGCTGGGGGACCGTGCCGAGGCATCTGTGAGTAAACGTGAGCTGAGCCCCAGGCCAGCTGCTGCTGAACTGTTCCCACCCTTTCCAGGTAAAACACCTGAATATGTACAAGGGCTTGAAAGCCTAGAGGAAGGACAGTGGAGCCACACCAGCGACAGCACGCAGGCCAACTTGGTGCCTGCAGGCCAGCCAGGGTGGTCCTGGCCCCGGGCGCTCTTCCAGAAGCTTTCCATTGCCCTGCCTGAGATACCCCTCCTGTCCCGGCCCCCACTGCTTTTTTCCTTCCTCACCTCTGTCAGGAGAGAAATTCCAGCGGAAGGTATGGGTGACACAACCTCTTCTTTACAGGCGGCAGCCTGGCAACTCCTGCAGAAAGGCCAGCAGAACCCCACTCACACCGGGCCACCCACAAAGCTGTGGCCCCTCACTCCCACCAGCCCAGCCCCGAGACTGTTGACGGGGCAGAGAATATGGAGTCAGGCACAGCTGCAGGATCTATTGCAGCCTGGAGCTCTGTTTATATTGACCTCAACGAGGCACACCTGGGGAGGGCGGGCCGGCAGGGTAAGGCTGCCCAGGTCAGCTAATCCACAACCCTCAGGGAATCACATTGTTGAAAATGGAGCCCGCTAAGGCAGAAGAGAAGCCAAGGGAAAAAAGGACAAAATGCCATTTGCAGCACCGTAGATGAGTCTAGAAGTAATCACGTGACTTGTAGTAAGTCAGAAAGTGAAAGACACATATCATATCATATCACTTATAGGTGTTACCTAAAAATGGATACCAGGGCAGATATTTCCACGGAGAAGGGCAATCACAGATTCATTAAACAAACTTATGGTTCACCAATGGAAAGGTGTGAGGATTGGTTTCATTACGATATCGGGGTTAACAGACATATACAAACACAGGTGACATATATAATCACCAAAGACCTACAGAATACCAAGAGAGGACTACTCAACATTCTGTCATAACGTGCATGGGAAAAGGATCCCAGGAAGAACAGTCATCTGTATATGTGTAAAAGAACCACATCTTCCACACCTACAACAAGCCAAACATTGTAATCAAACTTGCTGTAATAAAAAATAAAAAATAAATAAATTAAAAACACGAACAAGGTGTAGTGAGACAAACGTGAGGGGCTTTCTCCTGGCACATTCCATTCTAAATTCCAATCTAGAACACCACTTCCACTGAGGCTCTCTTGCCCTAGTAACCAGATTTGGTAAGGGTGAACTGCTGCCACCTTGTGGCCGTTTCACACAACAGCAGCTTTAATCCCAGTGCTAATGTTCAGTTGATATTCAAAATCATTGCAGGCCTGTAAATGACACCTGCCCTGAAAATAAATTCTGGTGTCACATATCCACCAAAAAATTCAAAGGATGTCCATATTTCAAAACGACCGTTTCAAAAGGCATATTTTACGCACATTGGTGTTCTGCTTCTTTTCCTTTCTTTCCTTTTTTGTTAAAAAACACGGGAATGGAAAAAGGCATCCCTCAGAATGGGCGGAAATCGTTGCAGAAGAATCAATGGACAGAGGTTTAATCTCCAATATATATAAACAGCACATGCAGCTTAATATTAAAAAAAAACAAACAACCCAATACAAAAATGGGCAGAAGATCTAAACAGACGTTTCTTCAAAGAAGACACAGAAATGGCCAAGACGCACATGAAAAGCTGCTCAACAGTACTAATTATTAGAGAAATGCAAATCAAAACTACAATGAGGTATCACCTCACACCTGTTAGAATCGGCATCATCAGGAAATCTACAAACAACCAATTATGTGGAGGGTGTGGTCAAAAGGAGCCCTCTTCCACTATTGGTGAGAATGTAAATTGATACAGTCACTATGGAAAACAGTATGGAATTTCCTTAAAAAAAACTAGAAATAGAATTACCAGCTGATCCATCAATCCCACTTCTGGGCATATACCCAGAGAATACCATAAATCAAAAAGGCACATTCACCACAATGTTCATTGCAGCACTATTTACAATAGCCAGGTAATGGAAGCAACCTAAATGCCCACAGACAGATGAATGGATAAAGATGTGGTACATATATAAAATGGAATATTACTCGGCCATAAAGGGGAATGAAACTGAGTCCTTTGTAGAGACATCGATGGATCTAGTGACTGTCATAGAGAATGAATTAAGTCTGAAAGAGGAAAACAAATATTGTATATTAATGCATATATGTGGAAACTAAAAAATGGTACAGATGAACTGATTTGCATGGAAGAAATAGAGACACAGCGGTAGAGAACAAACGTATGGACACCAAGTTTGGGAAGCTATGGGGTGACGGTGGTGGGATGAGTTGGGAGATGGGGATTGACCTGTATACATGTATATGCATAAAATACATAACTAATAATAACCTGCTGTATAAAAAAATAAATAAAATTAAATTTCAAAATCTTAAAAAATAAAATTTAAAAATAAAACAGAAGAAAGTGCTTCCCTTCACACACATGTATTTATAAGAATGAATTATTTACATGCTTATATCTATAAATACATAAAAGAGGAATAAAATCTAACTTGAACCATAAAAGAAAAAAAAAAACCCTGAACCCACGATTTATACAGAGGAAAACCCTATCAGGGCACTTGCTCCAGCGGTCAACAATTCTGAAATTGGTCAGAGGTTGGGAATCATCTCCCATACAGCCAGCAACCCACCCCCCACGCAAGGAGCGTCATCATTGCAAAGCTGGGTGACCGTGCCGAGGCATCTGTGAGTAAACGTGAGCTGAGCCCCAGGCCAGCTGCTGCTGAACTGTTCCCACCCTTCCCAGGTAAAACACCTGAATATGTACAAGGGCTTGAAAGCCTAGAGGAAGGGCCGTGGAGCCACACCAGCGACAGCACGCAGGCCAACTTGGTGCCTGCAGGCCAGCCAGGGTGGTCCTGGCCCCGGGCGCTCTTCAGGAAGCTTTCCATTGCCCTGCCTGAGATACCACTCCTCTCCCGGCCCCCACTGCTTTTTTCCTTCCTCACCTCTGTCCGGAGAGAAATTCCAGCGGAATGTATGGGTGACACATCCTCTTCTTTACAGGTGGCAGCCTGGCAACACCTGCAGAAAGTCCAGCAGAGCCCCCCTCACACTGGGCCACCAACAAAGCTGTGGCCCCTCACTCCCTCCCACCAGCACAGCCCCGAGACTGCTGATGGGGCAGAGAATATGGAGTCAGGCACAGATTCAGGGGCTATTGCTGCCTGGAGCACTGTTTTTCTTGAACTCAACCAGGCAAACCTGGGGAGGGCCAGCTGGCAGCGTAAGGCTGCCCAGGTCAGCTAATCCACAACCCTCAGGGAATCACATTGTTGAAAATGGACCTTGCTAATGCAGAAGAGAAGCCAAGGGAAAAAAGGACACAATGCCATTTGCAGCACCGTAGATGAGTCTAGAAGTAATCACGTGACTTGTAGTAAGTCAGAAAGTGAGAGACACATATCATATCATATCACTTATAGGTGTTACCTAAAAATGGATACCAGGGCAGATATTTCCACGGAGAAGGGCAATCACAGATTCATTAAACCAACTTATGGTTCACCAATGGAAAGGTGTGAGGATTGGTTTCATTACGATATCGGGGTTAACACACATATACAAACACAGGTGACATATATAATCACCAAAGACCTTCAGAATACCAAGAGAGGACTACTCAACATTCTGTCATAACGTACATGGGAAAAGGATCCCAGGAAGAACAGACATCTGTATATGTGTAAAAGAACAACATCTTCCACAGCTACAACAAGCCAAACATCGTAATCAAACTTGCTGTAATAAAAAATAAAAAATAAATTAAAAACACGAACAAGAAGTAGTGAGACAAACGTGAGGGGCTTTCTCCTGGCACATACCATTCTAAATTCCAATCTAGAACACCACTTCCACTGAGGCTCTCTTGCCCTAGTAACCAGATTTGGTAAGGGAGAACTGCTGCCACCTTGTGGCGTTTCACACAACAGCAGCTTTAATCCCAGCGCTAATGGTCCATTGATATTCAAAATCATTGCAGGCCTGTAAATCACACCTGCCCTGAAAACAAATTCTGGGGTCACATATCGACCAAAAAATTCAAACCACGTCCATATTTCAAAACGACCATTTCAAAAGGCATATTTTACGCACATTAGTGTTCTGCTTCTTTTTCTTTCTTTCCTTTTTTTGTAAAAAAAATCGGGAATGGAAAAAGGCATCCCTCAGAATGGGCGAAAATCGTTGCAGACGAATCAAAGGACAGAGGTTTAATCTCCAATATATATAAACAGCTCATGCAGCTTAATATTAAAAAAACAAACAACCCAAAAAAAATGGGCAGAAGGTCGAAAGAGACGATTCTTCAAAGGAGACACAGAGATGGCCAAGACGCACATGAAAAGCTGCTCAACAGCACTAATTATTAGAGAAATGCAAATCAAAACTACAATGAGGTATCACCTCACACCTGTTAGAATCGGCATCATCAGAAAATCTACAAACAACCAATTCTGGGGAGGGTATGGACAAAAGGAGCCCTCTTCCACTATTGGTGGGAATGTAAATTGATACAGTCACTATGGAGAACAGTATGGAGTTTCCTTAAAATCTAGAAATAGAATTACCATCTGATCCAGCAATCGCAGTTCTGGGCATATACCCAGAGAAAACCGTATTTCAAAAAGGCACATTCACCACAATGTTCGTTGCAGCACTATTTACAATAGCCAGGTAATGGAAGCAACCTAAATGCCCACAGACAGATGAATGGATAAAGATGTGGTACATATATAAAATGGAATATTACTCGGCCATAAAAAGGAATGAAACTGGGTCATTTGTAGAGACATCGATGGATCGAGAGACTGTCATACAGAATGAAGTAAGTCAGAAAGAGGAAAACACATATTGTATATTAATGCATATATGTGGAACCTAAAAAAATGGAACAGATGAACTGGTTTGCAGGGAAGAAATAGAGACACAGAGGTAGAGAACAAACGTATGGACACCAAGTGTGAGAAGCCATGGGGTGGTGGTGGTGGGATGAGTTGGGAGATTGGGATTGACCTGTATACATGTATATGAATAAAATACATAACTAAAAATAACCTGCTGTATAAAAACATAAATAAAATTAAATTTCAAAATTTTAAAAAATAAAATTTAGAAATAAAACAGAAAAAATTCTTCCCGTCACACAGATGTATTTATAGGAATGAATTATTTCCATGCTTATATCTATAAATACATAAAAGAGGAATAAAATCTAACTTGAACCATAAAAGAAAAAAAAAACCTGAACCCACGAGTTCACGAGTTATACAGAGGAAAACCCTATCAGGGCACTTGCTCCAGTGGTAAACAATTCTGAAATTGGTCAGAGGGGGGGAACCATCTCCCATACAGCCAGCAACCCACACCCCACGCAAGGAGCATCCTCATTGCAAAGCTGGGGGACCGTGCCGAGGCATCTGTGAGTAATCGTGAGCTGAGCCCCAGGCCAGCTGCTGCTGAACTGTTCCCACCCTTTCCAGGTAAAACACCTGAATATGTACAAGGGCTTGAAAGCCTACAGGAAGGACCGTGGAGCCACACCAGCGACAGCACGTAGGCCATCTTGGTTCCTGCAGGTCAGCCATGGTGGTCCTGGCCCCGGGCGCTCTTCCAGAAGCTTTCCATTGCCCTGCCTGAGATACCCCTCCTGTCCCGGCCCCCACTGGTTTTTTCCTTCCTCACCTCTGTCCGGAGAGAAATTCCAGCGGAAGGTATGGGTGACACAACCTCTTCTTTACAGGCGGCAGCCTGGCAACTCCTGCAGAAAGGCCAGCAGAACCCCACTCACACCGGGCCACCCACAAAGCTGTGGCCCCTCACTCCCTCCCACCAGCACAGCCCCGAGACTGCTGACGGGGCAGAGAATATGGAGTCAGGCACAGCTTCAGTGGCTATTGCTGCCTGGGGCTCTGTTTATATTGACCTCAACGAGGCACACCTGGGGAGGGCAGGCCGGCAGGGTAAGGCTGCCCAGGTCAGCTAATCCACAACCCTCAGGGAATCACATTGTTGAAAATGGACCCCGCTAAGGCAGAAGAGAAGCCAAGGGAAAAAAGGACACAATGCCATTTGCAGCACCGTAGATGAGTCTAGAAGTAATCACGTGACTTGTAGTAAGTCAGAAAGTGAAAGACACATATCATATCATATCACTTATAGGTGTTACCTAAAAATGGATACCAGGGCAGATATTTCCACGGAGAAGGGCAATCACAGATTCATTAAACAAACTTATGGTTCACCAATGGAAAGGTGTGAGGATTGGTTTCATTACGATATCGGGGTTAACAGACATATACAAACACAGGTGACATATATAATCACCAAAGACCTACAGAATACCAAGAGAGGACTACTCAACATTCTGTCATAACGTACATGGGAAAAGGATTCCAGGAAGAACAGACATCTGTATATGTGTAAAAGAACCACATCTTCCACACCTACAGCAAGCCAAACATTGTAATCAAACTTGCTGTAATAAAAAATAAAAACTTAAATTAAAAACACGAACAAGAAGTAGTGAGACAAACGTGAGGGGCTTTCTCCTGGCACATTCCATTCTAAACTCCAATCTAGAACACCACTTCCACTGAGGCTCTCTTGCCCTAGTAACCAGATTTGGTAAGGGTGAACTGCTGCCACCTTGTGGCCGTTTCACACAACAGCAGCTTTAATCCCAGCGCTAATGGTCAGTTGATATTCAAAATCATTGCAGGCCTGTAAATGACACCTGCCCTGAAAACAAATCCTGGGGTCACATATCGACCAAAAAATTCAAAGGACGTCCATATTTAAAAACGACCGTTTCAAAAGGCATATTTTACGCACATTAGTGTTCTGCTTCTTTTCCTTTCTTTCCTTTTTTGTTAAAAAACACGGGAATGGAAAAAGGCATCCCTCAGAATGGGCGAAAATCATTGCAGAAGAATCAATGTACAGAGTTTTAATCTCCAATATATATAAACAACTCATGCAGCTTAATATTAAAAAAACAAACAACCCAATACAAAAATGGGCAGAAGATCTAAAGAGACGTTTCTTCAAAGAAGACACAGAGATGGCCAAGACGCACATGAAAAGCTGCTCAACAGCACAAATTATTAGAGAAATGCAAATCAAAATTACAATGAGGTATCACCTCACACCTGTTAGAATCGGCCTCATCAGAAAATCTACAAACAACCAATTCTGGGGAGGGTGTGGACAAAAGGAGCCCTCTTCCACTATTGGTGGGAATGTAAATTGATACAGTCACTATGGAGAACAGTATGGAGTTTCCTTAAAAAAACTAGAAATAGAATTACAATCTGATCCAGCAATCCCACTTCTGGGCATATACCCAGAGAAAACCGTATTTCAAAAAGGCACATTCACCACAAAGTTCGTTGCAGCACTATTTACAATAGCGAGGTAATGGAAGCACCCTAAATGCCCACAGACAGATGAATGGATAAAGATGTGGTACATATATAAAATGGAATATAACTCGGCCATATAAAGGAATGAAACTGGGTCATTTGTAGAGACATCGATGGATCGAGAGACTGTCATACAGAATGAAGTAAGTCAGAAAGAGGAAAACAAATATTGTATATTATGCATATATGTGGAGCCTAAAAATGCTACAGATGAACTGGTTTGCAGGGAAGAAATAGAGACACAGAGGTAGAGAACAAACGTATGGACACCAAGTGTGGGAAGCCATGGGGTGGTGGTGGTGGGATGAGTTGGGAGTTTGGGATTGACCTGTATACATGTATATGCATAAAATACATAACTAATAATAACGTGCTGTTTAAAAACATAAATAAAATTAAATTTCAAAATTTTAAAAAATAAAATTTATAAATAAAACAGAAAAAATTCTTCCCGTCACACAGATGTATTTATTGGAATGAATTATTTCCATGCTTATATCTATAAATACATAAAGGGGAATAAAATCTAACTTGAACCATAAAAGAAAAAAAAAACCTGAACCCACGAGTTATACAGAGGAAAACCCTATCAGGGCACTTTCTCCAGTGGTAAACAATTCTGAAATTGGTCAGAGGTTGGGTACCATCTCCCATACAGCCAGCAACCCACCCCCCACGCAAGGAGCGTCCTCATTGCAAAGCTGGGGGACCGTGCCGAGGCATCTGTGAGTAAACGTGAGCTGAGCCCCAGGCCAGCTGCTGCTGAACTGTTCCCACCCTTTCCAGGTAAAACACCTGAATATGTACAAGGGCTTGAAAGCCTAGAGGAAGGACAGTGGAGCCACACCAGCGACAGCACGCAGGCCAACTTGGTGCCTGCAGGCCAGCCAGGGTGGTCCTGGCCCCGGGCGCTCTTCCAGAAGCTTTCCATTGCCCTGCCTGAGATACCCCTCCTGTCCCGGCCCCCACTGCTTTTTTCCTTCCTCACCTCTGTCAGGAGAGAAATTCCAGCGGAAGGTATGGGTGACACAACCTCTTCTTTACAGGCGGCAGCCTGGCAACTCCTGCAGAAAGGCCAGCAGAACCCCACTCACACCGGGCCACCCACAAAGCTGTGGCCCCTCACTCCCACCAGCCCAGCCCCGAGACTGTTGACGGGGCAGAGAATATGGAGTCAGGCACAGCTGCAGGGTCTATTGCAGCCTGGAGCTCTGTTTATTTTGACCTCAACGAGGCACACCTGGGGAGGGCGGGCCGGCAGGGTAAGGCTGCCCAGGTCAGCTAATCCACAACCCTCAGGGAATCACATTGTTGAAAATGGAGCCCGCTAAGGCAGAAGAGAAGCCAAGGGAAAAAAGGACAAAATGCCATTTGCAGCACCGTAGATGAGTCTAGAAGTAATCACGTGACTTGTAGTAAGTCAGAAAGTGAAAGACACATATCATATCATATCACTTATAGGTGTTACCTAAAAATGGATACCAGGGCAGATATTTCCACGGAGAAGGGCAATCACAGATTCATTAAACAAACTTATGGTTCACCAATGGAAAGGTGTGAGGATTGGTTTCATTACGATATCGGGGTTAACAGACATATACAAACACAGGTGACATATATAATCACAAAAGACCTACAGAATACCAAGAGAGGACTACTCAACATTCTGTCATAACGTGCATGGGAAAAGGATCCCAAGAAGAACAGTCATCTGTATATGTGTAAAAGAACCACATCTTCCACACCTACAACAAGCCAAACATTGTAATCAAACTTGCTGTAATAAAAAATAAAAAAAAAAATAAATTAAAAACACGAACAAGGTGTAGTGAGACAAACGTGAGGGGCTTTCTCCTGGCACATTCCATTCTAAATTCCAATCTAGAACACCACTTCCACTGAGGCTCTCTTGCCCTAGTAACCAGATTTGGTAAGGGTGAACTGCTGCCACCTTGTGGCCGTTTCACACAACAGCAGCTTTAATCCCAGTGCTAATGTTCAGTTGATATTCAAAATCATTGCAGGCCTGTAAATGACACCTGCCCTGAAAATAAATTCTGGTGTCACATATCCACCAAAAAATTCAAAGGATGTCCATATTTCAAAACGACCGTTTCAAAAGGCATATTTTACGCACATTGGTGTTCTGCTTCTTTTCCTTTCTTTCCTTTTTTGTTAAAAAACACGGGAATGGAAAAAGGCATCCCTCAGAATGGGCGAAAATCGTTGCAGAAGAATCAATGGACAGAGGTTTAATCTCCAATATATATAAACAGCACATGCAGCTTAATATTAAAAAAAACAAACAACCCAATACAAAAATGGGCAGAAGATCTAAACAGACGTTTCTTCAAAGAAGACACAGAAATGGCCAAGACGCACATGAAAAGCTGCTCAACAGTACTAATTATTAGAGAAATGCAAATCAAAACTACAATGAGGTATCACCTCACACCTGTTAGAATCGGCATCATCAGGAAATCTACAAACAACCAATTATGTGGAGGGTGTGGTCAAAAGGAGCCCTCTTCCACTATTGGTGAGAATGTAAATTGATACAGTCACTATGGAAAACAGTATGGAATTTCCTTAAAAAAAACTAGAAATAGAATTACCAGCTGATCCATCAATCCCACTTCTGGGCATATACCCAGAGAAAACCATAAATCAAAAAGGCACATTCACCACAATGTTCATTGCAGCACTATTTACAATAGCCAGGTAATGGAAGCAACCTAAATGCCCACAGACAGATGAATGGATAAAGATGTGGTACATATATAAAATGGAATATGACTCGGCCATAAAGGGGAATGAAACTGGGTCCTTTGTAGAGACATCGATGGATCTAGTGACTGTCATAGAGAATGAATTAAGTCTGAAAGAGGAAAACAAATATTGTATATTAATGCATATATGTGGAAACTAAAAAATGGTACAGATGAACTGATTTGCATGGAAGAAATAGAGACACAGCGGTAGAGAACAAACGTATGGACACCAAGTTTGGGAAGCTATGGGGTGACGGTGGTGGGATGAGTTGGGAGATGGGGATTGACCTGTATACATGTATATGCATAAAATACATAACTAATAATAACCTGCTGTATAAAAAAATAAATAAAATTAAATTTCAAAATCTTAAAAAATAAAATTTAAAAATAAAACAGAAGAAAGTGCTTCCCTTCACACAGATGTATTTATAAGAATGAATTATTTACATGCTTATATCTATAAATACATAAAAGAGGAATAAAATCTAACTTGAACCATAAAAGAAAAAAAAAACCCTGAACCCACGATTTATACAGAGGAAAACCCTATCAGGGCACTTGCTCCAGCGGTCAACAATTCTGAAATTGGTCAGAGGTTGGGAATCATCTCCCATACAGCCAGCAACCCACCCCCCACGCAAGGAGCGTCCTCATTGCAAAGCTGGGTGACCGTGCCGAGGCATCTGTGAGTAAACGTGAGCTGAGCCCCAGGCCAGCTGCTGCTGAGCTGTTCCCACCCTTCCCAGGTAAAACACCTGAATATGTACAAGGGCTTGAAAGCCTAGAGGAAGGGCCGTGGAGCCACACCAGCGACAGCACGCAGGCCAACTTGGTGCCTGCAGGCCAGCCAGGGTGGTCCTGGCCCCGGGCGCTCTTCAGGAAGCTTTCCATTGCCCTGCCTGAGATACCACTCCTCTCCCGGCCCCCACTGCTTTTTTCCTTCCTCACCTCTGTCCGGAGAGAAATTCCAGCGGAATGTATGGGTGACACATCCTCTTCTTTACAGGTGGCAGCCTGGCAACACCTGCAGAAAGTCCAGCAGAGCCCCCCTCACACTGGGCCACCAACAAAGCTGTGGCCCCTCAGTCCCTCCCACCAGCACAGCCCCGAGACTGCTGATGGGGCAGAGAATATGGAGTCAGGCACAGATTCAGGGGCTATTGCTGCCTGGAGCACTGTTTTTCTTGAACTCAACCAGGCAAACCTGGGGAGGGCCAGCTGGCAGCGTAAGGCTGCCCAGGTCAGCTAATCCACAACCCTCAGGGAATCACATTGTTGAAAATGGACCTTGCTAATGCAGAAGAGAAGCCAAGGGAAAAAAGGACACAATGCCATTTGCAGCACCGTAGATGAGTCTAGAAGTAATCACGTGACTTGTAGTAAGTCAGAAAGTGAAAGACACATATCATATCATATCACTTATAGGTGTTACCTAAAAATGGATACCAGGGCAGATATTTCCACGGAGAAGGGCAATCACAGATTCATTAAACAAACTTATGGTTCACCAATGGAAAGGTGTGAGGATTGGTTTCATTACGATATCGGGGTTAACAGACATATACAAACACAGGTGACATATATAATCACCAAAGACCTACAGAATACCAAGAGAGGACTACTCAACATTCTGTCATAACGTACATGGGAAAAGGATCCCAGGAAGAACAGTCATCTGTATATATGTAAAAGAACCACATCTTCCACACCTACAGCAAGCCAAACATTGTAATCAAACTTGCTGTAATAAAAAATAAAAAATTAAATTAAAAACACGAACAAGAAGTAGTGAGACAAACGTGAGGGGCTTTCTCCTGGCACATTCCATTCTAAACTCCAATCTAGAACACCACTTCCACTGAGGCTCTCTTGCCCTAGTAACCAGATTTGGTAAGGGTGAACTGCTGCCACCTTGTGGCCGTTTCACACAACAGCAGCTTTAATCCCAACGCTAATGGTCAGTTGATATTCAAAATCATTGCAGGCCTGTAAATGACACCTGCCCTGAAAACAAATCCTGGGGTCACATATCGACCAAAAAATTCAAAGGACGTCCATATTTCAAAACGACCGTTTCAAAAGGCATATTTTACGCACATTAGTGTTCTGCTTCTTTTCCTTTCTTTCCTTTTTTGTTAAAAAACACGGGAATGGAAAAAGGCATCCCTCAGAATGGGCGAAAATCGTTGCAAACGAATCAATGGACAAAGGTTTAATCTCCAATATATATAAACAGCACATGCAGCTTAATATTACTAAAACAAACAACCCAATACAAAAATGGGCAGAAGATCTAAATAGACGTTTCTTCAAATAAGACACAGAGATGGCCAAGACGCACATGAAAAGCTGCTCAACATCACTAATTGTTAGAGAAATGCAAATCAAAACTACAATAAGGTATGACGTCACACCCATTAGAGTCGGCATCATCAGAAAATCTACAAACAAAAATTCTGGGGAGGGTGTGGACAAAAGGAACCCTCTTCCACTATTGGTGGGAATGTAAATTGATACAGTCACTATGGAGAACAGTATGGAGGTTCCTTTAAAAAACTAAAAAGAGGAGTACCATCTGATCCAGCAATCCCACTTCTGAGCATATACCCAGAGAAAACCATAAATCAAAGAGACACATTCACCACAATGTTCATTGCAGCACTATTTACAATAGCCAGGTAATGGAAGCAACCTAAATGCCCACAGACAGAAGAACGGATAAAGTTGTGGTACATATATAAAATGGAGTATTACTCAACCATATAAAGGAATGAAACTGGGTCATTTGTAGAGAACTCGATGGATCTAGAGACTGTCATACAGAGTGGAGTATGTCAGAAACAGAAAAACAAATACTGTATATTAATGCCTATATTTGGTACCTAGAAAAGTGGTACAGATGAACTTGTTTGCAGGGCAGAAATAGAGACACAGAGGTAGAGAACAAACGTATGGACACAAAGAGGGGGAAGCCATGGGGTGGTGGTGGTGGTGGGATGAGTTGGGAGATTGGGATTGACCTGTATACATGTAAATGCATAAAATACATAACTAATAATAACCTGCTGTATAAGAAAATAAATTTAAATTTCAAAATTTTTAAAAATGAAACAGAAAAATGTTATTCCATTCACACAGATGTATTTATATGAATGACTTATTTCCATGCTTATATCTATAAATACATAAAAGAGGAATAAAATATAACTTGAAACAATGGAGAAAAAATAAAAACCTGAACCCAACAGTTATACAGAGGAAAACCCTATCAAGGCACTTACTCCAGAGGTAAACAATTCTGAAATTGGTCAGATGTGGAGAATCATCTCCCATACAGCCAGCAGCCCCACCCCACGCAAGGAGGGTCCTCATTGCAAAGCTGCGGGACCGTGCAGAGGCGTCTGTGAGTAAACGTGAGCTGAGTCCCAGGCCAGCTGCTGCTGAACTGTTCCCACCCTTTCCAGGTAAAACACCTGAATATGTACAAGGGCTTGAAAGCCTAGAGGAAGGGCAGTGGAGCCACAGCAGCGACAGCACACAGGCCCACTTGGTGCCTGCAGGCCAGCCAGGGTGGTCCTGGCCACAGGCGCTCTTCTGGAAGCTTTCCATTTTCCTGCCTGAGATACCCCTCCTGTCCCGGCCCACACTCCATTTTTTCCTTCCTCACCTCAGCCCGGAGAGAAATTTCAGCAGACGTTATGGGTGACGCATCCTCTTCCTTACAGGTGGCAGCCTGGTAACTCCTAAGCCTTGCCGTTCCCTAACCCTAACCCTACCCCGGAACAGAAACCCACCACCAGCCCTATACCTTTCCCTACGCCGTAGCATATTCCTGGCCCGTACGCAGGCACTGAACCTTTCATCAGCACGTATCCTGACCCTGCCATTTTGCCGTACCCTCACCTGTGCCCTAAGCCTTGCCGTTCCCTAACCCTAACCCTAGCCTGGAACGGAAACCCACCACAAGCCCTACACCTTACCCCCAAGCCGTAGCCTACTCCTGGTCCATACGCGGGCTCTGATTTGTGCGTCAGCACGTAGCCTGACCTTCCCACATTACCGTAACGTCACCTGTGCCCTAAGCCTTGCCGTTCCCTAACCCTAACCGTAGTACGGAATGGAAACACACCACAAGCCCTACACCTAACCCCCAAGCCATAGCCTACTCCTGGCCCGTACGCTGGAACTGACCCGTGCGTCAGCACGTAGCCTGACCCTGCCACGTTTCCGTACCCTCACCTGTGCCCAAAGTCTTGCCGTTCCCTAACCCTAACCCTAGCCTGGAATGGAAAACCACCACCAGCCCTAGACCTTACCCTACGACATAGCCTACTCCTGGCCTGTACGCTGGCACTGGCCCATCCGTCAGCACGTAGCCTGATGCTCCCACGTTTCCGTACCATCACCTGTGCCCTAAGACTTGCCGTTCCCTAACCCTAACCCCAGCCCGGAACGGAAACTCACCACCAGCCCTACAAATAACCCCGAAGACGTAGCCTACTGCTGGCCTGTACGCTGGCACTGACCCGTGCGTCAGCACGTAGCGAGACACTCCCACTTTTCCGTACCCTCACCTGAGGACTAAGCCTTGCCGTTCCGTAACCCTAACCCTAGCCCAGAACTGAAACCCACCACCAGACCTACACTTTACCCTACGCCGCAGCCTACTCCTGGCCCGTACGCTGGCACTGACCCATGCGTCAGCACGTTGTCTAACCCTCCCACGTTTCCGTACCCTCACCTATGCCCTAAGCCTTGCCGTTCCCTAACCCTAACCCTAGCCCCCAACGGAAACGCACCACCAGCCCTACAACTTACCCCCAAGCCGTAGCCTAATCCTGGCCCGTATTGTGGCACTGACACATGCGTCAGCACGTAGCGTGACCCTCCCACGTTTCCGTATCCTCACCTGTGCCCTAAGCCTTGCCTTTCACTAACCCTAACCATAGCCCGGAACGGAAACCCACCACCAACCCTACAACTTACACCCAAGCCATAGCCTAATCCTGGCCTGTACGCTGGCACTGACCCATGCGTCAGCACGTAGCCTGACCCTCCCACGTTTCCGTAACCTCACCTGTGCCCTAAGCCTTTCCGTTCCCTATCCCTAACCCTAGCCCAGAAAGGAAACCCACCACCAGCCATACACCTTTCTCTACGACGTAGCCTACTCCTGGCCCGTACGCTAGCATTGACACGTGCATTAGCACGTAGCCTGAACCTCCAACTTTTATGTACCCTCACCTGAGCCCTAAGCCTTGCCGTTCCCTAACACTAACCCTAGCCTTGAACGGAAACCCACCACCAGCCCTAGACCTTACCCTACCCCGTAGCCTACTCCTTGCCCGTACGCTGGCACTGACCCGTGCGTCAGCACGTAGCCTGACCCTCCCACGTTTCCGTTCCCTCACCTATGCCCTAAGCCTTGCCGTTCCCTAACCCTAACCGTACCCCGCAATGAAAACCCACCAACAGCCCTACACGTTACCCTACACCGTAGCCTACTCCTGGCCCGTACGCTGGCACTGACCCATGCATCAGTACGTAGCCTGACCCTCCAACGTTTCCGTACCCTCACCTGTGCCCTAAGCCTTGACGTTCCCTAACCCTAACCCTAGCCCGGAACGGAAACCCGCCACCATCCCTAGACATTACCCTACGCTGTAGCTTACTCCTGGCCTGTACGTTGGCACTGACCTGTGCGTCATCACGTAGCCTGACCCTCCCACGTTTCTGTACCCTAAGCAGTGCCCTAAGCCTTGCCGTTCCGTAACCCTAAACCTAGCCCGGAACGGAAACCTACCACCAGCCCTACACCTTACCCTACACCGTAGCCTACTCCTTGCCCATACGATGGCACTGACCAGTGCGTCAGCACGTAGCCTGACCCTCCCACGTTTCCGTACCCTCACCTGTGCCCTAAGCCTTGCCATTCCCTAACCCTAACCGTGGACCACAATGCCAACCCACCACCAGCCCTACACCTTACCCCCAAGCCGTAGCCTAATCCTGGCACGTTCGGTGGCACTAACCCTAGCATCAGCAAGTAGCCTGACCCTCCCATGTTTCTGTACCCTCACCCGTGCCCTAAGCCTTGCCGTTCCGTAACACTAACCCTAGCCCAGAACGGAAACCCACCACCAGCCCTACACCTTACCCCCAAGCCGTAGCCTACTCCTGGCCCGTACGCTGGCACTGACCCGTGCGTCAGCACGTAGCCATACCCTCCCAAGTTTCCGTGCCTTCACATGTGCCCAAAGCCTTGCTGTTCCCTAACCCTAACTGTAGCCCGGAACGAAAACCCACCACCAGCCCTACACCTTACACTACGCTATAGCCTAAACCTGGCCCGTACGCTGGCACTGACCCGTGCGTCAGCACGTAGCCTGACCCTCCCACGTTTCCGTACCATCACCTGTGCGCTAAGCCTTGCCGTTCCCTAACCCTAACCCTAACCCGGTACGGAAACCCACCACCATCCCTAAACCTTTCCCTACTGGGTAGCCTACTCCTCGCCCGTACGCTAGCACTGACCCATGCGTCAGCATGTAGTTTGACCCTCCCACGTTTCCGTACCCTCACCTGGGCCCTAAACCTTGCCATTCCCTAATACTAACCTTACCCCGGAACGGAAACCCATCACCAGCCCTACACCTTACCCTATGCTGTAGCCTACACCTGGCCCATACGCGGGCACTGACCTGTGCTTCAGCACGTAGCCTGACCCTCCCACGTTTGCGGACCCTCACCTGTGCCCTAAGACTTGCCGTTCCCTAACCCTAACCCTAGCCCGGAACGGAAACCCACCACCAGCCCTACACCTTTCCCTACGCCGTAGCCTATTCCTGGCTCGTACGCAGGCACTGACAGTTTCATCAGCACTTAGCCTGACCCTCCCACGTTTCTGTACCTTCACCTGTGCCCTAAGCCTTGCCGTTCACTAACCCTAACCCTAGCCCGGAACGGAAACACACCACCAGCCCTACAACTTACCCCCAAGCCGTAGCCTACTCCTGGCCGGTACGCTGGCACTGACACGTGCGTCAGCACGTAGCCTGACCCTCACACGTTTCCGTACCCTCACCTGTGCCCTAAGCCTTGCCGTTTCCTAACCCTAACCCTAGCCCGGAACAGAAACCCACCACCAGCCCTACACTCTACCCTACGCCATAGCTTATTCCTGGCCCGTACGCTGGCACTGAGCCGTGCGTCAGCAAGTAGCCTGACCCTCCCACGTTTCCGTACCCTCACCTGTGCCCTAATCCTTGACGTTCCCTAACCCTAACCCTAGCCCGAAACAGAAAACCACCACAAGCCCTACAAATTACCACCACGCCGTAGCCTACTCCTGGCCCATAGGCTGGCACTGACCCGTGCGTCAGCATGTAGCCTGTCCCTCCCACGTTTCCGTAACCTCACCTGTGCCCTAAGCCTTGCCGTTTCCTAACCTTAACCCTAGCCCGGAAAGAAAACCCACCACCAGCCCTACACCTTACCGTATGCTGTAGCCTACACCTGGCCCGTACACGGGCACTGACCTGTGCTTCAGCACGTAGCCTGACCCTCCCATGTTACCGTAACCTCACCTGTGCCCTAAGCCTTGCCGTTCCCTAACCCTAACCCTAGCCCGGAAATGAAACCCACCACCAGCCCTAAAACGTACCCACAAGCCGTAGCCTACTCCTGGCCCGTACGCTGGCACTGACCCATGCGTCAGCACGTAGCCTGACCCTCCCACGTTTCTGTACCCTCACCTGTGCCCTAAGCCTTGCCGTTCCCTCACCCTCACCCTAGCCCGGAACGGAAACCCACCACCAGCCCTACACCTTAACCTACGCCGTAGCCTAGTCCTGGCCTGTACGGTGGCACTGACCCTTGCGTCAGCATGTAGCCTGACCCTCCCACGTTTCCGTACCGTCACCTGTGCCCTAAGCCTTGCCGTTCCGTAACCCTAACCCTAGCCCGGAACGGAAACACACCATCAGCCCTACAACTTACCCCCAAGCCGTAGCCTACGCCTGGCCCGTTCGGTGGCACTAACCTTAGCATCAGCAAGTAGCCTGACCCTCCCAAGTTTCTGTACCCTCACCCGTGCCCTAAGCCTTGCCGTTCCGTAACCCTAACCCTAGTCCGGAACGGAAACTCACCACCAGCCCTACAACATACCCCCAAGCCGTAGCATACACCTGGCCCGTTCGTTGGCACTAACCCTAGCATCAGCAAGTAGCCTGACCCTCCCACGTTTCTGTACCCTCACCCGTGCCCTAAGCCTTGCCGTTCCCTAACCATAACCCTAGCCCGGAACGGAAACCCACCACCAGCCCTAAAACTTACCCACAAGCCGTAGACTACTCCTGGCCCGTACGCTGGCACTGACCCGTGCGTCAGCACGTGGCCTGACCCTCCCACGTTTCTCTACCATCACCTGTGCCCTAAGCCTTGCCGTTCCCTCACCCTCACCCTAGCCATGAACAGAAACCCACCAGCAGCCCTACACCGTACCCTACGCCGTAGCCTACCCCTGGCACGTACGCTGGCACTGACACGTGCGTCAGCATGTAGCCTGAACCTCACACGTTTCCGTACCCTCACCTGTGCCCTAAGCCTTGCCATTCCCTAACCCTAACCCTAGTCCGGAACGGAAACCCACCACCAGCCCTACAGCTTACCCCCAAGCCATAGCCTATTCCTGGCCCATACACTGGCACTGACCCCTGCGTCAGCATGTAGCCTGACTCTCCCACGTTTCCGTACCCTCACCTGTGCCCTAAGCCTTACCGTTCCCTAACCCTAACCCTAGCCCGGAACGGAAACCCACCACCAGCCCTACACCTAACCCCCAAGCCGTAGGCTACTCCTGGCCAGTACACTGGCACTGACCCGTGCATCATCACATACCCTGACCCTCCCACGTTTCCGTACCCTCACCTGGGCCCTAAGCCTTGCCGTTCCCTAACCCTAACCCTAGCCCGGAACCGAAAACCACCACCAGCCCTACAACTTAACCCCAAGCAGTAGCCTACTCCTGGCCCGTACGTTGGCACTGACCCGTGCGTCAGCACGTAGCCTGACCCTCCCACGTTTGCGGACCCTCACCTGTGCCCTAAGCCTTGCCGTTCCCTAACCCTAACCCTAGCCCGGAACGGAAACCCACCACAAGCCCTACACCTTTCCCTACGCCGTAGCCTATTCCTGGCTCGTACGCAGGCACTGACCCTTTCATCAGCACGTAGCCTGACCATCCCACGTTTCCGTACCCTCAGCTGTGCCCTAAGCCTTGCCGTTCACTAACCCTAACCCTAGCCCGGAACGGAAACCCACCACCAGCCCTAAAACTTACCCGAAAGCCGTAGCCTACTATTGGCCGGTACGCTGGCACTGACACGTGCGTCAGCACGTAGCCTGACCCTCACACGTTTCCGTAGCCTCACCTGTGCCCTAAGCCTTGCCGTTCCCTAACCCTAACCTTAGCCCGGAACAGAAACCCACCACCAGCCCTACACTCTACCCTACGCCATAGCCTATTCCTGGCCCGTACGTTGGCACTGACCCGTGCGTCAGCACGTAGCCTGACCCTCCCACGTTTCCGTACCCTCACCTGTGCCCTAAGCCTTGACGTTCCCTAACCCTAACCCTAGCCCGGAACAGAAACCCACCTGCAGCCCTACAACTTACCACAATGCCGTAGCCTACTCCTGGCCCATATGCTGGCACTGACCCGTGCGTCAGCACGTAGCCTGACCCTCCCACGTTTCCGTAACCTCAAATGTGCCCTAAGCCTTGCCATTCCCTAACCCTAACCCTAGCCCGGAACGGAAAACCACCACCAGCCCTACACCTTACTCTATGCCGTAGACTACACCTGGCCCGTACGCGGGCACTGACCTGTGCTTCAGCACGTAGCCTTACCCTCCAATGTTACTGTACCCTCACGTGTGCCCTAAGCCTTGCCGTTCCCTAACCCTAAACCGAGCCCGGCACGGAATCCCACCACCAGCCCTACACCTTATCGTATGCCGTAGCCTAGTCCTGGCCCGTACGCTGGCACTGACCCGTGCGTCAGCATGGAGCCTGACCCTCCCACGTTTCCGTACCCTCACCTGTGCCCTAAGCCTTGCCGTTCCCTAACCCTAACCCTAGCCCGGAACGGAAACCCACCACAATCCCTACACCTTACCATACGCCGTAGCCTACTCCTGGCCCGTACGCTGGCACTGACCCGTGAGTCAGCACGTAGACTGACCCTCCCACGTTTCCGTACCCTCACCTGTGCCCTAAGACTTGCCGTTCCCTCACCCTAACCCTAGCCAAGAACGGAAACCCACCAGCATCCCTAAACCTTACCCTACACCATAGCCTACTCCTGGCACGTACGCTGGCACTGACCCGTGCGTCAGCACGTAGCCTGACCCTCACACGTTTCCGTACCCTCACCTGTGCCCTAAGCCTTGCCGTTCCCTAACCCTAACCTTAGCCCGGAACGGAAACCCACCACCAGCCCTACACCTTACCCCCAAGCCGTAGCCTACACCTGGCCCGTTCGGTGGCACTAACCCGAGCATCAGCAAGTAGCCTGAACCTCCCACGTTTCTGTACCCTCACCCGTGCCCTAAGCCTTGCCATTCCGTAACCCTAACCCTAGCCCGGAACGGATACCCACCACCAGCCCTACACCTAACCCACAAGCCGTTGCCTACTCCTGGCCCATATGCTGGCACTGACCCGTGCGTCAGCACGTAGCGTGACACTCACACGTTTCCGTACCCTCACCTGTGCCCTAAGCCTTGCCGTTCCCTAACCCTAGCCCGGAACAGAAACCCACCACCAGCCCTACACTGTACCCTACGCCATAGCCTATTCCTGGCCCATACGCTGGCACTGACCCGTGCGTCAGCACGTAGCCTGACCCTCCCACGTTTCCGTACCCTCACCTGTGCCCTAAGCTTTGACGTTCCCTAACCCTAACCCTAGCCCGGATCAGAAACCCACCAACAGCCCTACAACTTACCACAATGCCGTAGCCTACTCCTGGCCCATACGCTGGCACTCACCCGTGCGTCAGCACGTAGCCTGACCCTCCCACGTTTCTGTAACCTCACATGTGCCCTAAGCCTTGCCATTCCCTAACCCTAACCCTAGCCCGGAACGGAAAACCACCACGAGCCCTACACCTTACTCTATGCCGTAGACTACACCTGGCCCGTACGCGGGCACTGACCTGTGCTTCAGCACGTAGCCTGACCCTCCAATGTTACTGTACCCTCACGTGTGCCCTAAGCCTTGCCGTTCCCTAACCGTAACCCGAGCCCGGCACGGAAACCCACCACCAGCCCTACACCTTATCGTATGCTGTAGCCTAGTCCTGGCCCTTACGCAGGCACTGACCCGTGCGTCAGCATGTAGCCTGACCCTCCCACGTTTCCGTACCCTCACCTGTGCCCTAAGCCTTGCCGTTCCCTAACCCTAACCCGGAACGGAAACCCACCACAATCCCTACACCTTACCATACGCCGTAGCCTACTCCTGGCCCGTACGCGGGCACTGACCCATGAGTCAGCACGTAGACTGACCCTCCCACGTTTCCGTACCCTCACCTGTGCCCTAAGACTTGCCGTTCCCACACCCTAACCCTAGCCAAGAACGGAAAACTACCAGCATCCCTAAACCTTACCCTACACCATAGCCTACTCCTGGCCCGTACGCTGGCACTGACCCGTGCGTCAGCACGTAGCCTGACCCTCACACGTTTCCGTACCCTCACCTGTGCCCTAAGCCTTGTCGTTCCCTAACCCTAACCCTAGTCCGGAACGGAAACCCACCACCAGCCCTACAGCTTACCCCCAATCCATAGCCTATTCCTGGCCCGTACGCTGGCACTGACCCGTGCTTCAGCATGTAGCCTGTCCCTTCCACGTTTCCGTACCCTCACCTGTGCCCTAAGCCTTGCCGTTCCCTAACCCTAACCCTAGCCCGGAACGGAAAACCACCACCAGCCTTACACCTTATCGTATGCCGTAGCCTAGTCCTGGCCCGTATGCTGGCACTGACCCATGCGTCAGCATGTAGCCTGACCCTCCCACGTTTCCTTAACCTCACCTGTGCCCTAAGCCTTGCCGTTCCCTAACCCTTACCCTAGCCCGGAACGGAAACCCACCACCAGCCCTAAAACTTACCCACAAGCCGTAGCCAACTCCTGGCCCGTACACTGGCACTGACCCGTGCGTCAGCACGTAGCCTGACCCTCCCACTTTTCTGTACCCTTACCTGAGCCCTAAGCATTGCCATTCCCTAACCCTAACCCTAGCCCGGAACGAAATCCCACCACCAGCCCTACACCTTACCATATGCCGTAGCCTACTCCTGCCCGGTACGCTGCCACTGAGCCGTGCATCAGCACGTAGCCTGACCCGCCCACGTTTCCGTACCCTCAGCTGTGCCCTACGCCTTGCCGTTCCCTAACCCTATCCCTAGCCCGGAACGGAAACCCACCACCAGCCCTACAACTTACCCCCAAGCCTTAGCCTACTCCTGTCCTGTACGGTGGCACTGACCCTTGCGTCAGCATGTAGCCTGACCCTCCCCCGTTTCCATACCCTCACATGTGCCATAAGCCTTGCCGTTCCATAACCCTAACCCGAGCCCGGAACGGAAACCCACCACCAGCCCTACACCTTACCCCCAAGCCGTAGCCTACACCTGGCCCGTTCGGTGGCACTAACCCGAGCATCAGCAAGTAGCCTGAACCTCCCACGTTTCTGTACCCTCACCCGTGCCCTAAGCCTTGCCATTCCGTAACCCTAACCCTAGCCCGGAACGGATACACATCACCAGCCCTACACCTTACCCACAAGCCGTTGCCTACTCCTGGCCCATATGCTGGCACTGACCCATGCGTCAGCACGTAGCGTGACCCTCGCACGTTTCCGTACCCTCACCTGTGCCCTAAGCCTTGCCGTTCCCTAACCCTAACCCTAGCCTGGAACGGAAACCCACCACCAGCCCTACACCTTACCCTATGCTGTAGCCTACACCTAGCCCATATGCGAGCACTGACACGTGCGTCAGCACGTAGCCTGAACCTCCCACGTTTCCGTACCCTCACCTGTGCCATAAGCCTTGCCGTTCTCTAACCCTAACTCTAGCCCGAAACGGAAAGACACCACAAGCCCTAAAACTTAGCCACAAGCCTTAGCCTACTCCTGGCCTGTACGCTGGCACTGACCCGTGAGTCAGCACGTAGCCTGACCCTCACACGTTTCCGTACCCTCACCTGTGCCCTAAGCCTTGCCGTTCCCTAACACTAACCCTAGCCTGGAATGGAAACACACCACCAGCCCTACACCTAACCCCCAAGCCGTAGCCTACTCCTGGCGGTACGCTGGCACTGACCCGTGTGTCAGCACGTAGCCTGACCCTCCCACGTTTCCGTACCCACACCTGTGCCCTAAGCTTTGACGTTCCCTAACCCTAACCCTCGCCCGGAACGGAAACCCACCACCAGCCCTACAACATACACCCAAGCCGTAGCCTACTCCTGGCCTGTACGCTGGCACTGACCCGTGCGTCAGCAAGTAGCCTGACCCTCCCACGTTTCCGTACCCGCACCTGTGCCCTAAGCCTTGCCGTTCCCTAACCCTAACCCTAGCCCGGAACGGAAACGCACCACCAGCCCTACACTTTACCCTATGCCGTAGCCTACTCCTGGCCCATACGCTGGCACTGACCCTTGCCTCAGCACGTAGCCTGGCCATCCCACGTTTCCGTACCCTCACCTCTGGCCTAAGCCTTGCCGTTCCCTAACCCTAACCCTAGCCCGGAACGGAAACCCATCAGCAGCCCTAAACCTTACCCTACGCCATAGCCTACTCCTGGCCCGTACCCTGGCACTGACCCATGAGTCAGCACGTAGCCTGACCGTCACACGTTTCCGTACAATCACCTGTGCCCTAAGCCTTGCCGTTCCCTCAACCTAACCCTAGCCAGGAACGGAAACCCACCACCAGCCCTACAGCTTACCCCCAAGCCATAGCCTACTCCTGGCAGGTACGCAGGCACTGAACCGTGCGTCAGCATGTAGCCTGACCGTCCCACGTTTCCGTACCCTCACCTGTGCCCTAAGCCTTGCCGTTCCCGAACCCTAACCCTAGCCCGGAACGGAAACCCATTACCAGCCCTACAACTAACCCCCTAGCCGTAGCCTACTCTAGGCCGGTACGCTGGCACTGACCCGTGCATCAGCACGTAGCCTGACCCTCCCACGTTTCCGTACCCTCACCTGTGCCCTAAGCCTTGCCGTTCCTTAACCCTAACCCTTGGCCGGAACCTAAACCCACCACCAGCCCTACACCTTAACCCCAAGCCGTAGCCTAATCCTGGCCCGTACGCTGGCACTGAACCATGTGTCAGCACGTAGCGTGTCCCTCCCACGTTTCCGTTCCCTCACCTGTGCCCTATGCTTTGCCGTTCCCTAACCCTAACCGTAGCCCGGAACGGAAACCCACCACCAGCTCTACACCTTACCCTACGCCGTAGCCTACTCCTAGCCCGTACGCTGGCACTGACACGGGTGTCAGCACGTAGCCTGACCCTCCCACGTTTCCGTACCCTCACCTGTGCCCTAAGCCTTGCGGTTCCCGAACCCTAACCCTAGCCCGGAACGGAAACCCACCACCAGCCCTATACCTTACCCTACGCCGTAGCCTACTCCTGGCCCATACGCTGGCACTGACACGTGCGACAGCACGTACCCTGACCCTCCCAAGTTTCCGTACCCTCACCTGTGCCGTAAGCCTTGCCATTCCCTAACCCTAACCCTAGCCCGGAACAGAAAACCACCACCAGCCCTACACCATAACCTACGTCGTAGCCTACTCCTGGCCCGTACGCTGGCACTGACCCATTAATCAGCACGTAGCCTGACCCTCCCAAGTTTCCGTTCCCTCACCTGTGCCCGGAGCCTTGCAGTTCCCTAACACTAACCCTAGCACGGAACGGAAACCCACCACCAACCATACACATTACTCTGCGCCGTAGCCTACTCCTGGCCCGTGACTGGCACTGACCTGTGCGTCAGCACATAGCCTGACCTTTCCACATTTCCGTACCCTCACCTGTGCCCTAAGCCTTGCCGTTCCCTAACCCTAAACCTACTAAGGAAGGGAAACCCACCACAAGCCCTACACCTAAACTTCCCAAGCCATAGACTACTCCTGGCCCGTACGCTGGCACTGACCCGTGTGTCAGCACGTAGCCTGACCCTCCCACGTTTCTGTACCCTCACATGTGCCCTAAGCCTTGCCGTTCCCTAACACTAACCCTAGCCTGGAACGGAAACCCACCATCAGCCCTACATCTAACCCCCAAGCCGTAGCCTACTCCTGGCTGGTATGCTGGCACTGACCCATGCGTCAGCACGTAGCCTGACCCTCCCACGTTTCCGAACACTCACTTGTGCCCTAAGCCTTGCCGTTCCCTAACCCTAACCCTAGCCCGGAACGGAAACCCACCACCAACCCTAAACTTTACCGTATGCCGTAGCCTACTCCTGGTCCGTACGCTGGCACTGACCCGTGCGTCAGCACTTAGACTGACCCTCCCACATTTCTGTACCCTCACCTGTGCCCTAAGCCATGCCGTTCCCTAACCCTAACCCTAGCCCGGAACAGAAACACATCACCAGCCCTAGAACTTACACACAAGCTGTAGCCTACTCCTGGTGCATACGCTGGCACTGACCCGTGCGTCAGCACGTAGCCTGACCCTACCCAGTTTCCGTACCCTCACGTGTGCCCTAAGACTTGCCGTTCCCTAACCCTAAACCTAGCCCGGAACAGAAACCCACCACCAGCCCTACATCTTACCCCCAAGCCGTAGCCTACTCCTGATCCGTACGCTGGCACTGACCCATGAGTCAGCACGTAGCCTCACACTCCCACGTTTCCGTACCATCACCTGGGCCCTAAGCCTTTCATTTCCCTCACCCTAACCCTAGCCCAGAACGGAAAACTACCACCAGCCCTACACCTTACCCTACGCCGTAGCATACTCCTGGCCCGTACGCTGGCACTGACCTGTGCGTCAGCACGTAGCCTGACCTTCCCACATTTCCGTACCCTCACCTGTGCCCTTAGTTTTGCCGTTCCCTAACCCTAAACCTAGTTCGGAATGAAAACCCACCACCAGCCCTATACCTAACCCCCAAGCCATAGCCTACTCCAGGCCCGTACGCAGGCAATGACCCATGCGTCAGCACGTAGCCTGACCCTTCCACGTTTCTGTACCCTCACCTGTGCCCTAAGCCTTGCTGTTCCTTAACCCTAACCCTAGCCTGGAACGGAAACCCACGACCAGCTATACACCTTACTGTACGCCGTAGCCTACCCCTCGCCCGTTACTGGCACTGACCTGTGCGTCAGAACGCAGCGTGAACTTCCCACATTTCCGTACCCTCACCTGTGCCCTAAGCCTTGCCGTTCGCTAACACTAAACCTAGTACGGAACGGAAACCCACCACCAGCCCTACAACTAACCCCCAAGGCTTAGCGTACTCCTGGCCAGTACGCTAGCACTGACCCGTGCATCAGCACGTAGCCTGACCCTCCCACGTTTCCATACCCTCACCTGTGCCCTAAGCCTAGCCGTTCCCTCATCCTAACCCAAGCCAGGAACGGAAAGCCACCACCAGCCCTACACCTTACCCTACGCCGTAGCCTTCTCCTGGCCCGTACGCTGGCACTGACTCGTGCGTCAGCACGTAGCCTGACCCTCACACGTTTCCATACCCTCACCTGTGCCCTAAGCCTTGCCATTCCCTAACCCTAACCCTAGTCCGTAATGGAAACCCACCACTAGCCCTACAGCTTACCCCCAAGCCATAGCCTACTCCTGGCCGGTACGCTGGCAATGACCCGTGCGTCAGCACGTAGCCTGACCCTCCCACATTTCCGTACCCTCACCTCTGCCCTAAGCCTTGCCGTTCCCTAACACTAACCCTAGCCCTGAACGGAAAGCCACCACCAGCGCTAAACCTTACCCCCAAGCAGTAGCCTACTCCTGGCCCGTACGCTGGCACTGACCCGTGCGTCAGCACGTTGCTTGACCATCCCACGTTTCAGTACACTCACCTGTGCCCTAAGCCTTGGGGTACCCTCGCCCTAAACTTAACCCTGAACGGAAACCCACCACCAGCCCTACACCTTACCCTACGCCGTAGCCTACTCCTGGCCCGTACGCTGGCACTGAACCGTGCGTCAACACGTACCCTGACCCTCACACGTTTCTGTACCCTCACCTGTGCCCTAAGCCTTGCCGTTCCCTAACACTAACCCTAGCCCGGAACGGAAACCCACCACCAGCCCTACACCTTACCCTACGCCATAGCCTACTCCTAGCCCGTACGCGGGCACTGACCTGTGCTTCAGCACATAGCCTGACCCTCCCATGTTACTCTCCCCTCACCTGTGCCCTAAGCCTTGCCGTTCCCTAATCCTAACCCTAGCCCCGTACGGAAACCCACCACAAGCCCTACACGCTACCCTACGCTGTAGCCTACTCCTGGCCCGTACGCTGGCACTGAGCCATGCGTCAGCACGTAGCCTGACCCTCCCACGTTTCCTTACCATCACCTGTGCCCTAAGACTTGCCGTTCCCTAACCCTAAACCTAGCCCGTCACGGAAAACCACCACCAGCCCTACACCTTACCCTACGCCGTAGCCTACTCCTGGCCCATACGCTGGCACTGACCCGTGCGTCAGCACGTAGCCGGACCCTCACACGTTTCCGTACCCTCACCTGTGCCCTAAGCCTTGCCGTTCCCTAACCCTAACCCTAGTCCAGAACGGAAACCCACCACCAGCCCTACAGTTTACCCCCAAGCCATAGCCTACTCCTGGCCCATACGCTGGCACTGACCGGTGTGTCAGCATATAGCCTGACGAGGAACACCAGGGGAGGGCGGGCCGGCAGGGTAAGGCTGCCCAGGTCAGCTAATCCACAACCCTCAGGGAATCACATTGGTGAAAATGGACCTCGCTAAGGCAGAAGAGAAGCCAAGGGAAAAAAGGACACGGTACCATTTGCAGCACCGTAGATGAGTCTAGAAGTAATCACGTGACTTGTAGTAAGTCAGAAAGTGAAAGACACATATCATATCATATCACTTATAGGTGTTACCTAAAAATGGATACCAGGGCAGATATTTCCACGGAGAAGGGCAATCACAGATTCATTAAACAAACTTATGGTTCACCAATGGAAAGGTGTGAGGATTGGTTTCATTATGATATCAGGGTTAACACACATATACAAACACAGGTGACATATATAATCACCAAAGACCTACAGAATACCAAGAGAGGACTACTCAACATTCTGTCATAACGTACATGGGAAAAGGATCCCAGGAAGAACAGACATCTGTATATGTGTAAAAGAACCACATCTTCCACACCTACAACAAGCCAAACATTGTAATCAAACTTGCTGTAATAAAAAATAAAAAATTAAATTAAAAACACAAACAAAAGGTAGTGAGACAAAATTGAGGGGCTTTCTCCTGGCACATTCCATTCTAAATTCCAATCTAGAACACCACTTCCACTGAGGCTCTCTTGCCCTAGTAACCAGATTTGGTAAGGGAGAACAGCTGCCACCTTGTGGCCGTTTCACACAACAGCAGCTTTAATCCCAGCGCTAATGGTCAGTTGATATTCAAAATCATTGCAGGCCTGTAAATGACACCTGCCCTGAAAACAAATCCTGGGGTCACATATCGACCAAAAAATTCAAAGGACGTCCATATTTCAAAACGACCGTTTCAAAAGGCATATTTTACGCACATTAGTGTTCTGCTTCTTTTCCTTTCTTTCCTTTTTTGTTAAAAAAAACGGGAATGGAAAAAGGCATCCCTCAGAATGGGCGAATATCGTTGCAAACGAATCAATGGACAGAGGTTTAATCTCCAATATATATAAACAGCTCATGCAGCTTAATATTAAAAAAACAAGCAATCCAATACAAAAATGGGCAGAAGATCTAAAGAGACGTTTCTTCAAAGGAGACACAGAGATGGCCAAGACGCACATGAAAAGCTGCTCAACAGCACTAATTATTAGAGAAATGCAAATCAAAACTACAATGAGGTATCACCTCACACCTGTTAGAATCGGCATCATCAGAAAATCTACAAAGAACCAATTCTGGGGAGGGTGTGGACAAAAGGAGCCCTCTTCCACTATTGGTGGGAATGTAAATTGATACAGTCACTATGGAGAACAGTATGGAGTTTCCTTAAAAAAACTAGAAATAGAATTACCATCTGATCCAGCAATCCCACTTCTGGGCATATACCCAGAGAAAACCGTAAATCAAAAAGGCACATTCACCACAATGTTCACTGCAGCACTATTTACAATAGCCAGGTAATGGAAGCAACCTAAATGCCCACAGACAGATGAATGGATAAAGAGGTGCTACATGTATGAAATGGAATATTACTCGGCCATAAAAAGGAATGAAACTGGGTCATTTGTAGAGACATCGATGGATCGAGAGACTGTCATACAGAATGAAGTAAGTCAGAAAGAGGAAAACAAATATTGTATATTAATGCATATATTTGGAACCTAAAACAATGGTACAGATGAACTGGTTTGCAGGGAAGAAATAGAGACACAGAGGTAGAGAACAAACGTATGGACACCAAGTGTGGGAAGCCATGGGGTGGTGGTGGTGGGATGAGTTGGTAGATTGGGATTGACCTGTATACATGTATATGCATAAAATACATAACTAATTATAACCTGCTGTATAAAAACATAAATAAAATTAAATTTCAAAATTTTAAAAAATAAAATTTAAAAATAAAACAGAAAAAATTCTTCCCGTCACACAGATGTATTTATAGGAATGAATTATTTCCATGCTTATATTTATAAATACATAAAACAGGAATAAAATCTAACTTGAAACATAAAAGAAAAAAAAATTGAACCCACGAGTTATACAGAGGAAAACCCTATCACGGCACTTGCTCCAGCGGTAAACAATTCTGAAATTGGTCAGAGGTGGGGAACCATCTCCCATACAGCCAGCAACCCACCCCCCACGCAAGGAGCGTCCTCATTGCAAAGCTGGGGGACCGTGCCGAGGCATCTGTGAGTAAACGTGAGCTGAGCCCCAGGCCAGCTGCTGCTGAACTGTTCCCACCCTTTCCAGGTAAAACACCTGAATATGTACAAGGGCTTGAAAGCCTAGAGGAAGGACCGTGGAGCCACACCAGCGACAGCACGCAGGCCAACTTGGTGCCTGCAGGCCAGCCAGGGTGGTCCTGGCCCCGGGCGCTCTTCCAGAAGCTTTCCATTGCCCTGCCTGAGATACCCCTCCTGTCCCGGCCCCCACTGCTTTTTTTCCTTCCTCACCTCTGTCCGGAGAGAAATTGCAGCGGAAGGTATGGGTGACACATCCTCTTCTTTACAGGCGGCAGCCTGGCAACTCCTGCAGAAAGGCCAGCAGAACCCCACTCACACCGGGCCACCCACAAAGCTGCGGCCCCTCACTCCCTCCCACCAGCACAGCCCCGAGACTGCTGACGGGGCAGAGAATATGGTTTCAGGCACAGCTTCAGGGGCTATTGCTGCCTGGAGCTCTGTTTATATTGACCTCAACGAGACACTCCTGGGGAGGGCGGGCCGGCAGGGTAAGGCTGCCCAGCTCAGCTAATCCACAACCCTCAGGGAATCACATTGTTGAAAATGGACCCCGCTAAGGCAGAAGAGAAGCCAAGGGAAAAAAGGACACAATGCCATTTGCAGCACCGTAGATGAGTCTAGAAGTAATCACGTGACTTGTAGTAAGTCAGAAAGTGAAAGACACATATCATATCATATCACTTATAGGTGTTACCTAAAAATGGATACCAGGGCAGATATTTCCACGGAGAAGGGCAATCACAGATTCATTAAACCAACTTATGGTTCACCAATTGAAAGGTTTGAGGATTGGATTCATTACGATATCGGGGTTAACAGACATATACAAACACAGGTGACATATATAATCACCAAAGACCTACAGAATACCAAGAGAGGACTACTCAACATTCTGTCATAACGTACATGGGAAAAGGATCCCAGGAAGAACAGACATCTGTATATGTGTAAAAGAACCACATCTTCCACACCTACAACAAGCCAAACATTGTAATCAAACTTGCTGTAATAAAAAATAAAAAAAATTAAATTAAAAACACGAACAAGATGTAGTGAGACAAACTTGAGGGGCTTTCTCCTGGCACATTCCATTCTAAATTCCAATCTAGAACACCACTTCCACTGAGGCTCTCTTGCCCTAGTAACCAGATTTGGTAAGGGTGAACTGCTGCCACCTTGTGGCCGTTTCACACAACAGCAGCTTTAATCCCAATGCTAATGGTCAGTTGATATTCAAAATCATTGCAGGCCTGTAAATGACACCTGCCCTGAAAGCAAATCCTGGGGTCACATATCGACCAAAAAATTCAAAGGACGTCCATATTTCAAAACGACCATTTCAAAAGGAATATTTTACGCACATTAGTGTTCTGCTTCTTTTCCTTTCTTTCCTTTTCTGTTAAAAAACACGGGAATGGAAAAAGGCATCCCTTAGAATGGGCGAAAATCGTTGCAGATGAATCAATGGACAGAGGTTTAATCTCCAATATATATAAACAGCTCATGCAGCTTAATATTAAAAAAACAAACAACCCAAAAAAATGGGCAGAAGATCTAAACAGACGTTTTTTCAAAGGAGACACAGAGATGGCCAAGATGCACATGAAAAGCTGCTCAACAGCACTAATTATTAGAGAAATGCAAATCAAAACTACAATGAGGTATCACCTCACACCTGTTAGAATCGGCATCATCAGAAAATCTACAAACAACCAATTCTAGGGAGGGTGTGGACAAAAAGAGCCCTCTTCCACTATTGGTGGGAATGTAAATTGATACAGTCACTATGGAGAACAGTATGGAGTTTCCTTAAAAAAACTAGAAATAGAATTACCATCTGATCCAGCAATCCCACTTCTGGGCATATACCCAGAGAAAACCGTAAATCAAAAAGGCACATTCACCACAATGTTCATTGCAGCACTATTTACAATAGCCAGGTAATGGAAGCAACCTAAATGCCCACAGACAGATGAATGGATAAAGACGTGGTACATATATGAAATGGAATATTACTCGGCCATAAAAAGGAATGAAACTGGGTCATTTGTAGAGACATCGATGGATCGAGAGACTGTCATACAGAATGAAGTAAGTCAGAAAGAGGAAAACAAATATTGTATATTAATGCATATATTTGGAACCTAAAACAATGGTACAGATGAACTGGTTTGCAGGGAAGAAATAGAGACAGAGAGGTAGAGAACAAACGTATGGACACCAAGTGTGGGTAGCCATGGGGTGGTGGTGGTGGGATGAGTTGGGAGATTGGGATTGACCTGTATATATGTATATGCATAAAATACATAACTAATTATAACCTGCTGTATAAAAACATAAATAAAATTAAATTTCAAAATTTTAAAAAATAAAATTTAAAAATAAAACAGAAAAAATTCTTCCCGTCACACAGATGTATTTATAGGAATGAATTATTTCCATGCTTATATTTATAAATACATAAAAGAGGAATAAAATCTAACTTGAAACATAAAAGAAAAAAAAATTGAACCCACGAGTTATACAGAGGAAAACCCTATCACGGCACTTGCTCCAGCGGTAAACAATTCTGAAATTGGTCAGAGGTGGGGAACCATCTCCCATACAGCCAGCAACCCACCCCCCACGCAAGGAGCATCCTCATTGCAAAGCTGGGGGACCGTGCCGAGGCATCTGTGAGTAAACGTGAGCTGAGCCCCAGGCCAGCTGCTGCTGAACTGTTCCCACCCTTTCCAGGTAAAACACCTGAATATGTACAAGGGCTTGAAAGCCTAGAGGAAGGACCGTGGAGCCACACCAGCGACAGCACGCAGGCCAACTTGGTGCCTGCAGGCCAGCCAGGGTGGTCCTGGCCCCGGGCGCTCTTCCAGAAGCTTTCCATTGCCCTGCCTGAGATACCCCTCCTGTCCCGGCCCCCACTGCTTTTTTTCCTTCCTCACCTCTGTCCGGAGAGAAATTGCAGCGGAAGGTATGGGTGACACATCCTCTTCTTTACAGGCGGCAGCCTGGCAACTCCTGCAGAAAGGCCAGCAGAACCCCACTCACACCGGGCCACCCACAAAGCTGTGGCCCCTCACTCCCTCCCACCAGCACAGCCCCGAGACTGCTGACGGGGCAGAGAATATGGAGTCAGGCACAGCTTCAGGGGCTATTGCTGCCTGGAGCGCTGTTTATATTGACCTGAACGAGGCACACCTGGGGAGGGCGGGCCGGCAGTGTAAGGCTGCCCAGCTCAGCTAATCCACAACCCTCAGGGAATCACATTGTTGAAAATGGACCCCGCTAAGGCAGAAGAGAAGCCAAGGGAAAAAAGGACACAATGCCATTTGCAGCACCGTAGATGAGTCTAGAAGTAATCACGTGACTTGTAGTAAGTCAGAAAGTGAAAGACACATATCATATCATATCACTTATAGGTGTTACCTAAAAATGGATACCAGGGCAGATATTTCCACGGAGAAGGGCAATCACAGATTCATTAAACAAACTTATGGTTCACCAATTGAAAGGTTTGAGGATTGGATTCATTACAATATCGGGGTTAACAGACATATACAAACACAGGTGACATATATAATCACCAAAGACCTACAGAATACCAAGAGAGGACTACTCAACATTCTGTCATAACGTACATGGGAAAAGGATCCCAGGAAGAACAGACATCTGTATATGTGTAAAAGAACCACATCTTCCACACCTACAACAAGCCAAACATTGTAATCAAACTTGCTGTAATAAAAAATAAAAAAATTAAATTAAAAACACGAACAAGATGTAGTGAGACAAACTTGAGGGGCTTTCTCCTGGCACATTCCATTCTAAATTCCAATCTAGAACACCACTTCCACTGAGGCTCTCTTGCCCTAGTAACCAGATTTGGTAAGGGAGAACTGCTGCCACCTTGTGGCCGTTTCACACAACAGCAGCTTTAATCCCAGCGCTAATGGTCAGTTGATATTCAAAATCATTGCAGGCCTGTAAATGACACCTGCCCTGAAAACAAATCCTGGGGTCACATATCGACCAAAAAATTCAAAGGACGTCCATATTTCAAAACGACCGTTTCAAAAGGCATATTTTACGCACATTAGTGTTCTGCTTCTTTTCCTTTCTTTCCTTTTTTGTTAAAAAAAACGGGAATGGAAAAAGGCATCCCTCAGAATGGGCGAATATCGTTGCAAACGAATCAATGGGCAGAGGTTTAATCTCCAATATATATAAACAGCTCATGCAGCTTAATATTAAAAAAACAAACAATCCAATACAAAAATGGGCAGAAGATCTAAAGAGACGTTTCTTCAAAGGAGACACAGAGATGGCCAAGACGCACATGAAAAGCTGCTCAACAGCACTAATTATTAGAGAAATGCAAATCAAAACTACAATGAGGTATCACCTCACACCTGTTAGAATCGGCATCATCAGAAAATCTACAAAGAACCAATTCTGGGGAGGGTGTGGACAAAAGGAGCCCTCTTCCACTATTGGTGGGAATGTAAATTGATACAGTCACTATGGAGAACAGTATGGAGTTTCCTTAAAAAAACTAGAAATAGAATTACCATCTGATCCAGCAATCCCACTTCTGGGCATATACCCAGAGAAAACCGTAAATCAAAAAGGCACATTCACCACAATGTTCACTGCAGCACTATTTACAATAGCCAGGTAATGGAAGCAACCTAAATGCCCACAGACAGATGAATGGATAAAGAGGTGGTACATATATGAAATGGAATATTACTCGGCCATAAAAAGGAATGAAACTGGGTCATTTGTAGAGACATCGATGGATCGAGAGACTGTCATACAGAATGAAGTAAGTCAGAAAGAGGAAAACAAATATTGTATATTAATGCATATATTTGTAACCTAAAACAATGGTACAGATGAACTGGTTTGCAGGGAAGAAATAGAGACACAGAGGTAGAGAACAAACGTATGGACACCAAGTGTGGGAAGCCATGGGGTGGTGGTGGTGGGATGAGTTGGTAGATTGGGATTGACCTGTATACATGTATATGCATAAAATACATAACTAATTATAACCTGCTGTATAAAAACATAAATAAAATTAAATTTCAAAATTTTAAAAAATAAAATTTAAAAATAAAACAGAAAAAATTCTTCCCGTCACACAGATGTATTTATAGGAATGAATTATTTCCATGCTTATATTTATAAATACATAAAAGAGGAATAAAATCTAACTTGAAACATAAAAGAAAAAAAAATTGAACCCACGAGTTATACAGAGTAAAACCCTATCACGGCACTTGCTCCAGCGGTAAACAATTCTGAAATTGGTCAGAGGTGGGGAACCATCTCCCATACAGCCAGCAACCCACCCCCCACGCAAGGAGCGTCCTCATTGCAAAGCTGGGGGACCGTGCCGAGGCATCTGTGAGTAAACGTGAGCTGAGCCCCAGGCCAGCTGCTGCTGAACTGTTCCCACCCTTTCCAGGTAAAACACCTGAATATGTACAAGGGCTTGAAAGCCTAGAGGAAGGACCGTGGAGCCACACCAGCGACAGCACGCAGGCCAACTTGGTGCCTGCAGGCCAGCCAGGGTGGTCCTGGCCCCGGGCGCTCTTCCAGAAGCTTTCCATTGCCCTGCCTGAGATACCCCTCCTGTCCCGGCCCCCACTGCTTTTTTTCCTTCCTCACCTCTGTCCGGAGAGAAATTGCAGCGGAAGGTATGGGTGACACATCCTCTTCTTTACAGGCGGCAGCCTGGCAACTCCTGCAGAAAGGCCAGCAGAACCCCACTCACACCGGGCCACCCACAAAGCTGTGGCCCCTCACTCCCTCCCACCAGCACAGCCCCGAGACTGCTGACGGGGCAGAGAATATGGTTTCAGGCACAGCTTCAGGGGCTATTGCTGCCTGGAGCGCTGTTTATATTGACCTCAAGGAGGCACACCTGGGGAGGGCGGGCCGGCAGGGTAAGGCTGCCCAGGTCAGCTAATCCACAACCCTCAGGGAATCACATTGTTGAAAATGGACCCCGCTAAGGCAGAAGAGAAGCCAAGGGAAAAAAGGACACAATGCCATTTGCAGCACCGTAGATGAGTCTAGAAGTAATCACGTGACTTGTAGTAAGTCAGAAAGTGAAAGACACATATCATATCATATCACTTATAGGTGTTACCTAAAAATGGATACCAGGGCAGATATTTCCACGGAGAAGGGCAATCACAGATTCATTAAACAAACTTATGGTTCACCAATTGAAAGGTTTGAGGATTGGATTCATTACAATATCGGGGTTAACAGACATATACAAACACAGGTGACATATATAATCACCAAAGACCTACAGAATACCAAGAGAGGACTACTCAACTTTCTGTCATAACGTACATGGGAAAAGGATCCCAGGAAGAACAGACATCTGTATATGTGTAAAAGAACCACATCTTCCACACCTACAACAAGCCAAACATTGTAATCAAACTTGCTGTAATAAAAAATAAAAAAATTAAATTAAAAACACGAACAAGATGTAGTGAGACAAACTTGAGGGGCTTTCTCCTGGCACATTCCATTCTAAATTCCAATCTAGAACACCACTTCCACTGAGGCTCTCTTGCCCTAGTAACCAGATTTGGTAAGGGTGAACTGCTGCCACCTTGTGGCCGTTTCACACAACAGCAGCTTTAATCCCAATGCTAATGGTCAGTTGATATTCAAAATCATTGCAGGCCTGTAAATGACACCTGCCCTGAAAGCAAATCCTGGGGTCACATATCGACCAAAAAATTCAAAGGACGTCCATATTTCAAAACGACCATTTCAAAAGGAATATTTTACGCACATTAGTGTTCTGCTTCTTTTCCTTTCTTTCCTTTTCTGTTAAAAAACACGGGAATGGAAAAAGGCATCCCTTAGAATGGGCGAAAATCGTTGCAGATGAATCAATGGACAGAGGTTTAATCTCCAATATATATAAACAGCTCATGCAGCTTAATATTAAAAAAACAAACAACCCAAAAAAATGGGCAGAAGATCTAAACAGACGTTTTTTCAAAGGAGACACAGAGATGGCCAAGATGCACATGAAAAGCTGCTCAACAGCACTAATTATTAGAGAAATGCAAATCAAAACTACAATGAGGTATCACCTCACACCTGTTAGAATCGGCATCATCAGAAAATCTACAAACAACCAATTCTAGGGAGGGTGTGGACAAAAAGAGCCCTCTTCCACTATTGGTGGGAATGTAAATTGATACAGTCACTATGGAGAACAGTATGGAGTTTCCTTAAAAAACTAGAAATAGAATTACCATCTGATCCAGCAATCCCACTTCTGGGCATATACCCAGAGAAAACCGTAAATCAAAAAGGCACATTCACCACAATGTTCATTGCAGCACTATTTACAATAGCCAGGTAATGGAAGCAACCTAAATGCCCACAGACAGATGAATGGATAAAGACGTGGTACATATATGAAATGGAATATTACTCGGCCATAAAAAGGAATGAAACTGGGTCATTTGTAGAGACATCGATGGATCGAGAGACTGTCATACAGAATGAAGTAAGTCAGAAAGAGGAAAACAAATATTGTATATTAATGCATATATTTGTAACCTAAAACAATGGTACAGATGAACTGGTTTGCAGGGAAGAAATAGAGACACAGAGGTAGAGAACAAACGTATGGACACCAAGTGTGGGAAGCCATGGGGTGGTGGTGGTGGGATGAGTTGGTAGATTGGGATTGACCTGTATACATGTATATGCATAAAATACATAACTAATTATAACCTGCTGTATAAAAACATAAATAAAATTAAATTTCAAAATTTTAAAAAATAAAATTTAAAAATAAAACAGAAAAAATTCTTCCCGTCACACAGATGTATTTATAGGAATGAATTATTTCCATGCTTATATTTATAAATACATAAAAGAGGAATAAAATCTAACTTGAAACATAAAAGAAAAAAAAATTGAACCCACGAGTTATACAGAGGAAAACCCTATCACGGCACTTGCTCCAGCGGTAAACAATTCTGAAATTGGTCAGAGGTGGGGAACCATCTCCCATACAGCCAGCAACCCACCCCCCACGCAAGGAGCGTCCTCATTGCAAAGCTGGGGGACCGTGCCGAGGCATCTGTGAGTAAACGTGAGCTGAGCCCCAGGCCAGCTGCTGCTGAACTGTTCCCACCCTTTCCAGGTAAAACACCTGAATATGTACAAGGGCTTGAAAGTCTAGAGGAAGGACCGTGGAGCCACACCAGCGACAGCACGCAGGCCAACTTGGTGCCTGCAGGCCAGCCAGGGTGGTCCTGGCCCCGGGCGCTCTTCCAGAAGCTTTCCATTGCCCTGCCTGAGATACCCCTCCTGTCCCGGCCCCCACTGCTTTTTTTCCTTCCTCACCTCTGTCCGGAGAGAAATTGCAGCGGAAGGTATGGGTGACACATCCTCTTCTTTACAGGCGGCAGCCTGGCAACTCCTGCAGAAAGGCCAGCAGAACCCCACTCACACCGGGCCACCCACAAAGCTGTGGCCCCTCACTCCCTCCAACCAGCACAGCCCCGAGACTGCTGACGGGGCAGAGAATATGGTTTCAGGCACAGCTTCAGGGGCTATTGCTGCCTGGAGCGCTGTTTATATTGAACTCAACGAGGCACACCTGGGGAGGGCGGGCCGGCAGGGTAAGGCTGCCCAGGTCAGCTAATCCACAACCCTCAGGGAATCACATTGTTGAAAATGGACCCCGCTAAGGCAGAAGAGAAGCCAAGGGAAAAAAGGACACAATGCCATTTGCAGCACCGTAGATGAGTCTAGAAGTAATCACGTGACTTGTAGTAAGTCAGAAAGTGAAAGACACATATCATATCATATCACTTATAGGTGTTACCTAAAAATGGATACCAGGGCAGATATTTCCACGGAGAAGGGCAATCACAGATTCATTAAACAAACTTATGGTTCACCAATTGAAAGGTTTGAGGATTGGATTCATTACAATATCGGGGTTAACAGACATATACAAACACAGGTGACATATATAATCACCAAAGACCTACAGAATACCAAGAGAGGACTACTCAACATTCTGTCATAACGTACATGGGAAAAGGATCCCAGGAAGAACAGACATCTGTATATGTGTAAAAGAACCACATCTTCCACACCAACAACAAGCCAAACATTGTAATCAAACTTGCTGTAATAAAAAATAAAAAAATTAAATTAAAAACACGAACAAGATGTAGTGAGACAAACTTGAGGGGCTTTCTCCTGGCACATTCCATTCTAAATTCCAATCTAGAACACCACTTCCACTGAGGCTCTCTTGCCCTAGTAACCAGATTTGGTAAGGGTGAACTGCTGCCACCTTGTGGCCGTTTCACACAACAGCAGCTTTAATCCCAATGCTAATGGTCAGTTGATATTCAAAATCATTGCAGGCCTGTAAATGACACCTGCCCTGAAAGCAAATCCTGGGGTCACATATCGACCAAAAAATTCAAAGGACGTCCATATTTCAAAACGACCATTTCAAAAGGAATATTTTACGCACATTAGTGTTCTGCTTCTTTTCCTTTCTTTCCTTTTCTGTTAAAAAACACGGGAATGGAAAAAGGCATCCCTTAGAATGGGCGAAAATCGTTGCAGATGAATCAATGGACAGAGGTTTAATCTCCAATATATATAAACAGCTCATGCAGCTTAATATTAAAAAAACAAACAACCCAAAAAAATGGGCAGAAGATCTAAACAGACGTTTTTTCAAAGGAGACACAGAGATGGCCAAGATGCACATGAAAAGCTGCTCAACAGCACTAATTATTAGAGAAATGCAAATCAAAACTACAATGAGGTATCACCTCACACCTGTTAGAATCGGCATCATCAGAAAATCTACAAACAACCAATTCTAGGGAGGGTGTGGACAAAAAGAGCCCTCTTCCACTATTGGTGGGAATGTAAATTGATACAGTCACTATGGAGAACAGTATGGAGTTTCCTTAAAAAACTAGAAATAGAATTACCATCTGATCCAGCAATCCCACTTCTGGGCATATACCCAGAGAAAACCGTAAATCAAAAAGGCACATTCACCACAATGTTCATTGCAGCACTATTTACAATAGCCAGGTAATGGAAGCAACCTAAATGCCCACAGACAGATGAATGGATAAAGACGTGGTACATATATGAAATGGAATATTACTCGGCCATAAAAAGGAATGAAACTGGGTCATTTGTAGAGACATCGATGGATCGAGAGACTGTCATACAGAATGAAGTAAGTCAGAAAGAGGAAAACAAATATTGTATATTAATGCATATATTTGGAACCTAAAACAATGGTACAGATGAACTGGTTTGCAGGGAAGAAATAGAGACAGAGAGGTAGAGAACAAACGTATGGACACCAAGTGTGGGTAGCCATGGGGTGGTGGTGGTGGGATGAGTTGGGAGATTGGGATTGACCTGTATATATGTATATGCATAAAATACATAACTAATTATAACCTGCTGTATAAAAACATAAATAAAATTAAATTTCAAAATTTTAAAAAATAAAATTTAAAAATAAAACAGAAAAAATTCTTCCCGTCACACAGATGTATTTATAGGAATGAATTATTTCCATGCTTATATTTATAAATACATAAAAGAGGAATAAAATCTAACTTGAAACATAAAAGAAAAAAAAATTGAACCCACGAGTTATACAGAGGAAAACCCTATCACGGCACTTGCTCCAGCGGTAAACAATTCTGAAATTGGTCAGAGGTGGGGAACCATCTCCCATACAGCCAGCAACCCACCCCCCACGCAAGGAGCATCCTCATTGCAAAGCTGGGGGACCGTGCCGAGGCATCTGTGAGTAAACGTGAGCTGAGCCCCAGGCCAGCTGCTGCTGAACTGTTCCCACCCTTTCCAGGTAAAACACCTGAATATGTACAAGGGCTTGAAAGCCTAGAGGAAGGACCGTGGAGCCACACCAGCGACAGCACGCAGGCCAACTTGGTGCCTGCAGGCCAGCCAGGGTGGTCCTGGCCCCGGGCGCTCTTCCAGAAGCTTTCCATTGCCCTGCCTGAGATACCCCTCCTGTCCCGGCCCCCACTTCTTTTTTTCCTTCCTCACCTCTGTCCGGAGAGAAATTGCAGCGGAAGGTATGGGTGACACATCCTCTTCTTTACAGGCGGCAGCCTGGCAACTCCTGCAGAAAGGCCAGCAGAACCCCACTCACACCGGGCCACCCACAAAGCTGTGGCCCCTCACTCCCTCCCACCAGCACAGCCCCGAGACTGCTGACGGGGCAGAGAATATGGAGTCAGGCACAGCTTCAGGGGCTATTGCTGCCTGGAGCGCTGTTTATATTGACCTCAAGGAGGCACACCTGGGGAGGGCGGGCCGGCAGTGTAAGGCTGCCCAGCTCAGCTAATCCACAACCCTCAGGGAATCACATTGTTGAAAATGGACCCCGCTAAGGCAGAAGAGAAGCCAAGGGAAAAAAGGACACAATGCCATTTGCAGCACCGTAGATGAGTCTAGAAGTAATCACGTGACTTGTAGTAAGTCAGAAAGTGAAAGACACATATCATATCATATCACTTATAGGTGTTACCTAAAAATGGATACCAGGGCAGATATTTCCACGGAGAAGGGCAATCACAGATTCATTAAACAAACTTATGGTTCACCAATTGAAAGGTTTGAGGATTGGATTCATTACAATATCGGGGTTAACAGACATATACAAACACAGGTGACATATATAATCACCAAAGACCTACAGAATACCAAGAGAGGACTACTCAACATTCTGTCATAACGTACATGGGAAAAGGATCCCAGGAAGAACAGACATCTGTATATGTGTAAAAGAACCACATCTTCCACACCTACAACAAGCCAAACATTGTAATCAAACTTGCTGTAATAAAAAATAAAAAAATTAAATTAAAAACACGAACAAGATGTAGTGAGACAAACTTGAGGGGCTTTCTCCTGGCACATTCCATTCTAAATTCCAATCTAGAACACCACTTCCACTGAGGCTCTCTTGCCCTAGTAACCAGATTTGGTAAGGGAGAACTGCTGCCACCTTGTGGCCGTTTCACACAACAGCAGCTTTAATCCCAGCGCTAATGGTCAGTTGATATTCAAAATCATTGCAGGCCTGTAAATGACACCTGCCCTGAAAACAAATCCTGGGGTCACATATCGACCAAAAAATTCAAAGGACGTCCATATTTCAAAACGACCGTTTCAAAAGGCATATTTTACGCACATTAGTGTTCTGCTTCTTTTCCTTTCTTTCCTTTTTTGTTAAAAAAAACGGGAATGGAAAAAGGCATCCCTCAGAATGGGCGAATATCGTTGCAAACGAATCAATGGGCAGAGGTTTAATCTCCAATATATATAAACAGCTCATGCAGCTTAATATTAAAAAAACAAACAATCCAATACAAAAATGGGCAGAAGATCTAAAGAGACGTTTCTTCAAAGGAGACACAGAGATGGCCAAGACGCACATGAAAAGCTGCTCAACAGCACTAATTATTAGAGAAATGCAAATCAAAACTACAATGAGGTATCACCTCACACCTGTTAGAATCGGCATCATCAGAAAATCTACAAAGAACCAATTCTGGGGAGGGTGTGGACAAAAGGAGCCCTCTTCCACTATTGGTGGGAATGTAAATTGATACAGTCACTATGGAGAACAGTATGGAGTTTCCTTAAAAAAACTAGAAATAGAATTACCATCTGATCCAGCAATCCCACTTCTGGGCATATACCCAGAGAAAACCGTAAATCAAAAAGGCACATTCACCACAATGTTCACTGCAGCACTATTTACAATAGCCAGGTAATGGAAGCAACCTAAATGCCCACAGACAGATGAATGGATAAAGAGGTGGTACATATATGAAATGGAATATTACTCGGCCATAAAAAGGAATGAAACTGGGTCATTTGTAGAGACATCGATGGATCGAGAGACTGTCATACAGAATGAAGTAAGTCAGAAAGAGGAAAACAAATATTGTATATTAATGCATATATTTGTAACCTAAAACAATGGTACAGATGAACTGGTTTGCAGGGAAGAAATAGAGACACAGAGGTAGAGAACAAACGTATGGACACCAAGTGTGGGAAGCCATGGGGTGGTGGTGGTGGGATGAGTTGGTAGATTGGGATTGACCTGTATACATGTATATGCATAAAATACATAACTAATTATAACCTGCTGTATAAAAACATAAATAAAATTAAATTTCAAAATTTTAAAAAATAAAATTTAAAAATAAAACAGAAAAAATTCTTCCCGTCACACAGATGTATTTATAGGAATGAATTATTTCCATGCTTATATTTATAAATACATAAAAGAGGAATAAAATCTAACTTGAAACATAAAAGAAAAAAAAATTGAACCCACGAGTTATACAGAGGAAAACCCTATCACGGCACTTGCTCCAGCGGTAAACAATTCTGAAATTGGTCAGAGGTGGGGAACCATCTCCCATACAGCCAGCAACCCACCCCCCACGCAAGGAGCGTCCTCATTGCAAAGCTGGGGGACCGTGCCGAGGCATCTGTGAGTAAACGTGAGCTGAGCCCCAGGCCAGCTGCTGCTGAACTGTTCCCACCCTTTCCAGGTAAAACACCTGAATATGTACAAGGGCTTGAAAGCCTAGAGGAAGGACCGTGGAGCCACACCAGCGACAGCACGCAGGCCAACTTGGTGCCTGCAGGCCAGCCAGGGTGGTCCTGGCCCCGGGCGCTCTTCCAGAAGCTTTCCATTGCCCTGCCTGAGATATCCCTGCTGTCCCGGCCCCCACTGCTTTTTTTCCTTCCTCACCTCTGTCCGGAGAGAAATTGCAGCGGAAGGTATGGGTGACACATCCTCTTCTTTACAGGCGGCAGCCTGGCAACTCCTGCAGAAAGGCCAGCAGAACCCCACTCACACCGGGCCACCCACAAAGCTGTGGCCCCTCACTCCCTCCCACCAGCACAGCCCCGAGACTGCTGACGGGGCAGAGAATATGGTTTCAGGCACAGCTTCAGGGGCTATTGCTGCCTGGAGCGCTGTTTATATTGACCTCAAGGAGGCACACCTGGGGAGGGCGGGCCGGCAGGGTAAGGCTGCCCAGGTCAGCTAATCCACAACCCTCAGGGAATCACATTGTTGAAAATGGACCCCGCTAAGGCAGAAGAGAAGCCAAGGGAAAAAAGGACACAATGCCATTTGCAGCACCGTAGATGAGTCTAGAAGTAATCACGTGACTTGTAGTAAGTCAGAAAGTGAAAGACACATATCATATCATATCACTTATAGGTGTTACCTAAAAATGGATACCAGGGCAGATATTTCCACGGAGAAGGGCAATCACAGATTCATTAAACAAACTTATGGTTCACCAATTGAAAGGTTTGAGGATTGGATTCATTACAATATCGGGGTTAACAGACATATACAAACACAGGTGACATATATAATCACCAAAGACTTACAGAATACCAAGAGAGGACTACTCAACATTCTGTCATAACGTACATGGGAAAAGGATCCCAGGAAGAACAGACATCTGTATATGTGTAAAAGAACCACATCTTCCACACCTACAACAAGCCAAACATTGTAATCAAACTTGCTGTAATAAAAAATAAAAAAATTAAATTAAAAACACGAACAAGATGTAGTGAGACAAACTTGAGGGGCTTTCTCCTGGCACATTCCATTCTAAATTCCAATCTAGAACACCACTTCCACTGAGGCTCTCTTGCCCTAGTAACCAGATTTGGTAAGGGAGAACTGCTGCCACCTTGTGGCCGTTTCACACAACAGCAGCTTTAATCCCAGCGCTAATGGTCAGTTGATATTCAAAATCATTGCAGGCCTGTAAATGACACCTGCCCTGAAAACAAATCCTGGGGTCACATATCGACCAAAAAATTCAAAGGACGTCCATATTTCAAAACGACCGTTTCAAAAGGCATATTTTACGCACATTAGTGTTCTGCTTCTTTTCCTTTCTTTCCTTTTTTGTTAAAAAAAACGGGAATGGAAAAAGGCATCCCTCAGAATGGGCGAATATCGTTGCAAACGAATCAATGGGCAGAGGTTTAATCTCCAATATATATAAACAGCTCATGCAGCTTAATATTAAAAAAACAAACAATCCAATACAAAAATGGGCAGAAGATCTAAAGAGACGTTTCTTCAAAGGAGACACAGAGATGGCCAAGACGCACATGAAAAGCTGCTCAACAGCACTAATTATTAGAGAAATGCAAATCAAAACTACAATGAGGTATCACCTCACACCTGTTAGAATCGGCATCATCAGAAAATCTACAAAGAACCAATTCTGGGGAGGGTGTGGACAAAAGGAGCCCTCTTCCACTATTGGTGGGAATGTAAATTGATACAGTCACTATGGAGAACAGTATGGAGTTTCCTTAAAAAAACTAGAAATAGAATTACCATCTGATCCAGCAATCCCACTTCTGGGCATATACCCAGAGAAAACCGTAAATCAAAAAGGCACATTCACCACAATGTTCACTGCAGCACTATTTACAATAGCCAGGTAATGGAAGCAACCTAAATGCCCACAGACAGATGAATGGATAAAGAGGTGGTACATATATGAAATGGAATATTACTCGGCCATAAAAAGGAATGAAACTGGGTCATTTGTAGAGACATCGATGGATCGAGAGACTGTCATACAGAATGAAGTAAGTCAGAAAGAGGAAAACAAATATTGTATATTAATGCATATATTTGGAACCTAAAACAATGGTACAGATGAACTGGTTTGCAGGTAAGAAATAGAGACACAGAGGTAGAGAACAAACGTATGGACACCAAGTGTGGGAAGCCATGGGGTGGTGGTGGTGGGATGAGTTGGTAGATTGGGATTGACCTGTATACATGTATATGCATAAAATACATAACTAATTATAACCTGCTGTATAAAAACATAAATAAAATTAAATTTCAAAATTTTAAAAAATAAAATTTAAAAATAAAACAGAAAAAATTCTTCCCGTCACACAGATGTATTTATAGGAATGAATTATTTCCATGCTTATATTTATAAATACATAAAAGAGGAATAAAATCTAACTTGAAACATAAAAGAAAAAAAAATTGAACCCACGAGTTATACAGAGGAAAACCCTATCACGGCACTTGCTCCAGCGGTAAACAATTCTGAAATTGGTCAGAGGTGGGGAACCATCTCCCATACAGCCAGCAACCCACCCCCCACGCAAGGAGCGTCCTCATTGCAAAGCTGGGGGACCGTGCCGAGGCATCTGTGAGTAAACGTGAGCTGAGCCCCAGGCCAGCTGCTGCTGAACTGTTCCCACCCTTTCCAGGTAAAACACCTGAATATGTACAAGGGCTTGAAAGCCTAGAGGAAGGACCGTGGAGCCACACCAGCGACAGCACGCAGGCCAACTTGGTGCCTGCAGGCCAGCCAGGGTGGTCCTGGCCCCGGGCGCTCTTCCAGAAGCTTTCCATTGCCCTGCCTGAGATACCCCTCCTGTCCCGGCCCCCACTGCTTTTTTTCCTTCCTCACCTCTGTCCGGAGAGAAATTGCAGCGGAAGGTATGGGTGACACATCCTCCTCTTTACAGGCGGCAGCCTGGCAACTCCTGCAGAAAGGCCAGCAGAACCCCACTCACACCGGGCCACCCACAAAGCTGTGGCCCCTCACTCCCTCCCACCAGCACAGCCCCGAGACTGCTGACGGGGCAGAGAATATGGTTTCAGGCACAGCTTCAGGGGCTATTGCTGCCTGGAGCTCTGTTTATATTGACCTCAAGGAGGCACACCTGGGGAGGGCGGGCCGGCAGGGTAAGGCTGCCCAGCTCAGCTAATCCACAACCCTCAGGGAATCACATTGTTGAAAATGGACCCCGCTAAGGCAGAAGAGAAGCCAAGGGAAAAAAGGACACAATGCCATTTGCAGCACCGTAGATGAGTCTAGAAGTAATCACGTGACTTGTAGTAAGTCAGAAAGTGAAAGACACATATCATATCATATCACTTATAGGTGTTACCTAAAAATGGATACCAGGGCAGATATTTCCACGGAGAAGGGCAATCACAGATTCATTAAACAAACTTATGGTTCACCAATTGAAAGGTTTGAGGATTGGATTCATTACGATATCGGGGTTAACAGACATATACAAACACAGGTGACATATATAATCACCAAAGACCTACAGAATACCAAGAGAGGACTACTCAACATTCTGTCATAACGTACATGGGAAAAGGATCCCAGGAAGAACAGACATCTGTATATGTGTAAAAGAACCACATCTTCCACACCTACAACAAGCCAAACATTGTAATCAAACTTGCTGTAATAAAAAATAAAAAAAAATTAAATTAAAAACACGAACAAGATGTAGTGAGACAAACTTGAGGGGCTTTCTCCTGGCACATTCCATTCTAAATTCCAATCTAGAACACCACTTCCACTGAGGCTCTCTTGCCCTAGTAACCAGATTTGGTAAGGGTGAACTGCTGCCACCTTGTGGCCGTTTCACACAACAGCAGCTTTAATCCCAATGCTAATGGTCAGTTGATATTCAAAATCATTGCAGGCCTGTAAATGACACCTGCCCTGAAAGCAAATCCTGGGGTCACATATCGACCAAAAAATTCAAAGGACGTCCATATTTCAAAACGACCATTTCAAAAGGCATATTTTATGCACATTAGTGTTCTGCTTCTTTTCCTTTCTTTCCTTTTCTGTTAAAAAACACGGGAATGGAAAAAGGCATCCCTTAGAATGGGCGAAAATCGTTGCAGATGAATCAATGGACAGAGGTTTAATCTCCAATATATATAAACAGCTCATGCAGCTTAATATTAAAAAAACAAACAACCCAAAAAAATGGGCAGAAGATCTAAACAGACGTTTTTTCAAAGGAGACACAGAGATGGCCAAGATGCACATGAAAAGCTGCTCAACAGCACTAATTATTAGAGAAATGCAAATCAAAACTACAATGAGGTATCACCTCACACCTGTTAGAATCGGCATCATCAGAAAATCTACAAACAACCAATTCTAGGGAGGGTGTGGACAAAAAGAGCCCTCTTCCACTATTGGTGGGAATGTAAATTGATACAGTCACTATGGAGAACAGTATGGAGTTTCCTTAAAAAAACTAGAAATAGAATTACCATCTGATCCAGCAATCCCACTTCTGGGCATATACCCAGAGAAAACCGTAAATCAAAAAGGCACATTCACCACAATGTTCACTGCAGCACTATTTACAATAGCCAGGTAATGGAAGCAACCTAAATGCCCACAGACAGATGAATGGATAAAGACGTGGTACATATATGAAATGGAATATTACTCGGCCATAAAAAGGAATGAAACTGGGTCATTTGTAGAGACATCGATGGATCGAGAGACTGTCATACAGAATGAAGTAAGTCAGAAAGAGGAAAACAAATATTGTATATTAATGCATATATTTGGAACCTAAAACAATGGTACAGATGAACTGGTTTGCAGGGAAGAAATAGAGACAGAGAGGTAGAGAACAAACGTATGGACACCAAGTGTGGGAAGCCATGGGGTGGTGGTGGTGGGATGAGTTGGGAGATTGGGATTGACCTGTATATATGTATATGCATAAAATACATAACTAATTATAACCTGCTGTATAAAAACATAAATAAAATTAAATTTCAAAATTTTAAAAAATAAAATTTAAAAATAAAACAGAAAAAATTCTTCCCGTCACACAGATGTATTTATAGGAATGAATTATTTCCATGCTTATATTTATAAATACATAAAAGAGGAATAAAATCTAACTTGAAACATAAAAGAAAAAAAAATTGAACCCACGAGTTATACAGAGGAAAACCCTATCACGGCACTTGCTCCAGCGGTAAACAATTCTGAAATTGGTCAGAGGTGGGGAACCATCTCCCATACAGCCAGCAACCCACCCCCCACGCAAGGAGCATCCTCATTGCAAAGCTGGGGGACCGTGCCGAGGCATCTGTGAGTAAACGTGAGCTGAGCCCCAGGCCAGCTGCTGCTGAACTGTTCCCACCCTTTCCAGGTAAAACACCTGAATATGTACAAGGGCTTGAAAGCCTAGAGGAAGGACCGTGGAGCCACACCAGCGACAGCACGCAGGCCAACTTGGTGCCTGCAGGCCAGCCAGGGTGGTCCTGGCCCCGGGCGCTCTTCCAGAAGCTTTCCATTGCCCTGCCTGAGATACCCCTCCTGTCCCGGCCCCCACTGCTTTTTTTCCTTCCTCACCTCTGTCCGGAGAGAAATTGCAGCGGAAGGTATGGGTGACACATCCTCTTCTTTACAGGCGGCAGCCTGGCAACTCCTGCAGAAAGGCCAGCAGAACCCCACTCACACCGGGCCACCCACAAAGCTGTGGCCCCTCACACCCTCCCACCAGCACAGCCCCGAGACTGCTGACGGGGCAGAGAATATGGAGTCAGGCACAGCTTCAGGGGCTATTGCTGCCTGGAGCGCTGTTTATATTGACCTCAAGGAGGCACACCTGGGGAGGGCGGGCCGGCAGTGTAAGGCTGCCCAGCTCAGCTAATCCACAACCCTCAGGGAATCACATTGTTGAAAATGGACCCCGCTAAGGCAGAAGAGAAGCCAAGGGAAAAAAGGACACAATGCCATTTGCAGCACCGTAGATGAGTCTAGAAGTAATCACGTGACTTGTAGTAAGTCAGAAAGTGAAAGACACATATCATATCATATCACTTATAGGTGTTACCTAAAAATGGATACCAGGGCAGATATTTCCACGGAGAAGGGCAATCACAGATTCATTAAACAAACTTATGGTTCACCAATTGAAAGGTTTGAGGATTGGATTCATTACAATATCGGGGTTAACAGACATATACAAACACAGGTGACATATATAATCACCAAAGACCTACAGAATACCAAGAGAGGACTACTCAACATTCTGTCATAACGTACATGGGAAAAGGATCCCAGGAAGAACAGACATCTGTATATGTGTAAAAGAACCACAGCTTCCACACCTACAACAAGCCAAACATTGTAATCAAACTTGCTGTAATAAAAAATAAAAAAATTAAATTAAAAACACGAACAAGATGTAGTGAGACAAACTTGAGGGGCTTTCTCCTGGCACATTCCATTCTAAATTCCAATCTAGAACACCACTTCCACTGAGGCTCTCTTGCCCTAGTAACCAGATTTGGTAAGGGTGAACTGCTGCCACCTTGTGGCCGTTTCACACAACAGCAGCTTTAATCCCAACGCTAATGGTGAGTTGATATTCAAAATCATTGCAGGCCTGTAAATGACACCTGCCCTGAAAACAAATCCTGGGGTCACATATCGACCAAAAATTTCAAAGGACGTCCATATTTCAAAACGACCGTTTCAAAAGGCATATTTTACGCACATTAGTGTTCTGCTTCTTTTCCTTTCTTTCCTTTTTTTGTTAAAAAACATGGGAATGGAAAAAGGCATCCCTCAGAATGGGCGAAAATCGTTGCAGATGAATCAATGGACAGAGGTTTAATCTCCAATATATATAAACAGCTCATGCAGCTTAATATTAAAAAAACAAACAACCCCAAAAAAATGGGCAGAAGATCTAAAGAGACGTTTCTTCAAAGGAGACACAGAGATGGCCAAGATGCACATGAAAAGCTGCTGAACAGCACTAATTATTAGAGAAATGCAAATCAAAACTACAATGAGGTATCACCTCACACCTGTTAGAATCGGCATCATCAGAAAATCTACAAACAACCAATTCTAGGGAGGGTGTGGACAAAAGGAGCCCTCTTCCACTATTGGTGGGAATGTAAATTGATACAGTCACTATGGAGAACAGTATGGAGTTTCCTTAAAAAAACTAGAAATAGAATTACCATCTGATCCAGCAATCCCACTTCTGGGCATATACCCAGAGAAAACCGTAAATCAAAAAGGCACATTCACCACAATGTTCATTGCAGCACTATTTACAATAGCCAGGTAATGGAAGCAACCTAAATGCCCACAGACAGATGAATGGATAAAGACGTGGTACATATATGAAATGGAATATTACTCGGCCATAAAAAGGAATGAAACTGGGTCATTTGTAGAGACATCGATGGATCGAGAGACTGTCATACAGAATGAAGTAAGTCAGAAAGAGGAAAACAAATATTGTATATTAATGCATATATTTGGAACCTAAAACAATGGTACAGATGAACTGGTTTGCAGGGAAGAAATAGAGACAGAGAGGTAGAGAACAAACGTATGGACACCAAGTGTGGGAAGCCATGGGGTCGTGGTGGTGGGATGAGTTGGGAGATTGGGATTGACCTGTATATATGTATATGCATAAAATACATAACTAATTATAACCTGCTGTATAAAAACATAAATAAAATTAAATTTCAAAATTTTAAAAAATAAAATTTAAAAATAAAACAGAAAAAATTCTTCCCGTCACACAGATGTATTTATAGGAATGAATTATTTCCATGCTTATATTTATAAATACATAAAAGAGGAATAAAATCTAACTTGAAACATAAAAGAAAAAAAAATTGAACCCACGAGTTATACAGAGGAAAACCCTATCACGGCACTTGCTCCAGCGGTAAACAATTCTGAAATTGGTCAGAGGTGGGGAACCATCTCCCATACAGCCAGCAACCCACCCCCCACACAAGGAGCGTCCTCATTGCAAAGCTGGGGGACCGTGCCGAGGCATCTGTGAGTAAACGTGAGCTGAGCCCCAGGCCAGCTGCTGCTGAACTGTTCCCACCCTTTCCAGGTAAAACACCTGAATATGTACAAGGGCTTGAAAGCCTAGAGGAAGGACCGTGGAGCCACACCAGCGACAGCACGCAGGCCAACTTGGTGCCTGCAGGCCAGCCAGGGTGGTCCTGGCCCCGGGCGCTCTTCCAGAAGCTTTCCATTGCCCTGCCTGAGATACCCCTCCTGTCCCGGCCCCCACTGCTTTTTTTCCTTCCTCACCTCAGTCCGGAGAGAAATTGCAGCAGAAGGTATGGGTGACACATCCTCTTCTTTACAGGCGGCAGCCTGGCAACTCCTGCAGAAAGGCCAGCAGAACCCCACTCACACCGGGCCACCCACAAAGCTGTGGCCCCTCACTCCCTCCCACCAGCACAGCCCCGAGACTGCTGACGGGGCAGAGAATATGGAGTCAGGCACAGCTTCAGGGGCTATTGCTGCCTGGAGCGCTGTTTATATTGACCTCAAGGAGGCACACCTGGGGAGGGCGGGCCGGCAGGGTAAGGCTGCCCAGCTCAGCTAATCCACAACCCTCAGGGAATCACATTGTTGAAAATGGACCCCGCTAAGGCAGAAGAGAAGCCAAGGGAAAAAAGGACACAATGCCATTTGCAGCACCGTAGATGAGTCTAGAAGTAATCACGTGACTTGTAGTAAGTCAGAAAGTGAAAGACACATATCATATCATATCACTTATAGGTGTTACCTAAAAATGGATACCAGGGCAGATATTTCCACGGAGAAGGGCAATCACAGATTCATTAAACAAACTTATGGTTCACCAATTGAAAGGTTTGAGGATTGGATTCATTACGATATCGGGGTTAACAGACATATACAAACACAGGTGACATATATAATCACCAAAGACCTACAGAATACCAAGAGAGGACTACTCAACATTCTGTCATAACGTACATGGGAAAAGGATCCCAGGAAGAACAGACATCTGTATATGTGTAAAAGAACCACATCTTCCACACCTACAACAAGCCAAACATTGTAATCAAACTTGCTGTAATAAAAAATAAAAAAAAATTAAATTAAAAACACGAACAAGATGTAGTGAGACAAACTTGAGGGGCTTTCTCCTGGCACATTCCATTCTAAATTCCAATCTAGAACACCACTTCCACTGAGGCTCTCTTGCCCTAGTAACCAGATTTGGTAAGGGTGAACTGCTGCCACCTTGTGGCCGTTTCACACAACAGCAGCTTTAATCCCAATGCTAATGGTCAGTTGATATTCAAAATCATTGCAGGCCTGTAAATGACACCTGCCCTGAAAGCAAATCCTGGGGTCACATATCGACCAAAAAATTCAAAGGACGTCCATATTTAAAAACGACCATTTCAAAAGGCATATTTTATGCACATTAGTGTTCTGCTTCTTTTCCTTTCTTTCCTTTTCTGTTAAAAAACACGGGAATGGAAAAAGGCATCCCTTAGAATGGGCGAAAATCGTTGCAGATGAATCAATGGACAGAGGTTTAATCTCCAATATATATAAACAGCTCATGCAGCTTAATATTAAAAAAACAAACAACCCAAAAAAATGGGCAGAAGATCTAAACAGACGTTTTTTCAAAGGAGACACAGAGATGGCCAAGATGCACATGAAAAGCTGCTCAACAGCACTAATTATTAGAGAAATGCAAATCAAAACTACAATGAGGTATCACCTCACACCTGTTAGAATCGGCATCATCAGAAAATCTACAAACAACCAATTCTAGGGAGGGTGTGGACAAAAAGAGCCCTCTTCCACTATTGGTGGGAATGTAAATTGATACAGTCACTATGGAGAACAGTATGGAGTTTCCTTAAAAAAACTAGAAATAGAATTACCATCTGATCCAGCAATCCCACTTCTGGGCATATACCCAGAGAAAACCGTAAATCAAAAAGGCACATTCACCACAATGTTCATTGCAGCACTATTTACAATAGCCAGGTAATGGAAGCAACCTAAATGCCCACAGACAGATGAATGGATAAAGACGTGGTACATATATGAAATGGAATATTACTCGGCCATAAAAAGGAATGAAACTGGGTCATTTGTAGAGACATCGATGGATCGAGAGACTGTCATACAGAATGAAGTAAGTCAGAAAGAGGAAAACAAATATTGTATATTAATGCATATATTTGGAACCTAAAACAATGGTACAGATGAACTGGTTTGCAGGGAAGAAATAGAGACAGAGAGGTAGAGAACAAACGTATGGACACCAAGTGTGGGAAGCCATGGGGTCGTGGTGGTGGGATGAGTTGGGAGATTGGGATTGACCTGTATATATGTATATGCATAAAATACATAACTAATTATAACCTGCTGTATAAAAACATAAATAAAATTAAATTTCAAAATTTTAAAAAATAAAATTTAAAAATAAAACAGAAAAAATTCTTCCCGTCACACAGATGTATTTATAGGAATGAATTATTTCCATGCTTATATTTATAAATACATAAAAGAGGAATAAAATCTAACTTGAAACATAAAAGAAAAAAAAATTGAACCCACGAGTTATACAGAGGAAAACCCTATCACGGCACTTGCTCCAGCGGTAAACAATTCTGAAATTGGTCAGAGGTGGGGAACCATCTCCCATACAGCCAGCAACCCACCCCCCACGCAAGGAGCATCCTCATTGCAAAGCTGGGGGACCGTGCCGAGGCATCTGTGAGTAAACGTGAGCTGAGCCCCAGGCCAGCTGCTGCTGAACTGTTCCCACCCTTTCCAGGTAAAACACCTGAATATGTACAAGGGCTTGAAAGCCTAGAGGAAGGACCGTGGAGCCACACCAGCGACAGCACGCAGGCCAACTTGGTGCCTGCAGGCCAGCCAGGGTGGTCCTGGCCCCGGGCGCTCTTCCAGAAGCTTTCCATTGCCCTGCCTGAGATACCCCTCCTGTCCCGGCCCCCACTGCTTTTTTTCCTTCCTCACCTCTGTCCGGAGAGAAATTGCAGCGGAAGGTATGGGTGACACATCCTCTTCTTTACAGGCGGCAGCCTGGCAACTCCTGCAGAAAGGCCAGCAGAACCCCACTCACACCGGGCCACACACAAAGCTGTGGCCCCTCACACCCTCCCACCAGCACAGCCCCGAGACTGCTGACGGGGCAGAGAATATGGAGTCAGGCACAGCTTCAGGGGCTATTGCTGCCTGGAGCGCTGTTTATATTGACCTCAACGAGGCACACCTGGGGAGGGCAGGCCGGCAGGGTAAGGCTGCCCAGCTCAGCTAATCCACAACCCTCAGGGAATCACATTGTTGAAAATGGACCCCGCTAAGGCAGAAGAGAAGCCAAGGGAAAAAAGGACACAATGCCATTTGCAGCACCGTAGATGAGTCTAGAAGTAATCACGTGACTTGTAGTAAGTCAGAAAGTGAAAGACACATATCATATCATATCACTTATAGGTGTTACCTAAAAATGGATACCAGGGCAGATATTTCCACGGAGAAGGGCAATCACAGATTCATTAAACAAACTTATGGTTCACCAATTGAAAGGTTTGAGGATTGGATTCATTACGATATCGGGGTTAACAGACATATACAAACACAGGTGACATATATAATCACCAAAGACCTACAGAATACCAAGAGAGGACTACTCAACATTCTGTCATAACGTACATGGGAAAAGGATCCCAGGAAGAACAGACATCTGTATATGTGTAAAAGAACCACATCTTCCACACCTACAACAAGCCAAACATTGTAATCAAACTTGCTGTAATAAAAAATAAAAAAAAATTAAATTAAAAACACGAACAAGATGTAGTGAGACAAACTTGAGGGGCTTTCTCCTGGCACATTCCATTCTAAATTCCAATCTAGAACACCACTTCCACTGAGGCTCTCTTGCCCTAGTAACCAGATTTGGTAAGGGTGAACTGCTGCCACCTTGTGGCCGTTTCACACAACAGCAGCTTTAATCCAAATGCTAATGGTCAGTTGATATTCAAAATCATTGCAGGCCTGTAAATGACACCTGCCCTGAAAGCAAATCCTGGGGTCACATATCGACCAAAAAATTCAAAGGACGTCCATATTTCAAAACGACCATTTCAAAAGGCATATTTTATGCACATTAGTGTTCTGCTTCTTTTCCTTTCTTTCCTTTTCTGTTAAAAAACACGGGAATGGAAAAAGGCATCCCTTAGAATGGGCGAAAATCGTTGCAGATGAATCAATGGACGGAGGTTTAATCTCCAATATATATAAACAGCTCATGCAGCTTAATATTAAAAAAACAAACAACCCAAAAAAATGGGCAGAAGATCTAAACAGACGTTTTTTCAAAGGAGACACAGAGATGGCCAAGATGCACATGAAAAGCTGCTCAACAGCACTAATTATTAGAGAAATGCAAATCAAAACTACAATGAGGTATCACCTCACACCTGTTAGAATCGGCATCATCAGAAAATCTACAAACAACCAATTCTAGGGAGGGTGTGGACAAAAAGAGCCCTCTTCCACTATTGGTGGGAATGTAAATTGATACAGTCACTATGGAGAACAGTATGGAGTTTCCTTAAAAAAACTAGAAATAGAATTACCATCTGATCCAGCAATCCCACTTCTGGGCATATACCCAGAGAAAACCGTAAATCAAAAAGGCACATTCACCACAATGTTCATTGCAGCACTATTTACAATAGCCAGGTAATGGAAGCAACCTAAATGCCCACAGACAGATGAATGGATAAAGACGTGGTACATATATGAAATGGAATATTACTCGGCCATAAAAAGGAATGAAACTGGGTCATTTGTAGAGACATCGATGGATCGAGAGACTGTCATACAGAATGAAGTAAGTCAGAAAGAGGAAAACAAATATTGTATATTAATGCATATATTTGGAACCTAAAACAATGGTACAGATGAACTGGTTTGCAGGGAAGAAATAGAGACAGAGAGGTAGAGAACAAACGTATGGACACCAAGTGTGGGAAGCCATGGGGTGGTGGTGGTGGGATGAGTTGGGAGATTGGGATTGACCTGTATATATGTATATGCATAAAATACATAACTAATTATAACCTGCTGTATAAAAACATAAATAAAATTAAATTTCAAAATTTTAAAAAATAAAATTTAAAAATAAAACAGAAAAAATTCTTCCCGTCACACAGATGTATTTATAGGAATGAATTATTTCCATGCTTATATTTATAAATACATAAAAGAGGAATAAAATCTAACTTGAAACATAAAAGAAAAAAAAATTGAACCCACGAGTTATACAGAGGAAAACCCTATCACGGCACTTGCTCCAGCGGTAAACAATTCTGAAATTGGTCAGAGGTGGGGAACCATCTCCCATACAGCCAGCAACCCACCCCCCACACAAGGAGCGTCCTCATTGCAAAGCTGGGGGACCGTGCCGAGGCATCTGTGAGTAAACGTGAGCTGAGCCCCAGGCCAGCTGCTGCTGAACTGTTCCCACCCTTTCCAGGTAAAACACCTGAATATGTACAAGGGCTTGAAAGCCTAGAGGAAGGACCGTGGAGCCACACCAGCGACAGCACGCAGGCCAACTTGGTGCCTGCAGGCCAGCCAGGGTGGTCCTGGCCCCGGGCGCTCTTCCAGAAGCTTTCCATTGCCCTGCCTGAGATACCCCTCCTGTCCCGGCCCCCACTGCTTTTTTTCCTTCCTCACCTCAGTCCGGAGAGAAATTGCAGCGGAAGGTATGGGTGACACATCCTCTTCTTTACAGGCGGCAGCCTGGCAACTCCTGCAGAAAGGCCAGCAGAACCCCACTCACACCGGGCCACCCACAAAGCTGTGGCCCCTCACTCCCTCCCACCAGCACAGCCCCGAGACTGCTGACGGGGCAGAGAATATGGAGTCAGGCACAGCTTCAGGGGCTATTGCTGCCTGGAGCGCTGTTTATATTGACCTCAACGAGGCACACCTGGGGAGGGCGGGCCGGCAGGGTAAGGCTGCCCAGCTCAGCTAATCCACAACCCTCAGGGAATCACATTGTTGAAAATGGACCCCGCTAAGGCAGAAGAGAAGCCAAGGGAAAAAAGGACACAATGCCATTTGCAGCACCGTAGATGAGTCTAGAAGTAATCACGTGACTTGTAGTAAGTCAGAAAGTGAAAGACACATATCATATCATATCACTTATAGGTGTTACCTAAAAATGGATACCAGGGCAGATATTTCCACGGAGAAGGGCAATCACAGATTCATTAAACAAACTTATGGTTCACCAATGGAAAGGTTTGAGGATTGGATTCATTACAATATCGGGGTTAACAGACATATACAAACACAGGTGACATATATAATCACCAAAGACCTACAGAATACCAAGAGAGGACTACTCAACATTCTGTCATAACGTACATGGGAAAAGGATCCCAGGAAGAACAGACATCTGTATATGTGTAAAAGAACCACATCTTCCACACCTACAACAAGCCAAACATTGTAATCAAACTTGCTGTAATAAAAAATAAAAAAATTAAATTAAAAACACGAACAAGATGTAGTGAGACAAACTTGAGGGGCTTTCTCCTGGCACATTCCATTCTAAATTCCAATCTAGAACACCACTTCCACTGAGGCTCTCTTGCCCTAGTAACCAGATTTGGTAAGGGTGAACTGCTGCCACCTTGTGGCCGTTTCACACAACAGCAGCTTTAATCCCAACGCTAATGGTCAGTTGATATTCAAAATCATTGCAGGCCTGTAAATGACACCTGCCCTGAAAACAAATCCTGGGGTCACATATCGACGAAAAATTTCAAAGGACGTCCATATTTCAAAACGACCGTTTCAAAAGGCATATTTTACGCACATTAGTGTTCTGCTTCTTTTCCTTTCTTTCCTTTTTTTGTTAAAAAACACGGGAATGGAAAAAGGCATCCCTCAGAATGGGCGAAAATCGTTGCAGATGAATCAATGGACAGAGGTTTAATCTCCAATATATATAAACAGCTCATGCAGCTTAATATTAAAAAAAACAAACAACCCCAAAAAAATGGGCAGAAGATCTAAAGAGACGTTTCTTCAAAGGAGACACAGAGATGGCCAAGATGCACATGAAAAGCTGCTGAACAGCACTAATTATTAGAGAAATGCAAATCAAAACTACAATGAGGTATCACCTCACACCTGTTAGAATCGGCATCATCAGAAAATCTACAAACAACCAATTCTAGGGAGGGTGTGGACAAAAGGAGCCCTCTTCCACTATTGGTGGGAATGTAAATTGATACAGTCACTATGGAGAACAGTATGGAGTTTCCTTAAAAAAACTAGAAATAGAATTACCATCTGATCCAGCAATCCCACTTCTGGGCATATACCCAGAGAAAACCGTAAATCACAAAGGCACATTCACCACAATGTTCATTGCAGCACTATTTACAATAGCCAGGTAATGGAAGCAACCTAAATGCCCACAGACAGATGAATGGATAAAGATGTGGTACATATATGAAATGGAATATTACTCGGCCATAAAAAGGAATGAAACTGGGTCATTTGTAGAGACATCGATGGATCGAGAGACTGTCATACAGAATGAAGTAAGTCAGAAAGAGGAAAACAAATATTGTATATTAATGCATATATTTGGAACCTAAAACAATGGTACAGATGAACTGGTTTGCAGGGAAGAAATAGAGACACAGAGGTAGAGAACACACGTATGGACACCAAGTGTGGGAAGCCATGGGGTGGTGGTGGTGGGATGAGTTGGGAGTTTGGGATTGACCTGTATACATGTATATGCATAAAATACATAACTAATAATAACGTGCTGTATAAAAAAATAAATTAAATTAAATTTCAAAATTTTAAAAAATAAAATTTAAAAATAAAACAGAAAAAAGTTCTTCCCGTCACACAGATGTATTTATAGGAATGAATTATTTCCATGCTTATATCTATAAATACATAAAAGAGGAATAAAATCTAACTTGAACTATAAAAGAAAAAAAAACCTGAACCCACGAGTTATACAGAGGAAAACCCTATCACGGCACTTGCTCCAGTGGTAAACAATTCTGAAATTGGTCAGAGGTGGGGAACCATCTCCCATACAGCCATCAACACACACCCCACGCAAGGAGCGTCCTCATTGCAAAGCTGGGGGACCGTGCCGAGGCATCTGTGAGTAAACGTGAGCTGAGCCCCAGGCCAGCTGCTGCTGAACAGTCCCCACCCTTTCCAGGTAAAACACCTGAATATGTACAAGGGCTTGAAAGCCTAGAGGAAGGACCGTGGAGCCACACCAGCGACAGCACGCAGGCCAACTTGGTGCCTGCAGGCCAGCCAGGGTGGTCCTGGCCCCGGGCACTCTTCCAGAAGCTTTCCATTGCCCTGCCTGAGATACCCCTCCTGTCCCGGCCCCCACTGCTTTTTTCCTTCCACACCTCTGTCCGGAGAGAAATTCCAGTGGAAGGTATGGGTGACACATCCTCTTCTTTACAGGCGGCAGCCTGGCAACTCCTGCAGAAAGGCCAGCAGAACCCCACTCACACCGGGCCACCCACAAAGCTGTGGCCCCTCACTCCCTCCCACCAGCACAGCCCCGAGACTGCTGACGGGGCAGAGAATATGGAGTCAGGCACAGCTTCAGGGGCTATTGCTGCCTGGAGCGCTGTTTATATTGACCTCAACGAGGCACACCTGGGGAGGGCGGGCCGGCAGGGTAAGGCTGCCCAGCTCAGCTAATCCACAACCCTCAGGGAATCACATTGTTGAAAATGGACCCCGCTAAGGCACAAGAGAAGCCAAGGGAAAAAAGGACAAAATGCCATTTGCAGCACCGTAGATGAGTCTAGAAGTAATCACGTGACTTGTAGTAAGTCAGAAAGTGAAAGACACATATCATATCATATCACTTATAGGTGTTACCTAAAAATGGATACCAGGGCAGATATTTCCACGGAGAAGGGCAATCACAGATTCATTAAACAAACTTATGGTTCACCAATGGAAAGGTTTGAGGATTGGATTCATTACAATATCGGGGTTAACAGACATATACAAACACAGGTGACATATATAATCACCAAAGACCTACAGAATACCAAGAGAGGACTACTCAACATTCTGTCATAACGTACATGGGAAAAGGATCCCAGGAAGAACAGACATCTGTATATGTGTAAAAGAACCACATCTTCCACACCTACAACAAGCCAAACATTGTAATCAAACTTGCTGTAATAAAAAATAAAAAAATTAAATTAAAAACACGAACAAGATGTAGTGAGACAAACTTGAGGGGCTTTCTTCTGGCACATTCCATTCTAAATTCCAATCTAGAACACCACTTCCACTGAGGCTCTCTTGCCCTAGTAACCAGATTTGGTAAGGGTGAACTGCTGCCACCTTGTGGCCGTTTCACACAACAGCAGCTTTAATCCCAACGCTAATGGTCAGTTGATATTCAAAATCATTGCAGGCCTGTAAATGACACCTGCCCTGAAAACAAATCCTGGGGTCACATATCGACGAAAAATTTCAAAGGACGTCCATATTTCAAAACGACCGTTTCAAAAGGCATATTTTACGCACATTAGTGTTCTGCTTCTTTTCCTTTCTTTCCTTTTTTTGTTAAAAAACACGGGAATGGAAAAAGGCATCCCTCAGAATGGGCGAAAATCGTTGCAGATGAATCAATGGACAGAGGTTTAATCTCCAATATATATAAACAGCTCATGCAGCTTAATATTAAAAAAAACAAACAACCCCAAAAAAATGGGCAGAAGATCTAAAGAGACGTTTCTTCAAAGGAGACACAGAGATGGCCAAGATGCACATGAAAAGCTGCTGAACAGCACTAATTATTAGAGAAATGCAAATCAAAACTACAATGAGGTATCACCTCACACCTGTTAGAATCGGCATCATCAGAAAATCTACAAACAACCAATTCTAGGGAGGGTGTGGACAAAAGGAGCCCTCTTCCACTATTGGTGGGAATGTAAATTGATACAGTCACTATGGAGAACAGTATGGAGTTTCCTTAAAAAAACTAGAAATAGAATTACCATCTGATCCAGCAATCCCACTTCTGGGCATATACCCAGAGAAAACCGTAAATCACAAAGGCACATTCACCACAATGTTCATTGCAGCACTATTTACAATAGCCAGGTAATGGAAGCAACCTAAATGCCCACAGACAGATGAATGGATAAAGATGTGGTACATATATGAAATGGAATATTACTCGGCCATAAAAAGGAATGAAACTGGGTCATTTGTAGAGACATCGATGGATCGAGAGACTGTCATACAGAATGAAGTAAGTCAGAAAGAGGAAAACAAATATTGTATATTAATGCATATATTTGGAACCTAAAACAATGGTACAGATGAACTGGTTTGCAGGGAAGAAATAGAGACACAGAGGTAGAGAACACACGTATGGACACCAAGTGTGGGAAGCCATGGGGTGGTGGTGGTGGGATGAGTTGGGAGTTTGGGATTGACCTGTATACATGTATATGCATAAAATACGTAACTAATAATAACGTGCTGTATAAAAAAATAAATTAAATTAAATTTCAAAATTTTAAAAAATAAAATTTAAAAATAAAACAGAAAAAAGTTCTTCCCGTCACACAGATGTATTTATAGGAATGAATTATTTCCATGCTTATATCTATAAATACATAAAAGAGGAATAAAATCTAACTTGAACTATAAAAGAAAAAAAAACCTGAACCCACGAGTTATACAGAGGAAAACCCTATCACGGCACTTGCTCCAGTGGTAAACAATTCTGAAATTGGTCAGAGGTGGGGAACCATCTCCCATACAGCCATCAACACACACCCCACGCAAGGAGCGTCCTCATTGCAAAGCTGGGGGACCGTGCCGAGGCATCTGTGAGTAAACGTGAGCTGAGCCCCAGGCCAGCTGCTGCTGAACAGTCCCCACCCTTTCCAGGTAAAACACCTGAATATGTACAAGGGCTTGAAAGCCTAGAGGAAGGACCGTGGAGCCACACCAGCGACAGCACGCAGGCCAACTTGGTGCCTGCAGGCCAGCCAGGGTGGTCCTGGCCCCGGGCACTCTTCCAGAAGCTTTCCATTGCCCTGCCTGAGATACCCCTCCTGTCCCGGCCCCCACTGCTTTTTTCCTTCCACACCTCTGTCCGGAGAGAAATTCCAGTGGAAGGTATGGGTGACACAACCTCTTCTTTACAGGCGGCAGCCTGGCAACTCCTGCAGAAAGGCCAGCAGAACCCCACTCACACCGGGCCACCCACAAAGCTGTGGCCCCTCACTCCCTCCCACCAGCACAGCCCCGAGACTGCTGACGGGGCAGAGAATATGGAGTCAGGCACAGCTTCAGGGGCTATTGCTGCCTGGAGCGCTGTTTATATTGACCTCAACGAGGCACACCTGGGGAGGGCGGGCCGGCAGGGTAAGGCTGCCCAGCTCAGCTAATCCACAACCCTCAGGGAATCACATTGTTGAAAATGGACCCCGCTAAGGCAGAAGAGAAGCCAAGGGAAAAAAGGACACAATGCCATTTGCAGCACCGTAGATGAGTCTAGAAGTAATCACGTGACTTGTAGTAAGTCAGAAAGTGAAAGACACATATCATATCATATCACTTATAGGTGTTACCTAGAAATGGATACCAGGACAGATATTTCCACGGAGAAGGGCAATCACAGATTCATTAAACAAACTTATGGTTCACCAATGGAAAGGTGTGAGGATTGGTTTCATTACGATATCGGGGTTAACAGACATATACAAACACAGGTGACATATATAATCACCAAAGACCTACAGAATACCAAGAGAGGACTACTCAACATTCTGTCATAACGTACATGGGAAAAGGATCCCAGGAAGAACAGTCATCTGTATATGTGTAAAAGAACCACATCTTCCACACCTACAACAAGCCAAACATTGTAATCAAACTTGCTGTAATAAAAAATAAAAAATTAAATTAAAAACACGAACAAGAAGTAGTGAGACAAACGTGAGGGGCTTTCTCCTGGCACATTCCGTTCTAAACTCCAATCTAGAACACCACTTCCACTGAGGCTCTCTTGCCCTAGTAACCAGATTTGGTAAGGGTGAACTGCTGCCACCTTGTGGCCGTTTCACACAACAGCAGCTTTAATCCCAACGCTAATGGTCAGTTGATATTCAAAATCATTGCAGGCCTGTAAATGACACCTGCCCTGAAAACAAATCCTGGGGTCACATATCGACCAAAAAATTCAAAGGACGTCCATATTTCAAAACGACCGTTTCAAAAGGCATATTTTACGCACATTAGTGTTCTGCTTCTTTTCCTTTCTTTCCTTTTTTGTTAAAAAACACGGGAATGGAAAACGGCATCCCTCAGAATGGGCGAAAATCTTTGCAGACGAATCAATGGACAGAGGTTTCATCTCCAATATATATAAACAGCTCATGCAGCTTAATATTAAAAAAACAAACAACCCAAAATAATGGGCAGAAGATCTAAAGAGACGATTCTTCAAAGGAGACACAGAGATGGCCAAGACGCACATGAAAAGCTGCTCAACAGCACTAATTATTAGAGAAATGCAAATCAAAACTACAATGAGGTATCACCTCACACCTGTTAGAATCGGCATCATCAGAAAATCTAGAAACAACCAATTCTGGGGAGGTTGTGGACAAAAGGAGCCCTCTTCCCCTATTGGTGGTAATGTAAATTGATACAGTCACTATGGAGAACAGTATGGAGTTTCCTTAAAAAATCTAGAAATAGAATTACCATCTCATCCAGCAATCCCACTTCTGGGCATATACCCAGAGAAAACCGTATTTCAAAAAGGCACATTCATCACAATGTTCGTTGCAGCACTATTTACAATAGCCAGGTAATGGAAGCAACCTAAATGCCCACAGACAGATGAATGGATAAAGAGGTGGTACATATATGAAATGGAATATTACTCGGCCATAAAAAGGAATGAAACTGGGTCATTTGTAGAGACATCGATGGATCGAGAGACTGTCATACAGAATGAAGTAAGTCAGAAAGAGGAAAACAAATATTGTATATTAACGCATATATGTGGAGCCTAAAAATGGTACAGATGAACTGGTTTGCAGGGAAGAAATAGAGACACAGAGGTAGAGAACACACGTATGGACACCAAGTGTGGGAAGCCATGGGGTGGTGGTGGTGGGATGAGTTGGGAGTTTCGGATTGACCTGTATACATGTATATGCATAAAATACATAACTAATAATAACGTGCTGTATAAAAAATAAATAAAATTAAATTTCAAAATTTTAAAAAATAAAATTTAAAAATAAAACAGAAAAAAGTTCTTCCCGTCACACAGATGTATTTATAGGAATGAATTATTTCCATGCTTATATCTGTAAATACATAAAAGAGGAATAAAATCTAACTTGAACCATAAAAGAAAAAAAAAACCTGAACCCACGAGTTATACAGAGGAAAACCCTATCAGGGCACTTGCTCCAGTGGTAAACAATTCTGAAATTGGTCAGAGGTGGGGAACCATCTCCCATACAGCCATCAACCCACACCCCACGCAAGGAGCGTCCTCATTGCAAAGCTGGGGGACCGTGCCGAGGCATCTGTGAGTAAACGTGAGCTGAGCCCCAGGCCAGCTGCTGCTGAACTGTTCCCACCCTTTCCAGGTAAAACACCTGAATATGTACAAGGGCTTGAAAGCCTAGAGGAAGGACCGTGGAGCCACACCAGCGACAGCACGCAGGCCAACTTGGTGCCTGCAGGCCAGCCAGGGTGGTCCTGGCCCCGGGCACTCTTCCAGAAGCTTTCCATTGCCCTGCCTGAGATACCCCTCCTGTCCCGGCCCCCACTCCTTTTTTCCTTCCACACCTCTGTCCGGAGAGAAATTCCAGCGGAAGCTATGGGTGACACATCCTCTTCTTTACAGGCGGCAGCCTGGCAACTCCTGCAGAAAGGCCAGCAGAACCCCACTCACACCGGGCCACCCACAAAGCTGTGGCCCCTCACTCCCTCCCACCAGCACAGCCCCGAGACTGCTGACGGGGCAGAGAATATGGAGTCAGGCACAGATTCAGGGGCTATTGCTGCCTGGAGCGCTGTTTATATTGACCTCAACGAGGCACACCTGGGGAGGGTGGGCCGGCAGGGTAAGGCTGCCCAGGTCAGCTAATCCACAACCCTCAGGGAATCACATTGTTGAAAATGGACCCCGCTAAGGCAGAAGAGATGCCAAGGGAAAAAAGGACACAATGCCATTTGCAGCACCGTAGATGAGTCTAGAAGTAATCACGTGACTTGTAGTAAGTCAGAAAGTGAAAGACACATATCATATCATATCACTTATAGGTGTTACCTAGAAATGGATACCAGGATAGATATTTCCACGGAGAAGGGCAATCACAGATTCATTAAACAAACATATGGTTCACCAATGGAAAGGTGTGAGGATTGATTTCATTACGATATCGGGGTTAACAGACATATACAAACACAGGTGACATATATAATCACCAAAGACCTACAGAATACCAAGAGAGGACTACTCAACATTCTGTCATAATGTACATGGGAAAAGGATCCCAGGAAGAACAGTCATCTGTATATGTGTAAAAGAACCACATCTTCCAAACCTACAACAAGCCAAACATTGTAATCACACTTGCTGTAATAAAAAATAAAAAATTAAATTAAAAACACGAACAAGAAGTAGTGAGACAAACGTGAGGGGCTTTCTCCTGGCACATTCCATTCTAAACTCCAATCTAGAACACCACTTCCACTGAGGCTCTCTTGCCCTAGTAACCAGATTTGGTAAGGGTGAACTGCTGCCACCTTGTGGCCGTTTCACACAACAGCAGCTTTAATCCCAACGCTAATGGTCAGTTGATATTCAAAATCATTGCAGGCCTGTAAATGACACCTGCCCTGAAAACAAATCCTGGGGTCACATATCGACCAAAAAATTCAAAGGACGTCCATATTTCAAAACGACCGTTTCAAAAGGCATATTTTACGCACATTAGTGTTCTGCTTCTTTTCCTTTCTTTCCTTTTTTGTTAAAAAACACGGGAATGGAAAAAGGCATCCCTCAGAATGGACGAAAATCGTTGCAGACGAATCAATGACAAAGGTTTAATCTCCAATATATATAAACAGCTCATGCAGCTTAATATTAAAAAAAACAAACAACCCAAAAAAATGGGCAGAAGATCTAAAGAGACGTTTCTTCAAAGGAGACACAGAGATGGCCAAGACGCACATGAAAAGCTGCTCAACAGCACTAATTATTAGAGAAATGCAAACAAAAATTCAATGAGGTTTCACCTCACACCTGTTAGAATCGGCATCATCAGAAAATCTACAAAGAACCAATTCTGGGGAGGGTGTGGACAAAAGGAGCCCTCTTCCACTATTGGTGGGAATGTAAATTGATACAGTCACTATGGAGAACAGTATGGAGTTTCCTTAAAAAATCTAGAAATAGAATTACCATCTGATCCAGCAATCCCACTTCTGGGCATATACCCAGAGAAAACCGTATTTCAAAAAGGCACATTCACCACAATGTTCGTTGCAGCACTATTTACAATAGCCAGGTAATGGAAGCAACCTAAATGCCCACAGGCAGATGAATGGATAAAGATGTGGTACATATATAAAATGGAATATTACTCGGCCATAAAAAGGAATGAAACTGGGTCATTTGTAGAGACATCGATGGATCGAGAGACTGTCATACAGAATGAAGTAAGTCAGAAAGAGGAAAACAAATATTGTATATTAACGCATATATGTGGAGCCTAAAAATGGTACAGATGAACTGGTTTGCAGGGAAGAAATAGAGACACAGAGGTAGAGAACAAACGTATGGACACCAAGTGTGGGAAGCCATGGGGTGGTGGTGGTGGGATGAGTTGGGAGTTTGGGATTGACCTGTATACATGGATATGCATAAAATACATAACTAATAATAACGTGCTGTATAAAAAAATAAATAAAATTAAATTTCAAAATTTTAAAAAATAAAATTTAAAAATAAAACAGAAAAAAGTTCTTCCCGTCACACAGATGTATTTATAGGAATGAATTGTTTCCATGCTTATATCTATAAATACATAAAAGAGGAATAAAATCTAACTTGAACCATAAAAGAAAAAAAAAACCTGAACCCACGAGTTATACAGAGGAAAACCCTATCACGGCACTCGCTCCAGTGGTAAACAATTCTGAAATAGGTCAGAGGTGGGGAACCATCTCCCATACAGCCATCAACCCACCCCCCACGAAAGGAGCGTCCTCATTGCAAAGCTGGGGGACCGTGCCGAGGCATCTGTGAGTAAACGTGAGCTGAGCCCCAGGCCAGCTGCTGCTGAACTGTTCCCACCCTTTCTAGGTATAACACCTGAATATGTACAAGGGCTTGAAAGCCTAGAGGAAGGACCGTGGAGCCACACCAGCGACAGCACGCAGGCCAACTTGGTGCCTGCAGGCCAGCCAGGGTGGTCCTGGCCCCGGGCGCTCTTCCAGAAGCTTTCCATTGCCCTGCCTGAGATACCCCTCCTGTCCCGGCCCCCACTGCTTTTTTCCTTCCACACCTCTGTCCGGAGAGAAATTCCAGCGGAAGCTATGGGTGACACATCCTCTTCTTTACAGGCGGCAGCCTGGCAACTCCTGCAGAAAGGCCAGCAGAACCCCACTCACACCGGGCCACCCACAAAGCTGTGGCCCCTCACTCCCTCCCACCAGCCCAGCCCCGAGACTGCTGACGGGGCAGAGAATATGGAGTCAGGCACAGCTTCAGGGGCTATTGCTGCCTGGAGCGCTCTTTATATTGACCTCAACGAGGCACACCTGGGGAGGGCGGGCTGGCAGGGTAAGGCTCCCCAGGTCAGCTAATCCACAACCCTCAGGGAATCACATTGTTGAAAATGGACCCCGCTAAGGCAGAAGAGAAGCCAAGGGAAAAAAGGACACAATGCCATTTGCAGCACCGTAGATGAGTCTAGAAGTAATCACGTGACTTGTAGTAAGTCAGAAAGTGAAAGACACATATCATATCATATCACTTATAAGTGTTACCTAGAAATGGATACCAGGACAGATATTTCCACGGAGAAGGGCAATCACAGATTCATTAAACAGACTTATGGTTCACCAATGGAAAGGTGTGAGGATTGGTTTCATTACGATATCGGGGTTAACAGACATATACAAACACAGGTGACATATATAATCACCAAAGACCTACAGAATACCAAGAGAGGACTACTCAACATTCTGTCATAACGTACATGGGAAAAGGATCCCAGGAAGAACAGACATCTGTATATGTGTAAAAGAACCACATCTTCCACACCTACAACAAGCCAAACATTGTAATCAAACTTGCTGTAATAAAAAATAAAAAAAAATAAATTAAAAACACGAACAAGAAATAGTGAGACAAACGTGAGGGGCTTTCTCCTGGCACATTCCATTCTAAACTCCAATCTAGAACACCACTTCCACTGAGGCTCTCTTGCCCTAGTAACCAGATTTGGTAAGGGTGAACTGCTGCCACCTTGTGGCCGTTTCACACAACAGCAGCTTTAATCCCAACGCTAATGGTCAGTTGATATTCAAAATCATTGCAGGCCTGTAAATGACACCTGCCCTGAAAACAAATCCTGGGGTCACATATCGACCAAAAATTTCAAAGGACGTCCATATTTCAAAACGACCGTTTCAAAAGGCATATTTTACGCACATTAGTGTTCTGCTTCTTTTCCTTTCTTTCCTTTTTTGTTAAAAAACACGGGAATGGAAAAAGGCATCCCTCAGAATGGGCGAAAATCGTTGCAGACTAATCAATGGACAGAGGTTTAATCTCCAATATATATAAACAGCTCATGCAGCTTATTATTAAAAAAAACAAACAACCCAAAAAAATGGGCAGAAGATCTAAAGAGACGTTTCTTCAAAGGAGACACAGAGATGGCCAAGACGCACATGAAAAGCTGCTCAACAGCACTAATTATTAGAGAAATGCAAATCAAAACTACAATGAGGTTTCACCTCACACCTGTTAGAATCGGCATCATCAGAAAATCTACAAACAACTAATTCTGGGGAGGGTGTGGACAAAAGGAGCCCTCTTCCACTATTGGTGGGAATGTAAATTGATACAGTCACTATGGAGAACAGTATGGAGTTTCCTTAAAAAAACTAGAAATAGAATTACCATCTGATCCAGCAATCCCACTTCTGGGCATATACCCAGAGAAAACCGTATTTCAAAAAGGCACATTCACCACAATGTTCGTTGCAGCACTATTTACAATAGCCAGGTAATGGAAGCAACCTAAATGCCCACAGACAGATGAATGGATAAAGATGTGGTACATATATAAAATGGAATATTACTCGGCCATAAAAAGGAATGAAACTGGGTCATTTGTAGAGACATCGATGGATCGAGAGACTGTCATACAGAATGAAGTAAGTCAGAAAGAGGAAAACAAATATTGTATATTAACGCATATATGTGGAGCCTAAAAATGGTACAGATGAACTGGTTTGCAGGGAAGAAATAGAGACACAGAGGTAGAGAACACACGTATGGACACCAAGTGTGGGAAGCCATGGGGTGGTGGTGGTGGGATGAGTTGGGAGTTTGGGATTGACCTGTATACATGTATATGCATAAAATACATAACTAATAATAACGTGCTGTATAAAAAAATAAATAAAATTAAATTTCAAAATTTTAAAAATTAAAATTTAAAAATAAAACAGAAAAAAGTTCTTCCCGTCACACAGATGTATTTATAGGAATGAATTATTTCCATGCTTATATCTATAAATACATAAAAGAGGAATGAAATCTAACTTGAACCATAAAAGAAAAAAAAAAACCTGAACCCACGAGTTATACAGAGGAAAACCCTATCACGGCACTTGCTCCAGTGGTAAACAATTCTGAAATTGGTCAGAGGTGGGGAACCATCTCCCATACAGCCATCAACACACACCCCACGCAAGGAGCGTCCTCATTGCAAAGCTGGGGGACCGTGCCGAGGCATCTGTGAGTAAACGTGAGCTGAGCCCCAGGCCAGCTGCTGCTGAACTGTCCCCACCCTTTCCAGGTAAAACACCTGAATATGTACAAGGTCTTGAAAGCCTAGAGGAAGGACCGTGGAGCCACACCAGCGACAGCACGCAGACCAAATTGGTGCCTGCAGGCCAGCCAGGGTGGTCCTGGCCCCGGGCACTCTTCCAGAAGCTTTCCATTGCCCTGCCTGAGATACCCCTCCTGTCCCGGCCCCCACTGCTTTTTTCCTTCCACACCTCTGTCCGGAGAGAAATTCCAGCGGAAGCTATGGGTGACACATCCTCTTCTTTACAGGCGGCAGCCTGGCAACTCCTGCAGAAAGGCCAGCAGAACCCCACTCACACCGGGCCACCCACAAAGCTGTGGCCCCTCACTCCCTCCCACCAGCACAGCCCCGAGACTGCTGACGGGTCAGAGAATATGGAGTCAGGCACAGCTTCAGGGGCTATTGCTGCCTGGAGCGCTGTTTATATTGACCTCAACGAGGCACACCTGGGGAGGGCGGGCCGGCAGGGTAAGGCTGCCCAGGTCAGCTAATCCACAACCCTCAGGGAATCACATTGTTGAAAATGGACCCCGCTAAGGCAGAAGAGAAGCCAAGGGAAAAAAGGACACAATGCCATTTGCAGCACCGTAGATGAGTCTAGAAGTAATCACGTGACTTGTAGTAAGTCAGAAAGTGAAAGACACATATCATATCATATCACTTATAGGTGTTACCTAGAAATGGATACCAGGACAGATATTTCCACGGAGAAGGGCAATCACAGATTCATTAAACAAACTTATGGTTCACCAATGGAAAGGTGTGAGGATTGGTTTCATTACGATATCGGGGTTAACAGACATATACAAACACAGGTGACATATATAATCACCAAAGACCTACAGAATACCAAGAGAGGACTACTCAACATTCTGTCATAACGTACATGGGAAAAGGATCCCAGGAAGAACAGTCATCTGTATATGTGTAAAAGAACCACATCTTCCACACCTACAACAAGCCAAACATTGTAATCAAACTTGCTGTAATAAAAAATAAAAAATTAAATTAAAAACACGAACAAGAAGTAGTGAGACAAACGTGAGGGGCTTTCTCCTGGCACATTCCATTCTAAACTCCAATCTAGAACACCACTTCCACTGAGGCTCTCTTGCCCTAGTAACCAGATTTGGTAAGGGTGAACTGCTGCAACCTTGTGGCCATTTCACACAACAGCAGCTTTAATCCCAAAGCTAATGGTCAGTTGATATTCAAAATCATTGCAGGCCTGTAAATGACACCTGCCCTGAAAACAAATCCTGGGGTCACATATCGACCAAAAAATTCAAAGGACGTCCATATTTCAAAACGACCGTTTCAAAAGGCATATTTTACGCACATTAGTGTTCTGCTTCTTTTCCTTTCTTTCCTTTTTTGTTAAAAAACACGGGAATGGAAAAAGGCATCCCTCAGAATGGGCGAAAATCTTTGCAGACGAATCAATGGACAGAGGTTTCATCTCCAATATATATAAACAGCTCATGCAGCTTAATATTAAAAAAACAAACAACCCAAAAAAATGGGCAGAAGATCTAAAGAGACGATTCTTCAAAGGAGACACAGAGATGGCCAAGACGCACATGAAAAGCTGCTCAACAGCACTAATTATTAGAGAAATGCAAATCAAAACTACAATGAGGTATCACCTCACACCTGTTAGAATCGGCATCATCAGAAAATCTACAAACAACCAATTCTGGGGAGGGTGTGGACAAAAGGAGCCCACTTCCACTATTGGTGGGAATGTAAATTGATACAGTCACTATGGAGAACAGTATGGAGTTTCCTTAAAAAATCTAGAAATAGAATTACCATCTGATCCAGCAATCCCACTTCTGGGCATATACCCAGAGAAAACCGTATTTCAAAAAGGCACATTCACCACAATGTTCGTTGCAGCACTATTTACAATAGCCAGGTAATGGAAGCAACCTAAATGCCCACAGACAGATGAATGGATAAAGAGGTGGTACATATATAAAATGGAATATTACTCGGCCATAAAAAGGAATGAAACTGGGTCATTTGTAGAGACATCGATGGATCGAGAGACTGTCATACAGAATGAAGTAAGTCAGAAAGAGGAAAACAAATATTGTATATTAACGCATATATGTGGAACCTAAAAATGGTACAGATGAACTGGTTTGCAGGGAAGAAATAGAGACACAGAGGTAGAGAACAAACGTATGGACACCAAGTGTGGGAAGCCATGGGGTGGTGGTGGTGGGATGAGTTGGGAGTTTGGGATTGACCTGTATACATGTATATGCATAAAATACATAACTAATAATAACGTGCTGTATAAAAAATAAATTAAATTAAATTTCAAAATTTTAAAAAATAAAATTTAAAAATAAAACAGAAAAAAGTTCTTCCCGTCACACAGATGTATTTATAGGAATGAATTATTTCCATGCTTATATCTGTAAATACATAAAAGAGGAATAAAATCTAACTTGAACCATAAAAGAAAAAAAAACACCTGAACCCACGAGTTATACAGAGGAAAACCCTATCAGGGCACTTGCTCCAGTGGTAAACAATTCTGAAATTGGTCAGAGGTGGGGAACCATCTCCCATACAGCCATCAACCCACCCCCCACGCAAGGAGCGTCCTCATTGCAAATCTGGGGGACCGTGCCGAGGCATCTGTGAGTAAACGTGAGCTGAGCCCCAGGCCAGCTGCTGCTGAACTGTTCCCACCCTTTCCAGGTAAAACACCTGAATATGTACAAGGGCTTGAAAGCCTAGAGGAAGGACCGTGGAGCCACACCAGCGACAGCACGCAGGCCAACTTGGTGCCTGCAGGCCAGCCAGGGTGGTCCTGGACCCGGGCACTCTTCCAGAAGCTTTCCATTGCCCTGCCTGAGATACCCCTCCTGTCCCGGCCCCCACTCCTTTTTTCCTTCCACACCTCTGTCCGGAGAGAAATTCCAGCGGAAGGTATGGGTGACACATCCTCTTCTTTACAGGCGGCAGCCTGGCAACTCCTGCAGAAAGGCCAGCAGAACCCCACTCACACCGGGCCACCCACAAAGCTGTGGCCCCTCACTCCCTCCCACCAGCACAGCCCCGAGACTGCTGACGGGGCAGAGAATATGGAGTCAGGCACAGATTCAGGGGCTATTGCTGCCTGGAGCGCTGTTTATATTGACCTCAACGAGGCACACCTGGGGAGGGCCGGCCGGCAGGGTAAGGCTGCCCAGGTCAGCTAATCCACAACCCTCAGGGAATCACATTGTTGAAAATGGACCCCGCTAAGGCAGAAGAGAAGCCAAGGGAAAAAAGGACACAATGCCATTTGCAGCACCGTAGATGAGTCTAGAAGTAATCACGTGACTTGTAGTAAGTCAGAAAGTGAAAGACACATATCATATCATATCACTTATAGGTGTTACCTAGAAATGGATACCAGGACAGATATTTCCACGGAGAAGGGCAATCACAGATTCATTAAACAAACTTATGGTTCACCAATGGAAAGGTGTGAGGATTGGTTTCATTACGATATCGGGGTTAACAGACATATACAAACACAGGTGACATATATAATCACCAAAGACCTACAGAATACCAAGAGAGGACTACTCAACATTCTGTCATAATGTACATGGGAAAAGTATCCCAGGAAGAACAGTCATCTGTATATGTGTAAAAGAACCACATCTTCCACACCTACAACAAGCCAAACATTGTAATCAAACTTGCTGTAATAAAAAATAAAAAATTAAATTAAAAACACGAACAAGAAGTAGTGAGACAAACGTGAGGGGCTTTCTCCTGGCACATTCCATTCTAAACTCCAATCTAGAACACCACTTCCACTGAGGCTCTCTTGCCCTAGTAACCAGATTTGGTAAGGGTGAACTGCTGCCACCTTGTGGCCGTTTCACACAACAGCAGCTTTAATCCCAACGCTAATGGTCAGTTGATATTCAAAATCATTGCAGGCCTGTAAATGACACCTGCCCTGAAAACAAATCCTGGGGTCACATATCGACCAAAAAATTCAAAGGACGTCCATATTTCAAAACGACCGTTTCAAAAGGCATATTTTACGCACATTAGTGTTCTGCTTCTTTTCCTTTCTTTCCTTTTTTGTTAAAAAACACGGGAATGGAAAAAGGCATCCCTCAGAATGGACGAAAATCGTTGCAGACGAATCAATGACAAAGGTTTAATCTCCAATATATATAAACAGCTCATGCAGCTTAATATTAAAAAAAACAAACAACCCAAAAAAATGGGCAGAAGATCTAAAGAGACGTTTCTTCAAAGGAGACACAGAGATGGCCAAGACGCACATGAAAAGCTGCTCAACAGCACTAATTATTAGAGAAATGCAAATCAAAACTACAATGAGGTTTCACCTCACACCTGTTAGAATCGGCATCATCAGAAAATCTACAAAGAACCAATTCTGGGGAGGGTGTGGACAAAAGGAGCCCTCTTCCACTATTGGTGGGAATGTAAATTGATACAGTCACTATGGAGAACAGTATGGAGTTTCCTTAAAAAAACTAGAAATAGAATTACCATCTGATCCAGCAATCCCACTTCTGGGCATATACCCAGAGAAAACCGTATTTCAAAAAGGCACATTCACCACAATGTTCGTTGCAGCACTATTTACAATAGCCAGGTAATGGAAGCAACCTAAATGCCCACAGACAGATGAATGGATAAAGATGTGGTACATATATAAAATGGAATATTACTCGGCCATAAAAAGGAATGAAACTGGGTCATTTGTAGAGACATCGATGGATCGAGAGACTGTCATACAGAATGAAGTAAGTCAGAAAGAGGAAAACAAATATTGTATATTAACGCATATATGTGGAGACTAAAAATGGTACAGATGAACTGGTTTGCAGGGAAGAAATAGAGACACAGAGGTAGAGAACACACGTATGGACACCAAGTGTGGGAAGCCATGGGGTGGTGGTGGTGGGATGAGTTGGGAGTTTGGGATTGACCTGTATACATGTATATGCATAAAATACATAACTAATAATAACGTGCTGTATAAAAAATAAATAAAATTAAATTTCAAAATTTTAAAAAATAAAATTTAAAAATAAAACAGAAAAAAGTTCTTCCCGTCACACAGATGTATTTATAGGAATGAATTATTTCCATGCTTATATCTGTAAATACATAAAAGAGGAATAAAATCTAACTTGAACCATAAAAGAAAAAAAAAACCTGAACCCACGAGTTATACAGAGGAAAACCCTATCAGGGCACTTGCTCCAGTGGTAAACAATTCTGAAATTGGTCAGAGGTGGGGAACCATCTCCCATACAGCCATCAACCCACCCCCCACGCAAGGAGCGTCCTCATTGCAAATCTGGGGGACCGTGCAGAGGCATCTGTGAGTAAACGTGAGCTGAGCCCCAGGCCAGCTGCTGCTGAACTGTTCCCACCCTTTCCAGGTAAAACACCTGAATATGTACAAGGGCTTGAAAGCCTAGAGGAAGGACCGTGGAGCCACACCAGCGACAGCACGCAGGACAACTTGGTGCCTGCAGGCCAGCCAGGGTGGTCCTGGCCCCGGGCGCTCTTCCAGAAGCTTTCCATTGCCCTGCCTGTTAAACCCCTCCTGTCCCGGCCCCCACTGCTTTTTTCCTTCCACACCTCTGTCCGGAGAGAAATTCCAGCGGAAGGTATGGGTGACACATCCTCTTCTTTACAGGCGGCAGCCTGGCAACTCCTGCAGAAAGGCCAGCAGAACCCCATTCACACCGGGCCACCCACAAAGCTGTGGCCCCTCACTCCCTCCCACCAGCACAGCCCCGAGACTGCTGACGGGGCAGAGAATATGGAGTCAGGCACAGCTTCAGGGGCTATTGCTGCCTGGAGCGCTGTTTATATTGACCTCAACGAGGCACACCTGGGGAGGGCGGGCCGGCAGGGTAAGGCTGCCCAGGTCAGCTAATCCACAACCCTCAGGGAATCACATTGTTGAAAATGGACCCCGCTAAGGCAGAAGAGAAGCCAAGGGAAAAAAGGACACAATGCCATTTGCAGCACCGTAGATGAGTCTAGAAGTAATCACGTGACTTGTAGTAAGTCAGAAAGTGAAAGACACATATCATATCATATCACTTATAGGTGTTACCTAGAAATGGATACCAGGGCAGATATTTCCACGGAGAAGGGCAATCACAGATTCATTAAACAAACTTATGGTTCACCAATGGAAAGGTGTGAGGATTGGTTTCATTACGATATCGGGGTTAACAGACATATACAAACACAGGTGACATATATAATCACCAAAGACCTACAGAATACCAAGAGAGGACTACACAACATTCTGTCATAACGTACATGGGAAAAGGATCCCAGGAAGAACAGACATCTGTATATGTGTAAAAGAACCACATCTTCCACACCTACAACAAGCCAAACATTGTAATCAAACTTGCTGTAATAAAAAATAAAAAATTAAATTAAAAACACGAACAAGAAGTAGTGAGACAAACGTGAGGGGCTTTCTCCTGGCACATTCCATTCTAAACTCCAATCTAGAACACCACTTCCACTGAGGCTCTCCTGCCCTAGTAACCAGATTTGGTAAGGGTGAACTGCTGCCACCTTGTGGCCGTTTCACACAACAGCAGCTTTAATCCCAATGCTAATGGTCAGTTGATATTCAAAATCATTGCAGGCCTGTAAATGACACCTGCCCTGAAAACAAATCCTGGGGTCACATATCGACCAAAAAATTCAAAGGACGTCCATATTTCAAAACGACCGTTTCAAAAGGCATATTTTACGCACATTAGTGTTCTGCTTCTTTTCCTTTCTTTCCTTTTTTGTTAAAAAACACGGGAATGGAAAAAGGCATCCCTCAGAATGGGCGAAAATCGTTGCAGACGAATCAATAGACAGAGGTTTCATCTCCAATATATATAAAGAGCTCATGCAGCTTTATATTAAAAAAAGAAACAACCCAAAAAAATGGGCAGAAGATCTAAAGAGACGTTTCTTCAAAGGAGACACAGAGATGGCCAAGACGCACATGAAAAGCTGCTCAACAGCACTAATTATTAGAGAAATGCAAATCAAAACTACAATGAGGTATCACCTCACACCTGTTAGAATCGGCATCATCAGAAAATCTACAAACAACCAATTCTGGGGAGGGTGTGGACAAAAGGAGCCCTCTTCCACTATTGGTGGGAATGTAAATTGATACAGTCACTATGGAGAACAGTATGGAGTTTCCTTAAAAAATCTAGAAATAGAATTACCATCTGATCCAGCAATCCCACTTCTGGGCATATACCCAGAGAAAACCGTATTTCAAAAAGGCACATTCACCACAATGTTCGTTGCAGCACTATTTACAATAGCCAGGTAATGGAAGCAACCTAAATGCCCACAGACAGATGAATGGATAAAGATGTGGTACATATATAAAATGGAATATTACTCGGCCATAAAAAGGAATGAAACTGGGTCATTTGTAGAGACATCGATGGATCGAGAGAGTGTCATACAGAATGAAGTAAGTCAGAAAGAGGAAAACAAATATTGTATATTAACGCATATATGTGGAACCTAAAAATGGTACAGAGGAACTGGTTTGCAGGGAAGAAATAGAGACACAGAGGTAGAGAACACACGTATGGACACCAAGTGTGGGAAGCCATGGGGTGGTGGTGGTGGGATGAGTTGGGAGTTTGGGATTGACCTGTATACATGTATATGCATAAAATACATAACTAATAATAACGTGCTGTATAAAAAAATAAATAAAATTAAATTTCAAAATTTTAAAAAATAAAATTTAAAAATAAAACAGAAAAAAGTTCTTCCCGTCACACAGATGTATTTATAGGAATGAATTATTTCCATGCTTATATCTATAAATACATAAAAGAGGAATAAAATCTAACTTGAACCATAAAAGAAAAAAAAAACCTGAACCCACGAGTTATACAGAGGAAAACCCTATCACGGCACTTGCTCCAGTGGTAAACAATTCTGAAATTGGTCAGAGGTGGGGAACCATCTCCCATACAGCCATCAACCCACACCCCACGCAAGGAGCGTCCTCATTGCAAAGCTGGGGGACCGTGCCGAGGCATCTGTGAGTAAACGTGAGCTGAGCCCCAGGCCAGCTGCTGCTGAACTGTCCCCACCCTTTCCAGGTAAAACAACTGAATATGTACAAGGGCTTGAAAGCCTAGAGGAAGGACCGTGGAGCCACACCAGCGACAGCACGCAGGCCAACTTGGTGCCTGCAGGCCAGCCAGGGTGGTCCTGGCCCCGGGCACTCTTCCAGAAGCTTTCCATTGCCCTGCCTGAGATACCCCTCCTGTCCCGGCCCCCACTGCTTTTTTCCTTCCACACCTCTGTTCGGAGAGAAATTCCAGCGGAATGTATGGGTGACACATCCTCTTCTTTACAGGCGGCAGCCTGGCAACTCCTGCACAAAGGCCAGCAGAACCCCACTCACACCGGGCCACCCACAAAGCTGTGGCCCCTCACTCCCTCCCACCAGCACAGCCCCGAGACTGCTGACGGGGCAGAGAATATGGAGTCAGGCACAGCTTCAGGGGCTATTGCTGCCTGGAGCGCTGTTTATATTGACCTCAACGAGGCACACCTGGGGAGGGCGGGCCGGCAGGGTAAGGCTGCCCAGGTCAGCTAATCCACAACCCTCAGGGAATCACATTGTTGAAAATGGACCCCGCTAAGGCAGAAGAGAAGCCAAGGGAAAAAAGGACACAATGCCATTTGCAGCACCGTAGATGAGTCTAGAAGTAATCACGTGACTTGTAGTAAGTCAGAAAGTGAAAGACACATATCCTATCATATCACTTATAGGTGTTACCTAAAAATGGATACCAGGGCAGATATTTCCACGGAGAAGGGCAATCACAGATTCATTAAACAAACTTATGGTTCACCAATGGAAAGGTGTGAGGATTGGTTTCATTACGATATCGGGGTTAACAGACATATACAAACACAGGTGACATATATAATCACCAAAGACCTACAGAATACCAAGAGAGGACTACTCAACATTCTGTCATAACGTACATGGGAAAAGGATCCCAGGAAGAACAGTCATCTGTATATGTGTAAAAGAACCACATCTTCCACACCTACAACAAGCCAAACATTGTAATCAAACTTGCTGTAATAAAAAATAAAAAATTAAATTAAAAACACGAACAAGAAGTAGTGAGACAAACGTGAGGGGCTTTCTCCTGGCACATTCCATTCTAAACTCCAATCTAGAACACCACTTCCACTGAGGCTCTCTTGCCCTAGTAACCAGATTTGGTAAGGGTGAACTGCTGCCACCTTGTGGCCGTTTCACACAACAGCAGCTTTAACCCCAACGCTAATGGTCAGTTGATATTCAAAATCATTGCAGGCCTGTAAATGACACCTGCCCTGAAAACAAATCCTGGGGTCACATATCGACCAAAAAATTCAAAGGACGTCCATATTTCAAAACGACCGTTTCAAAAGGCATATTTTACGCACATTAGTGTTCTGCTTCTTTTCCTTTCTTTCCTTTCTTGTTAAAAAACACGGGAATGGAAAAAGGCATCCCTCAGAATGGGCGAAAATCATTGCAGACGAATCAATGGACAGAGGTTTAATCTCCAATATATATAAACAGCTCATGCAGCTTAATATTAATAAAACAAACAACCCCCCAAAAAATGGGCAGAAGATCTAAAGAGACGATTCTTCAAAGGAGACACAGAGATGGCCAAGACGCACATGAAAAGCTGCTCAACAGCACTAATTATTAGAGAAATGCAAATCAAAACTACAATGAGGTTTCACCTCACACCTGTTAGAATCGGCATCATCAGAAAATTTACAAACAACCAATTCTGGGGAGGGTGTGGACAAAAGGAGCCCTCTTCCACTATTGGTGGGAATGTAAATTGATACAGTCACTATGGAGAACAGTATGGAGTTTCCTTAAAAAAAACTAGAAATAGAATTACCATCTGATCCAGCAATCCCACTTCTGGGCATATAACCAGAGAAAACCGTATTTCAAAAAGGCACATTCACCACAATGTTCGTTGCAGCACTATTTACAATAGCCAGGTAATGGAAGCAACCTAAATGCCCACAGACAGATGAATGGATAAAGATGTGGTACATATATAAAATGGAATATTACTCGGCCATAAAAAGGAATGAAACTGGGTCATTTGTAGAGACATCGATGGATCGAGAGACTGTCATACAGAATGAAGTAAGTCAGAAAGAGGAAAACAAATATTGTATATTAATGCATATATGTGGAACCTAAAAAATGGTACAGATGAACTGGTTTGCAGGGAAGAAATAGAGACACAAAGGTAGAGAACAAACGTATGGACACCAAGTGTGGGAAGCCATGGGGTGGTGGTGGTGGGATGAGCTGGGATATTGGGATTGACCTGTATACATGTATATGCATAAAATACATAACTAATAATAAACTGCTGTATAAAAACATAAATAAAATTAAATTTCAAAATTTTAAAAAATAAAATTTAAAAATAAAACAGAAAAAAGTTCTTCCCGTCACACAGATGTATTTATAGGAATGAATTATTTCCATGCTTATATTTATAAATACATAAAAGAGGAATAAAATCTAACTTGAACCATAAAAGAAAATAAAGTGAACCCACGAGTTACACAGAGGAAAACCCCATCACGGCACTTGCTCCAGCGGTAAACAATTCTGAAATTGGTCAGAGGTGGGGAACCATCTCCCATACAGCCATCAACCCACCCCCCACGCAAGGAGCGTCCTCATTGCAAATCTGGGGGACCGTGCCGAGGCATCTGTGAGTAAACGTGAGCTGAGCCCCAGGCCAGCTGCTGCTGAACTGTCCCCACCCTTTCCAGGTAAAACACCTGAATATGTACAAGGTCTTGAAAGCCTAGAGGAAGGACCGTGGAGCCACACCAGCGACAGCACGCAGGACAACTTGGTGCCTGCAGGCCAGCCAGGGTGGTCCTGGCCCCGGGCACTCTTCCAGAAGCTTTCCATTGCCCTGCCTGAGATACCCCTCCTGTCCCGGCCCCCACTGCTTTTTTCCTTCCACACCTCTGTCCGGAGAGAAATTCCAGCGGAAGGTATGGGTGACACATCCTCTTCTTTACAGGCGGCAGCCTGGCAACTCCTGCAGAAAGGCCAGCAGAACCCCACTCTCACCGGGCCACGCACAAAGCTGTGGCCCCTCACTCCCTCCCACCAGCACAGCCCCGAGACTGCTGACGGGGCAGAGAATATGGAGTCAGGCACAGATTCAGGGGCTATTGCTGCCTGGAGCGCTGTTTATATTGACCTCAACGAGGCACACCTGGGGAGGGCGGGCCGGCAGTGTAAGGCTGCCCAGGTCAGCTAATCCACAACCCTCAGGGAATCACATTGTTGAAAATGGACCCTGCTAAGGCAGAAGAGAAGCCAAGGGAAAAAAGGACACAATGCCATTTGCAGCACCGTAGATGAGTCTAGAAGTAATCACGTGACTTGTAGTAAGTCAGAAAGTGAAAGACACATATCATATCATATCACTTATAGGTGTTACCTAAAAATGGATACCAGGGCAGATATTTCCACGGAGAAGGGCAATCACAGATTCATTAAACAAACTTATGGTTCACCAATGGAAAGGTGTGAGGATTGGTTTCATTACGATATCGGGGTTAACAGACATATACAAACACAGGTGACATATATAATCACCAAAGACCTACAGAATACCAAGAGAGGACTACTCAACATTCTGTCATAACGTACATGGGAAAAGGATCCCAGGAAGAACAGTCATCTGTATATGTGTAAAAGAACCACATCTTCCACACCTACAACAAGCCAAACATTGTAATCAAACTTGCTGTAATAAAAAATAAAAAAATTAAATTAAAAACACGAACAAGAAGTAGTGAGACAAACGTGAGGGGCTTTCTCCTGGCACATTCCATTCTAAACTCCAATCTAGAACACCACTTCCACTGAGGCTCTCTTGCCCTAGTAACCAGATTTGGTAAGGGTGAACTGCTGCCACCTTGTGGCCGTTTCACACAACAGCAGCTTTAATCCCAACGCTAATGGTCAGTTGATATTCAAAATCATTGCAGGCCTGTAAATGACACCTGCCCTGAAAACAAATCCTGGGGTCACATATCGACCAAAAAATTCAAAGGACGTCCATATTTCAAAACGACCGTTTCAAAAGGCATATTTTACGCACATTAGTGTTCTGCTTCTTTTCCTTTCTTTCCTTTTTTGTTAACAAACACGGGAATGGAAAAAGGCATCCCTCAGAATGGGCGAAAATCTTTGCAGACGAATCAATGGACAGAGGTTTCATCTCCAATATATATAAACAGCTCATGCAGCTTAATATTAAAAAAACAATCAACCCAAAAAAATGGGCAGAAGATCTAAAGAGACGATTCTTCAAAGGAGACACAGAGATGGCCAAGACGCACATGAAAAGCTGCTCAACAGCACTAATTATTACAGAAATGCAAATCAAAACTACAATGAGGTATCACCTCACACCTGTTAGAATCGGCATCATCAGAAAATCTACAAACAACCAATTCTGGGGAGGGTGTGGACAAAAGGAGCCCACTTCCACTATTGGTGGGAATGTAAATTGATACAGTCACTATGGAGAACAGTATGGAGTTTCCTTAAAAAATCTAGAAATAGAATTACCATCTGATCCAGCAATCCCACTTCTGGGCATATACCCAGAGAAAACCGTATTTCAAAAAGGCACATTCACCACAATGTTCGTTGCAGCACTATTTACAATAGCCAGGTAATGGAAGCAACCTAAATGCCCACAGACAGATGAATGGATAAAGAGGTGGTACATATATGAAATGGAATATTACTCGGCCATAAAAAGGAATGAAACTGGGTCATTTGTAGAGACATCGATGGATCGAGAGACTGTCATACAGAATGAAGTAAGTCAGAAAGAGGAAAACAAATATTGTATATTAACGCATATATGTGGAGCCTAAAAATGGTACAGATGAACTGGTTTGCAGGGAAGAAATAGAGACACAGAGGTAGAGAACAAACGTATGGACACCAAGTGTGGGAAGCCATGGGGTGGTGGTGGTGGGATGAGTTGGGAGTTTCGGATTGACCTGTATACATGTATATGCATAAAATACATAACTAATAATAACGTGCTGTATAAAAAATAAATAAATTTAAATTTCAAAATTTTAAAAAATAAAATTTAAAAATAAAACAGAAAAAAGTTCTTCCCGTCACACAGATGTATTTATAGGAATGAATTATTTCCATGCTTATATCTGTAAATACATAAAAGAGGAATAAAATCTAACTTGAACCATAAAAGAAAAAAAAAACCTGAACCCACGAGTTATACAGAGGAAAACCCTATCAGGGCACTTGCTCCAGTGGTAAACAATTCTGAAATTGGTCAGAGGTGGGGAACCATCTCCCATACAGCCATCAACCCACACCCCACACAAGGAGCGTCCTCATTGCAAAGCTGGGGGACCGTGCCGAGGCATCTGTGAGTAAACGTGAGCTGAGCCCCAGGCCAGCTGCTGCTGAACTGTCCCCACCCTTTCCAGGTAAAACACCTGAATATGTACAAGGGCTTGAAAGCCTAGAGGAAGGACCGTGGAGCCACACCAGCGACAGCACGCAGGCCAACTTGGTGCCTGCAGGCCAGCCAGGGTGGTCCTGGACCCGGGCACTCTTCCAGAAGCTTTCCATTGCCCTGCCTGAGATACCCCTCCTGTCCCGGCCCCCACTCCTTTTTTCCTTCCACACCTCTGTCCGGAGAGAAATTCCAGCGGAAGCTATGGGTGACACATCCTCTTCTTTACAGGCGGCAGCCTGGCAACTCCTGCAGAAAGGCCAGCAGAACCCCACTCACACCGGGCCACCCACAAAGCTGTGGCCCCTCACTCCCTCCCACCAGCACAGCCCCGAGACTGCTGACGGGGCAGAGAATATGGAGTCAGGCACAGCTTCAGGGGCTATTGCTGCCTGGAGCGCTGTTTATATTGACCTCAACGAGGCACACCTGGGGAGGGCGGGCCGGCAGGGTAAGGCTGCCCAGGTCAGCTAATCCACAACCCTCAGGGAATCACATTGTTGAAAATGGACCCCGCTAAGGCAGAAGAGAAGCCAAGGGAAAAAAGGACACAATGCCATTTGCAGCACCGTAGATGAGTCTAGAAGTAATCACGTGACTTGTAGTAAGTCAGAAAGTGAAAGACACATATCATATCATATCACTTATAGGTGTTACCTAGAAATGGATACCAGGACAGATATTTCCACGGAGAAGGGCAATCACAGATTCATTAAACAAACTTATGGTTCACCAATGGAAAGGTGTGAGGATTGGTTTCATTACAATATCGGGGTTAACAGACATATACAAACACAGGTGACATATATAATCACCAAAGACCTACAGAATACCAAGAGAGGACTACTCAACATTCTGTCATAACGTACATGGGAAAAGGATCCCAGGAAGAACAGTCATCTGTATATGTGTAAAAGAACCACATCTTCCACACCTACAACAAGCCAAACATTGTAATCAAACTTGCTGTAATAAAAAATAAAAAATTAAATTAAAAACACGAACAAGAAGTAGTGAGACAAACGTGAGGGGCTTTCTCCTGGCACATTCCATTCTAAACTCCAATCTAGAACACCACTTCCACTGAGGCTCTCTTGCCCTAGTAACCAGATTTGGTAAGGGTGAACTGCTGCCACCTTGTGGCCGTTTCACACAACAGCAGCTTTAATCCCAACGCTAATGGTCAGTTGATATTCAAAATCATTGCAGGCCTGTAAATGACACCTGCCCTGAAAACAAATCCTGGGGTCACATATCGACCAAAAAATTCAAAGGACGTCCATATTTCAAAACGACCGTTTCAAAAGGCATATTTTACGCACATTAGTGTTCTGCTTCTTTTCCTTTCTTTCCTTTTTTGTTAAAAAACACGGGAATGGAAAAAGGCATCCCTCAGAATGGACGAAAATCGTTGCAGACGAATCAATGACAAAGGTTTCATCTCCAATATATATAAACAGCTCATGCAGCTTAATATTAAAAAAAACAAACAACCCAAAAAAATGGGCAGAAGATCTAAAGAGACGTTTCTTCAAAGGAGACACAGAGATGGCCAAGACGCACATGAAAAGCTGCTCAACAGCACTAATTATTAGAGAAATGCAAATCAAAACTACAATGAGGTTTCACCTCACACCTGTTAGAATCGGCATCATCAGAAAATCTACAAAGAACCAATTCTGGGGAGGGTGTGGACAAAAGGAGCCCTCTTCCACTATTGGTGGGAATGTAAATTGATACAGTCACTATGGAGAACAGTATGGAGTTTCCTTAAAAAAACTAGAAATAGAATTACCATCTGATCCAGCAATCCCACTTCTGGGCATATACCCAGAGAAAACCGTATTTCAAAAAGGCACATTCACCACAATGTTCGTTGCAGCACTATTTACAATAGCCAGGTAATGGAAGCAACCTAAATGCCCACAGACAGATGAATGGATAAAGATGTGGTACATATATAAAATGGAATATTACTCGGCCATAAAAAGGAATGAAACTGGGTCATTTGTAGAGACATCGATGGATCGAGAGACTGTCATACAGAATGAAGTAAGTCAGAAAGAGGAAAACAAATATTGGATATTAACGCATATATGTGGAGCCTAAAAATGGTACAGATGAACTGGTTTGCAGGGAAGAAATAGAGACACAGAGGTAGAGAACACACGTATGGACACCAAGTGTGGGAAGCCATGGGGTGGTGGTGGTGGGATGAGTTGGGAGTTTGGGATTGACCTGTATACATGTATATGCATAAAATACATAACTAATAATAACGTGCTGTATAAAAAAATAAATAAAATTAAATTTCAAAATTTTAAAAAATAAAATTTAAAAATAAAACAGAAAAAAGTTCTTCCCGTCACACAGATGTATTTATAGGAATGAATTATTTCCATGCTTATATCTATAAATACATAAAAGAGGAATAAAATCTAACTTGAACCATAAAAGAAAAACAAAACCTGAACCCACGAGTTATACAGAGGAAAACCCTATCACGGCACTTGCTCCAGTGGTAAACAATTCTGAAATTGGTCAGAGGTGGGGCACCATCTCCCATACAGCCATCAACACACACCCCACGCAAGGAGCGTCCTCATTGCAAAGCTGGGGGACCGTGCCGAGGCATCTGTGAGTAAACGTGAGCTGAGCCCCAGGCCAGCTGCTGCTGAACTGTCCCCACCCTTTCCAGGTAAAACACCTGAATATGTACAAGGTCTTCAAAGCCTAGAGGAAGGACCGTGGAGCCACACCAGCGACAGCACGCCGGCTAACTTGGTGCCTGCAGGCTAGCCAGGGTGGTCCTGGCCCCGGGCACTCTTCCAGAAGCTTTCCATTGCCCTGCCTGAGATACCCCTCCTGTCCCGGCCCCCACTGCTTTTTTCCTTCCACACCTCTGTCCGGAGAGAAATTCCAGCGGAAGGTATGGGTGACACATCCTCTTCTTTACAGGTGGCAGCCTGGCAACTCCTGCAGAAAGGCCAGCAGAACCCCACTCACACCGGGCCACCCACAAAGCTGTGGCCCCTCACTCCCTCCCACCAGCACAGCCCCGAGACTGCTGACGGGGCAGAGAATATGGAGTCAGGCACAGCTTCAGGGGCTATTGCTGCCTGGAGCGCTGTTTATATTGACCTCAACGAGGCACACCTGGGGAGGGCGGGCCGGCAGTGTAAGGCTGCCCAGGTCAGCTAATCCACAACCCTCAGGGAATCACATTGTTGAAAATGGACCCCGCTAAGGCAGAAGAGAAGCCAAGGGAAAAAAGGACACAATGCCATTTGCAGCACCGTAGATGAGTCTAGAAGTAATCACGTGACTTGTAGTAAGTCAGAAAGTGAAAGACACATATCATATCATATCACTTATAGGTGTTACCTAAAAATGGATACCAGGGCAGATATTTCCACGGAGAAGGGCAATCACAGATTCATTAAACAAACTTATGGTTCACCAATGGAAAGGTGTGAGGATTGGTTTCATTACGATATCGGGGTTAACAGACATATACAAACACAGGTGACATATATAATCACCAAAGACCTACAGAATACCAAGAGAGGACTACTCAACATTCTGTCATAACGTACATGGGAAAAGGATCCCAGGAAGAACAGTCATCTGTATATGTGTAAAAGAACCACATCTTCCACACCTACAACAAGCCAAACATTGTAATCAAACTTGCTGTAATAAAAAATAAAAAATTAAATTAAAAACACGAACAAGAAGTAGTGAGACAAACGTGAGGGGCTTTCTCCTGGCACATTCCATTCTAAACTCCAATCTAGAACACCACTTCCACTGAGGCTCTCTTGCCCTAGTAACCAGATTTGGTAAGGGTGAACTGCTGCCACCTTGTGGCCGTTTCACACAACAGCAGCTTTAATCCCAACGCTAATGGTCAGTTGATATTCAAAATCATTGCAGGCCTGTAAATGACACCTGCCCTGAAAACAAATCCTGGGGTCACATATCGACCAAAAAATTCAAAGGACGTCCATATTTCAAAACGACCGTTTCAAAAGGCATATTTTACGCACATTAGTGTTCTGCTTCTTTTCCTTTCTTTCCTTTTTTGTTAAAAAACACGGGAATGGAAAAAGGCATCCCTCAGAATGGGCGAAAATCTTTGCAGACGAATCAATGGACAGAGGTTTCATCTCCAATATATATAAACAGCTCATGCAGCTTAATATTAAAAAAACAAACAACCCAAAAAAATGGGCAGAAGATCTAAAGAGACGATTCTTCAAAGGAGACACAGAGATGGCCAAGACGCACATGAAAAGCTGCTCAACAGCACTAATTATTAGAGAAATGCAAATCAAAACTACAATGAGGTATCACCTCACACCTGTTAGAATCGGCATCATCAGAAAATCTACAAACAACCAATTCTGGGGAGGGTGTGGACAAAAGGAGCCCACTTCCACTATTGGTGGGAATGTAAATTGATACAGTCACTATGGAGAACAGTATGGAGTTTCCTTAAAAAATCTAGAAATAGAATTACCATCTGATCCAGCAATCCCACTTCTGGGCATATACCCAGAGAAAACCGTATTTCAAAAAGGCACATTCACCACAATGTTCGTTGCAGCACTATTTACAATAGCCAGGTAATGGAAGCAACCTAAATGCCCACAGACAGATGAATGGATAAAGAGGTGGTACATATATGAAATGGAATATTACTCGGCCATAAAAAGGAATGAAACTGGGTCATTTGTAGAGACATCGATGGATCGAGAGAGTGTCATACAGAATGAAGTAAGTCAGAAAGAGGAAAACAAATATTGTATATTAACGCATATATGTGGAGCCTAAAAATGGTACAGATGAACTGGTTTGCAGGGAAGAAATAGAGACACAGAGGTAGAGAACAAACGTATGGACACCAAGTGTGGGAAGCCATGGGGTGGTGGTGGTGGGATGAGTTGGGAGTTTCGGATTGACCTGTATACATGTATATGCATAAAATACATAACTAATAATAACGTGCTGTATAAAAAATAAATAAAATTAAATTTCAAAATTTTAAAAAATAAAATTTAAAAATAAAACAGAAAAAAGTTCTTCCCGTCACACAGATGTATTTATAGGAATGAATTATTTCCATGCTTATATCTGTAAATACATAAAAGAGGAATAAAATCTAACTTGAACCATAAAAGAAAAAAAAAACCTGAATCCACGAGTTATACAGAGGAAAACCCTATCAGGGCACTTGCTCCAGTGGTAAACAATTCTGAAATTGGTCAGAGGTGGGGAACCATCTCCCATACAGCCATCAACCCACACCCCACACAAGGAGCGTCCTCATTGCAAAGCTGGGGGACCGTGCCGAGGCATCTGTGAGTAAACGTGAGCTGAGCCCCAGGCCAGCTGCTGCTGAACTGTCCCCACCCTTTCCAGGTAAAACACCTGAATATGTACAAGGGCTTGAAAGCCTAGAGGAAGGACCGTGGAGCCACACCAGCGACAGCACGCAGGCCAACTTGGTGCCTGCAGGCCAGCCAGGGTGGTCCTGGACCCGGGCACTCTTCCAGAAGCTTTCCATTGCCCTGCCTGAGATACCCCTCCTGTCCCGGCCCCCACTCCTTTTTTCCTTCCACACCTCTGTCCGGAGAGAAATTCCAGCGGAAGCTATGGGTGACACATCCTCTTCTTTACAGGCGGCAGCCTGGCAACTCCTGCAGAAAGGCCAGCAGAACCCCACTCACACCGGGCCACCCACAAAGCTGTGGCCCCTCACTCCCTCCCACCAGCACAGCCCCGAGACTGCTGACGGGGCAGAGAATATGGAGTCAGGCACAGCTTCAGGGGCTATTGCTGCCTGGAGCGCTGTTTATATTGACCTCAACGAGGCACACCTGGGGAGGGCGGGCCGGCAGGGTAAGGCTGCCCAGGTCAGCTAATCCACAACCCTCAGGGAATCACATTGTTGAAAATGGACCCCGCTAAGGCAGAAGAGAAGCCAAGGGAAAAAAGGACACAATGCCATTTGCAGCACCGTAGATGAGTCTAGAAGTAATCACGTGACTTGTAGTAAGTCAGAAAGTGAAAGACACATATCATATCATATCACTTATAGGTGTTACCTAGAAATGGATACCAGGACAGATATTTCCACGGAGAAGGGCAATCACAGATTCATTAAACAAACTTATGGTTCACCAATGGAAAGGTGTGAGGATTGGTTTCATTACAATATCGGGGTTAACAGACATATACAAACACAGGTGACATATATAATCACCAAAGACCTACAGAATACCAAGAGAGGACTACTCAACATTCTGTCATAACGTACATGGGAAAAGGATCCCAGGAAGAACAGTCATCTGTATATGTGTAAAAGAACCACATCTTCCACACCTACAACAAGCCAAACATTGTAATCAAACTTGCTGTAATAAAAAATAAAAAATTAAATTAAAAACACGAACAAGAAGTAGTGAGACAAACGTGAGGGGCTTTCTCCTGGCACATTCCATTCTAAACTCCAATCTAGAACACCACTTCCACTGAGGCTCTCTTGCCCTAGTAACCAGATTTGGTAAGGGTGAACTGCTGCCACCTTGTGGCCGTTTCACACAACAGCAGCTTTAATCCCAACGCTAATGGTCAGTTGATATTCAAAATCATTGCAGGCCTGTAAATGACACCTGCCCTGAAAACAAATCCTGGGGTCACATATCGACCAAAAAATTCAAAGGACGTCCATATTTCAAAACGACCGTTTCAAAAGGCATATTTTACGCACATTAGTGTTCTGCTTCTTTTCCTTTCTTTCCTTTTTTGTTAAAAAACACGGGAATGGAAAAAGGCATCCCTCAGAATGGACGAAAATCGTTGCAGACGAATCAATGACAAAGGTTTCATCTCCAATATATATAAACAGCTCATGCAGCTTAATATTAAAAAAAACAAACAACCCAAAAAAATGGGCAGAAGATCTAAAGAGACGTTTCTTCAAAGGAGACACAGAGATGGCCAAGACGCACATGAAAAGCTGCTCAACAGCACTAATTATTAGAGAAATGCAAATCAAAACTACAATGAGGTTTCACCTCACACCTGTTAGAATCGGCATCATCAGAAAATCTACAAAGAACCAATTCTGGGGAGGGTGTGGACAAAAGGAGCCCTCTTCCACTATTGGTGGGAATGTAAATTGATACAGTCACTATGGAGAACAGTATGGAGTTTCCTTAAAAAAACTAGAAATAGAATTACCATCTGATCCAGCAATCCCACTTCTGGGCATATACCCAGAGAAAACCGTATTTCAAAAAGGCACATTCACCACAATGTTCGTTGCAGCACTATTTACAATAGCCAGGTAATGGAAGCAACCTAAATGCCCACAGACAGATGAATGGATAAAGATGTGGTACATATATAAAATGGAATATTACTCGGCCATAAAAAGGAATGAAACTGGGTCATTTGTAGAGACATCGATGGATCGAGAGACTGTCATACAGAATGAAGTAAGTCAGAAAGAGGAAAACAAATATTGGATATTAACGCATATATGTGGAGCCTAAAAATGGTACAGATGAACTGGTTTGCAGGGAAGAAATAGAGACACAGAGGTAGAGAACACACGTATGGACACCAAGTGTGGGAAGCCATGGGGTGGTGGTGGTGGGATGAGTTGGGAGTTTGGGATTGACCTGTATACATGTATATGCATAAAATACATAACTAATAATAACGTGCTGTATAAAAAAATAAATAAAATTAAATTTCAAAATTTTAAAAAATAAAATTTAAAAATAAAACAGAAAAAAGTTCTTCCCGTCACACAGATGTATTTATAGGAATGAATTATTTCCATGCTTATATCTATAAATACATAAAAGAGGAATAAAATCTAACTTGAACCATAAAAGAAAAACAAAACCTGAACCCACGAGTTATACAGAGGAAAACCCTATCACGGCACTTGCTCCAGTGGTAAACAATTCTGAAATTGGTCAGAGGTGGGGCACCATCTCCCATACAGCCATCAACACACACCCCACGCAAGGAGCGTCCTCATTGCAAAGCTGGGGGACCGTGCCGAGGCATCTGTGAGTAAACGTGAGCTGAGCCCCAGGCCAGCTGCTGCTGAACTGTCCCCACCCTTTCCAGGTAAAACACCTGAATATGTACAAGGTCTTCAAAGCCTAGAGGAAGGACCGTGGAGCCACACCAGCGACAGCACGCCGGCTAACTTGGTGCCTGCAGGCTAGCCAGGGTGGTCCTGGCCCCGGGCACTCTTCCAGAAGCTTTCCATTGCCCTGCCTGAGATACCCCTCCTGTCCCGGCCCCCACTGCTTTTTTCCTTCCACACCTCTGTCCGGAGAGAAATTCCAGCGGAAGGTATGGGTGACACATCCTCTTCTTTACAGGTGGCAGCCTGGCAACTCCTGCAGAAAGGCCAGCAGAACCCCACTCACACCGGGCCACCCACAAAGCTGTGGCCCCTCACTCCCTCCCACCAGCACAGCCCCGAGACTGCTGACGGGGCAGAGAATATGGAGTCAGGCACAGCTTCAGGGGCTATTGCTGCCTGGAGCGCTGTTTATATTGACCTCAACGAGGCACACCTGGGGAGGGCGGGCCGGCAGTGTAAGGCTGCCCAGGTCAGCTAATCCACAACCCTCAGGGAATCACATTGTTGAAAATGGACCCCGCTAAGGCAGAAGAGAAGCCAAGGGAAAAAAGGACACAATGCCATTTGCAGCACCGTAGATGAGTCTAGAAGTAATCACGTGACTTGTAGTAAGTCAGAAAGTGAAAGACACATATCATATCATATCACTTATAGGTGTTACCTAAAAATGGATACCAGGGCAGATATTTCCACGGAGAAGGGCAATCACAGATTCATTAAACAAACTTATGGTTCACCAATGGAAAGGTGTGAGGATTGGTTTCATTACGATATCGGGGTTAACAGACATATACAAACACAGGTGACATATATAATCACCAAAGACCTACAGAATACCAAGAGAGGACTACTCAACATTCTGTCATAACGTACATGGGAAAAGGATCCCAGGAAGAACAGTCATCTGTATATGTGTAAAAGAACCACATCTTCCACACCTACAACAAGCCAAACATTGTAATCAAACTTGCTGTAATAAAAAATAAAAAATTAAATTAAAAACACGAACAAGAAGTAGTGAGACAAACGTGAGGGGCTTTCTCCTGGCACATTCCATTCTAAACTCCAATCTAGAACACCACTTCCACTGAGGCTCTCTTGCCCTAGTAACCAGATTTGGTAAGGGTGAACTGCTGCCACCTTGTGGCCGTTTCACACAACAGCAGCTTTAATCCCAACGCTAATGGTCAGTTGATATTCAAAATCATTGCAGGCCTGTAAATGACACCTGCCCTGAAAACAAATCCTGGGGTCACATATCGACCAAAAAATTCAAAGGACGTCCATATTTCAAAACGACCGTTTCAAAAGGCATATTTTACGCACATTAGTGTTCTGCTTCTTTTCCTTTCTTTCCTTTTTTGTTAAAAAACACGGGAATGGAAAAAGGCATCCCTCAGAATGGGCGAAAATCTTTGCAGACGAATCAATGGACAGAGGTTTCATCTCCAATATATATAAACAGCTCATGCAGCTTAATATTAAAAAAACAAACAACCCAAAAAAATGGGCAGAAGATCTAAAGAGACGATTCTTCAAAGGAGACACAGAGATGGCCAAGACGCACATGAAAAGCTGCTCAACAGCACTAATTATTAGAGAAATGCAAATCAAAACTACAATGAGGTATCACCTCACACCTGTTAGAATCGGCATCATCAGAAAATCTACAAACAACCAATTCTGGGGAGGGTGTGGACAAAAGGAGCCCACTTCCACTATTGGTGGGAATGTAAATTGATACAGTCACTATGGAGAACAGTATGGAGTTTCCTTAAAAAATCTAGAAATAGAATTACCATCTGATCCAGCAATCCCACTTCTGGGCATATACCCAGAGAAAACCGTATTTCAAAAAGGCACATTCACCACAATGTTCGTTGCAGCACTATTTACAATAGCCAGGTAATGGAAGCAACCTAAATGCCCACAGACAGATGAATGGATAAAGAGGTGGTACATATATGAAATGGAATATTACTCGGCCATAAAAAGGAATGAAACTGGGTCATTTGTAGAGACATCGATGGATCGAGAGAGTGTCATACAGAATGAAGTAAGTCAGAAAGAGGAAAACAAATATTGTATATTAACGCATATATGTGGAGCCTAAAAATGGTACAGATGAACTGGTTTGCAGGGAAGAAATAGAGACACAGAGGTAGAGAACAAACGTATGGACACCAAGTGTGGGAAGCCATGGGGTGGTGGTGGTGGGATGAGTTGGGAGTTTCGGATTGACCTGTATACATGTATATGCATAAAATACATAACTAATAATAACGTGCTGTATAAAAAATAAATAAAATTAAATTTCAAAATTTTAAAAAATAAAATTTAAAAATAAAACAGAAAAAAGTTCTTCCCGTCACACAGATGTATTTATAGGAATGAATTATTTCCATGCTTATATCTGTAAATACATAAAAGAGGAATAAAATCTAACTTGAACCATAAAAGAAAATAAAAACCTGAATCCACGAGTTATACAGAGGAAAACCCTATCAGGGCACTTGCTCCAGTGGTAAACAATTCTGAAATTGGTCAGAGGTGGGGAACCATCTCCCATACAGCCATCAACCCACACCCCACACAAGGAGCGTCCTCATTGCAAAGCTGGGGGACCGTGCCGAGGCATCTGTGAGTAAACGTGAGCTGAGCCCCAGGCCAGCTGCTGCTGAACTGTCCCCACCCTTTCCAGGTAAAACACCTGAATATGTACAAGGGCTTGAAAGCCTAGAGGAAGGACCGTGGAGCCACACCAGCGACAGCACGCAGGCCAACTTGGTGCCTGCAGGCCAGCCAGGGTGGTCCTGGACCCGGGCACTCTTCCAGAAGCTTTCCATTGCCCTGCCTGAGATACCCCTCCTGTCCCGGCCCCCACTCCTTTTTTCCTTCCACACCTCTGTCCGGAGAGAAATTCCAGCGGAAGCTATGGGTGACACATCCTCTTCTTTACAGGCGGCAGCCTGGCAACTCCTGCAGAAAGGCCAGCAGAACCCCACTCACACCGGGCCACCCACAAAGCTGTGGCCCCTCACTCCCTCCCACCAGCACAGCCCCGAGACTGCTGACGGGGCAGAGAATATGGAGTCAGGCACAGCTTCAGGGGCTATTGCTGCCTGGAGCGCTGTTTATATTGACCTCAACGAGGCACACCTGGGGAGGGCGGGCCGGCAGGGTAAGGCTGCCCAGGTCAGCTAATCCACAACCCTCAGGGAATCACATTGTTGAAAATGGACCCCGCTAAGGCAGAAGAGAAGCCAAGGGAAAAAATGACACAATGCCATTTGCAGCACCGTAGATGAGTCTAGAAGTAATCACGTGACTTGTAGTAAGTCAGAAAGTGAAAGACACATATCATATCATATCACTTATAGGTGTTACCTAGAAATGGATACCAGGACAGATATTTCCACGGAGAAGGGCAATCACAGATTCATTAAACAAACTTATGGTTCACCAATGGAAAGGTGTGAGGATTGGTTTCATTACGATATCGGGGTTAACAGACATATACAAACACAGGTGACATATATAATCACCAAAGACCTACAGAATACCAAGAGAGGACTACTCAACATTCTGTCATAACGTACATGGGAAAAGGATCCCAGGAAGAACAGTCATCTGTATATGTGTAAAAGAACCACATCTTCCACACCTACAACAAGCCAAACATTGTAATCAAACTTGCTGTAATAAAAAATAAAAAATTAAATTAAAAACACGAACAAGAAGTAGTGAGACAAACGTGAGGGGCTTTCTCCTGGCACATTCCATTCTAAACTCCAATCTAGAACACCACTTCCACTGAGGCTCTCTTGCCCTAGTAACCAGATTTGGTAAGGGTGAACTGCTGCCACCTTGTGGCCGTTTCACACAACAGCAGCTTTAATCCCAACGCTAATGGTCAGTTGATATTCAAAATCATTGCAGGCCTGTAAATGACACCTGCCCTGAAAACAAATCCTGGGGTCACATATCGACCAAAAAATTCAAAGGACGTCCATATTTCAAAACGACCGTTTCAAAAGGCATATTTTACGCACATTAGTGTTCTGCTTCTTTTCCTTTCTTTCCTTTTTTGTTAACAAACACGGGAATGGAAAAAGGCATCCCTCAGAATGGACGAAAATCGTTGCAGACGAATCAATGACAAAGGTTTCATCTCCAATATATATAAACAGCTCATGCAGCTTAATATTAAAAAAAACAAACAACCCAAAAAAATGGGCAGAAGATCTAAAGAGACGTTTCTTCAAAGGAGACACAGAGATGGCCAAGACGCACATGAAAAGCTGCTCAACAGCACTAATTATTAGAGAAATGCAAATCAAAACTACAATGAGGTTTCACCTCACACCTGTTAGAATCGGCATCATCAGAAAATCTACAAAGAACCAATTCTGGGGAGGGTGTGGACAAAAGGAGCCCTCTTCCACTATTGGTGGGAATGTAAATTGATACAGTCACTATGGAGAACAGTATGGAGTTTCCTTAAAAAAAACTAGAAATAGAATTACCATCTGATCCAGCAATCCCACTTCTGGGCATATACCCAGAGAAAACCGTATTTCAAAAAGGCACATTCACCACAATGTTCGTTGCAGCACTATTTACAATAGCCAGGTAATGGAAGCAACCTAAATGCCCACAGACAGATGAATGGATAAAGATGTGGTACATATATAAAATGGAATATTACTCGGCCATAAAAAGGAATGAAACTGGGTCATTTGTAGAGACATCGATGGATCGAGAGACTGTCATACAGAATGAAGTAAGTCAGAAAGAGGAAAACAAATATTGGATATTAACGCATATATGTGGAGCCTAAAAATGGTACAGATGAACTGGTTTGCAGGGAAGAAATAGAGACACAGAGGTAGAGAACACACGTATGGACACCAAGTGTGGGAAGCCATGGGGTGGTGGTGGTGGGATGAGTTGGGAGTTTGGGATTGACCTGTATACATGTATATGCATAAAATACATAACTAATAATAACGTGCTGTATAAAAAAATAAATAAAATTAAATTTCAAAATTTTAAAAAATAAAATTTAAAAATAAAACAGAAAAAAGTTCTTCCCGTCACACAGATGTATTTATAGGAATGAATTATTTCCATGCTTATATCTATAAATACATAAAAGAGGAATAAAATCTAACTTGAACCATAAAAGAAAAAAAAAACCTGAACCCACGAGTTATACAGAGGAAAACCCTATCACGGCACTTGCTCCAGTGGTAAACAATTCTGAAATTGGTCAGAGGTGGGGCACCATCTCCCATACAGCCATCAACACACACCCAACGCAAGGAGCGTCCTCATTGCAAAGCTGGGGGACCGTGCCGAGGCATCTGTGAGTAAACGTGAGCTGAGCCCCAGGCCAGCTGCTGCTGAACTGTCCCCACCCTTTCCAGGTAAAACACCTGAATATGTACAAGGTCTTGAAAGCCTAGAGGAAGGACCGTGGAGCCACACCAGCGACAGCACGCCGGCTAACTTGGTGCCTGCAGGCCAGCCAGGGTGGTCCTGGCCCCGGGCACTCTTCCAGAAGCTTTCCATTGCCCTGCCTGAGATACCCCTCCTGTCCCGGCCCCCACTGCTTTTTTCCTTCCACACCTCTGTCCGGAGAGAAATTCCAGCGGAAGGTATGGGTGACACATCCTCTTCTTTACAGGCGGCAGCCTGGCAACTCCTGCAGAAAGGCCAGCAGAACCCCACTCACACCGGGCCACCCACAAAGCTGTGGCCCCTCACTCCCTCCCACCAGCACAGCCCCGAGACTGCTGACGGGGCAGAGAATATGGAGTCAGGCACAGCTTCAGGGGCTATTGCTGCCTGGAGCGCTGTTTATATTGACCTCAACGAGGCACACCTGGGGAGGGCGGGCCGGCAGGGTAAGGCTGCCCAGGTCAGCTAATCCACAACCCTCAGGGAATCACATTGTTGAAAATGGACCCCGCTAAGGCAGAAGAGAAGCCAAGGGAAAAAAGGACACAATGCCATTTGCAGCACCGTAGATGAGTCTAGAAGTAATCACGTGACTTGTAGTAAGTCAGAAAGTGAAAGACACATATCATATCATATCACTTATAGGTGTTACCTAAAAATGGATACCAGGGCAGATATTTCCACGGAGAAGGGCAATCACAGATTCATTAAACAAACTTATGGTTCACCAATGGAAAGGTGTGAGGATTGGTTTCATTACGATATCGGGGTTAACAGACATATACAAACACAGGTGACATATATAATCACCAAAGACCTACAGAATACCAAGAGAGGACTACTCAACATTCTGTCATAACGTACATGGGAAAAGGATCCCAAGAAGAACAGTCATCTGTATATGTGTAAAAGAACCACATCTTCCACACCAACAACAAGCCAAACATTGTAATCAAACTTGCTGTAATAAAAAATAAAAAATTAAATTAAAAACACGAACAAGAAGTAGTGAGACAAACGTGAGGGGCTTTCTCCTGGCACATTCCATTCTAAACTCCAATCTAGAACACCACTTCCACTGAGGCTCTCTTGCCCTAGTAACCAGATTTGGCAAGGGTGAACTGCTGCCACCTTGTGGCCGTTTCACACAACAGAAGCTTTAATCCCAACGCTAATGGTCAGTTGATATTCAAAATCATTGCAGGCCTGTAAATGACACCTGCCCTGAAAACAAATCCTGGGGTCACATATCGACCAAAAAATTCAAAGGACGTCCATATTTCAAAACGACCGTTTCAAAAGGCATATTTTACGCACATTAGTGTTCTGCTTCTTTTCCTTTCTTTCCTTTTTTGTTAAAAAACACGGGAATGGAAAAAGGCATCCCTCAGAATGGGCGAAAATCTTTGCAGACGAATCAATGGACAGAGGTTTCATCTCCAATATATATAAACAGCTCATGCAGCTTAATATTAAAAAAACAAACAACCCAAAAAAATGGGCAGAAGATCTAAAGAGACGATTCTTCAAAGGAGACACAGAGATGGCCAAGACACACATGAAAAGCTGCTCAACAGCACTAATTATTAGAGAAATGCAAATCAAAACTACAATGAGGTATCACCTCACACCTGTTAGATTCGGCATCATCAGAAAATCTACAAAAAACCAATTCTGGGTAGGGTGTGGACAAAAGGAGCCCACTTCCACTATTGGTGGGAATGTAAATTGATACAGTCACTATGGAGAACAGTATGGAGTTTCCTTAAAAAATCTAGAAATAGAATTACCATCTGATCCAGCAATCCCACTTCTGGGCATATACCCAGAGAAAACCGTATTTCAAAAAGGCACATTCACCACAATGTTCGTTGCAGCACTATTTACAATAGCCAGGTAATGGAAGCAACCTAAATGCCCACAGACAGATGAATGGATAAAGATGTGGTACATATATAAAATGGAATATTACTCAGCCATAAAAAGGAATGAAACTGGGTCATTTGTAGAGAGATCGATGGATCGAGAGAGTGTCATACAGAATGAAGTAAGTCAGAAAGAGGAAAACAAATATTGGATATTAACGCATATATGTGGAGCCTAAAAATGGTACAGATGAACTGGTTTGCAGGGAAGAAATAGAGACACAGAGGTAGAGAACACACGTATGGACACCAAGTGTGGGAAGCCATGGGGTGGTGGTGGTGGGATGAGTTGGGAGTTTGGGATTGACTTGTATACATGGATATGCATAAAATACATAACTAATAATAACGTGCTGTATAAAAAAATAAATAAAATTAAATTTCAAAATATTAAAAAATAAAATTTAAAAATAAAACAGAAAAAAGTTCTTCCCGTCACACAGATGTATTTATAGGAATGAATTATTTCCATGCTTATATCTATAAATACATAAAAGAGGAATAAAATCTAACTTGAACTATAAAAGAAAAAAAAAACCTGAACCCACGAGTTATACAGAGGAAAACCCTATCACGGCACTTGCTCCAGTGGTAAACAATTCTGAAATTGGTCAGAGGTGGGGAACCATCTCCCCTACAGCCATCAACACACACCCCACGCAAGGAGCGTCCTCATTGCAAAGCTGGGGGACCGTGCCGAGGCATCTGTGAGTAAACGTGAGCTGAGCCCCAGGCCAGCTGCTGCTGAACTGTCCCCACCCTTTCCAGGTAAAACACCTGAATATGTACAAGGTCTTCAAAGCCTAGAGGAAGGACCGTGGAGCCACACCAGCGACAGCACGCAGGCCAACTTGGTGCCTGCAGGCCAGCCAGGGTGGTCCTGGCCCCGGGCACTCTTCCAGAAGCTTTCCATTGCCCTGCCTGAGATACCCCTCCTGTCCCGTCCCCCACTGCTTTTTTCCTTCCACACCTCTGTCCGGAGAGAAATTCCAGCGGAAGGTATGGGTGACACATCCTCTTCTTTACAGGCGGCAGCCTGGCAACTCCTGCAGAAAGGCCAGCAGAACCCCACTCACACCGGGCCACCCACAAAGCTGTGGCCCCTCACTCCCTCCCACCAGCACAGCCCCGAGACTGCTGACGGGGCAGAGAATATGGAGTCAGGCACAGCTTCAGGGGCTATTGCTGCCTGGAGCGCTGTTTATATTGACCTCAACGAGGCACACCTGGGGAGGGCGGGCCGGCAGTGTAAGGCTGCCCAGGTCAGCTAATCCACAACCCTCAGGGAATCACATTGTTGAAAATGGACCCCGCTAAGGCAGAAGAGAAGCCAAGGGAAAAAATGACACAATGACATTTGCAGCACCGTAGATGAGTCTAGAAGTAATCACGTGACTTGTAGTAAGTCAGAAAGTGAAAGACACATATCATATCATATCACTTATAGGTGTTACCTAAAAATGGATACCAGGGCAGATATTTCCACGGAGAAGGGCAATCACAGATTCATTAAACAAACTTATGGTTCACCAATGGAAAGGTGTGAGGATTGGTTTCATTACGATATCGGGGTTAACAGACATATACAAACACAGGTGACATATATAATCACCAAAGACCTACAGAATACCAAGAGAGGACTACTCAACATTCTGTCATAACGTACATGGGAAAAGGATCCCAAGAAGAACAGTCATCTGTATATGTGTAAAAGAACCACATCTTCCACACCTACAACAAGCCAAACATTGTAATCAAACTTGCTGTAATAAAAAATAAAAAATTAAATTAAAAACACGAACAAGAAGTAGTGAGACAAACGTGAGGGGCTTTCTCCTGGCACATTCCATTCTAAACTCCAATCTAGAACACCACTTCCACTGAGGCTCTCTTGCCCTAGTAACCAGATTTGGCAAGGGTGAACTGCTGCCACCTTGTGGCCGTTTCACACAACAGAAGCTTTAATCCCAACGCTAATGGTCAGTTGATATTCAAAATCATTGCAGGCCTGTAAATGACACCTGCCCTGAAAACAAATCCTGGGGTCACATATCGACCAAAAAATTCAAAGGACGTCCATATTTCAAAACGACCGTTTCAAAAGGCATATTTTACGCACATTAGTGTTCTGCTTCTTTTCCTTTCTTTCCTTTTTTGTTAAAAAACACGGGAATGGAAAAAGGCATCCCTCAGAATGGGCGAAAATCGTTGCAGACGAATCAATGGACAGAGGTTTCATCTCCAATATATATAAACAGCTCATGCAGCTTAATATTAAAAAAACAAACAACCCAAAAAAATGGGCAGAAGATCTAAAGAGACGATTCTTCAAAGGAGACACAGAGATGGCCAAGACACACATGAAAAGCTGCTCAACAGCACTAATTATTAGAGAAATGCAAATCAAAACTACAATGAGGTATCACCTCACACCTGTTAGAATCGGCATCATCAGAAAATCTACAAACAACCAATTCTGGGGAGGGTGTGGACAAAAGGAGCCCACTTCCACTATTGGTGGGAATGTAAATTGATACAGTCACTATGGAGAACAGTATGGAGTTTCCTTAAAAAATCTAGAAATAGAATTACCATCTGATCCAGCAATCCCACTTCTGGGCATATACCCAGAGAAAACCGTATTTCAAAAAGGCACATTCACCACAATGTTCGTTGCAGCACTATTTACAATAGCCAGGTAATGGAAGCAACCTAAATGCCCACAGACAGATGAATGGATAAAGATGTGGTACATATATAAAATGGAATATTACTCAGCCATAAAAAGGAATGAAACTGGGTCATTTGTAGAGAGATCGATGGATCGAGAGAGTGTCATACAGAATGAAGTAAGTCAGAAAGAGGAAAACAAATATTGGATATTAACGCATATATGTGGAGCCTAAAAATGGTACAGATGAACTGGTTTGCAGGGAAGAAATAGAGACACAGAGGTAGAGAACAAACGTATGGACACCAAGTGTGGGAAGCCATGGGGTGGTGGTGGTGGGATGAGTTGGGAGTTTGGGATTGACCTGTATACATGGATATGCATAAAATACATAACTAATAATAACGTGCTGTATAAAAAAATAAATAAAATCAAATTTCAAAATTTTAAAAAATAAAATTTAAAAATAAAACAGAAAAAAGTTCTTCCCGTCACACAGATGTATTTATAGGAATGAATTATTTCCATGCTTATATCTATAAATACATAAAAGAGGAATAAAATCTAACTTGAACCATAAAAGAAAAAAAAAACCTGAACCCACGAGTTATACAGAGGAAAACCCTATCACGGCACTTGCTCCAGTGGTAAACAATTCTGAAATTGGTCAGAGGTGGGGAACCATCTCCCATACAGCCATCAACCCACCCCCCACGCAAGGAGCGTCCTCATTGCAAATCTGGGGGACCGTGCCGAGGCATCTGTGAGTAAACGTGAGCTGAGCCCCAGGCCAGCTGCTGCTGAACTGTTCCCACCCTTTCCAGGTAAAACACCTGAATATGTACAAGGGCTTGAAAGCCTAGAGGAAGGACCGTGGAGCCACACCAGCGACAGCACGCAGGACAACTTGGTGCCTGCAGGCCAGCCAGGGTGGTCCTGGCCCCGGGCGCTCTTCCAGAAGCTTTCCATTGCCCTGCCTGTTAAACCCCTCCTGTCCCGGCCCCCACTGCTTTTTTCCTTCCACACCTCTGTCCGGAGAGAAATTCCAGCGGAAGGTATGGGTGACACATCCTCTTCTTTACAGGCGGCAGCCTGGCAACTCCTGCAGAAAGGCCAGCAGAACCCCACTCACACCGGGCCACCCACAAAGCTGTGGCCCCTCACTCCCTCCCACCAGCACAGCCCCGAGACTGCTGACGGGGCAGAGAATATGGAGTCAGGCACAGCTTCAGGGGCTATTGCTGCCTGGAGCGCTGTTTATATTGACCTCAACGAGGCACACCTGGGGAGGGCGGGCTGGCAGGGTAAGGCTGCCCAGGTCAGCTAATCCACAACCCTCAGGGAATCACATTGTTGAAAATGGACCCCGCTAAGGCAGAAGAGAAGCCAAGGGAAAAAAGGACACAATGCCATTTGCAGCACCGTAGATGAGTCTAGAAGTAATCACGTGACTTGTAGTAAGTCAGAAAGTGAAAGACACATATCATATCATATCACTTATAGGTGTTACCTAGAAATGGATACCAGGGCAGATATTTCCACGGAGAAGGGCAATCACAGATTCATTAAACAAACTTATGGTTCACCAATGGAAAGGTGTGAGGATTGGTTTCATTACGATATCGGGGTTAACAGACATATACAAACACAGGTGACATATATAATCACCAAAGACCTACAGAATACCAAGAGAGGACTACACAACATTCTGTCATAACGTACATGGGAAAAGGATCCCAGGAAGAACAGACATCTGTATATGTGTAAAAGAACCACATCTTCCACACCTACAACAAGCCAAACATTGTAATCAAACTTGCTGTAATAAAAAATAAAAAATTAAATTAAAAACACGAACAAGAAGTAGTGAGACAAACGTGAGGGGCTTTCTCCTGGCACATTCCATTCTAAACTCCAATCTAGAACACCACTTCCACTGAGGCTCTCCTGCCTTAGTAACCAGATTTGGTAAGGGTGAACTGCTGCCACCTTGTGGCCGTTTCACACAACAGCAGCTTTAATCCCAACGCTAATGGTCAGTTGTCAAAATCATTGCAGGCCTGTAAATGACACCTGCCCTGAAAACAAATCCTGGGGTCACATATCGACCAAAAAATTCAAAGGACGTCCATATTTCAAAACGACCGTTTCAAAAGGCATATTTTACGCACATTAGTGTTCTGCTTCTTTTCCTTTCTTTCCTTTTTTGTTAAAAAACACGGGAATGGAAAAAGGCATCCCTCAGAATGGGCGAAAATCGTTGCAGACGAATCAATAGACAGAGGTTTCATCTCCAATATATATAAACAGCTCATGCAGCTTTATATTAAAAAAAGAAACAACCCAAAAAAAATGGGCAGAAGATCTAAAGAGACGTTTCTTCAAAGGAGACACAGAGATGGCCAAGACGCACATGAAAAGCTGCTCAACAGCACTAATTATTAGAGAAATGCAAATCAAAACTACAATGAGGTATCACCTCACACCTGTTAGAATCGGCATCATCAGAAAATCTACAAAGAACCAATTCTGGGGAGGGTGTGGACAAAAGGAGCCCTCTTCCACTATTGGTGGGAATGTAAATTGATACAGTCACTATGGAGAACAGTATGGAGTTTCCTTAAAAAATCTAGAAATAGAATTACCATCTGATCCAGCAATCCCACTTCTGGGCATATACCCAGAGAAAACCGTATTTCAAAAAGGCACATTCACCACAAGGTTCGTTGCAGCACTATTTACAATAGCCAGGTAATGGAAGCAACCTAAATGCCCACAGACAGATGAATGGATAAAGATGTGGTACATATATAAAATGGAATATTACTCGGCCATAAAAAGGAATGAAACTGGGTCATTTGTAGAGACATCGATGGATCGAGAGAGTGTCATACAGAATGAAGTAAGTCAGAAAGAGGAAAACAAATATTGTATATTAACGCATATATGTGGAACCTAAAAATGGTACAGATGAACTGGTTTGCAGGGAAGAAATAGAGACACAGAGGTAGAGAACACACGTATGGACACCAAGTGTGGGAAGCCATGGGGTGGTGGTGGTGGGATGAGTTGGGAGTTTGGGATTGACCTGTATACATGTATATGCATAAAATACATAACTAATAATAACGTGCTGTATAAAAAAATAAATAAAATTAAATTTCAAAATTTTAAAAAATAAAATTTAAAAATAAAACAGAAAAAAGTTCTTCCCGTCACACAGATGTATTTATAGGAATGAATTATTTCCATGCTTATATCTATAAATACATAAAAGAGGAATAAAATCTAACTTGAACCATAAAAGAAAAAAAAAACCTGAACCCACGAGTTATACAGAGGAAAACCCTATCACGGCACTTGCTCCAGTGGTAAACAATTCTGAAATTGGTCAGAGGTGGGGAACCATCTCCCATACAGCCATCAACCCACACCCCACGCAAGGAGCGTCGTCATTGCAAAGCTGGGGGACCGTGCCGAGGCATCTGTGAGTAAACGTGAGCTGAGCCCCAGGCCAGCTGCTGCTGAACTGTCCCCACCCTTTCCAGGTTAAACAACTGAATATGTACAAGGGCTTGAAAGCCTAGAGGAAGGACCGTGGAGCCACACCAGCGACAGCACGCAGGCCAACTTGGTGCCTGCAGGCCAGCCAGGGTGGTCATGGCCCCGGGCACTCTTCCAGAAGCTTTCCATTGCCCTGCCTGAGATACCCCTCCTGTCCCGGCCCCCACTGCTTTTTTCCTTCCACACCTCTGTCCGGAGAGAAATTCCAGCGGAAGGTATGGGTGACACATCCTCTTTTTTACAGGCGGCAGCCTGGCAACTCCTGCAGAAAGGCCAGCAGAACCCCACTCACACCGGGCCACCCACAAAGCTGTGGCCCCTCACTCCCTCCCACCAGCACAGCCCCGAGACTGCTGACGGGGCAGAGAATATGGAGTCAGGCACAGCTTCAGGGGCTTTTGCTGCCTGGAGCGCTGTTTATATTGACCTCAACTAGGCACACCTGGGGAGGGCGGGCCGGCAGGGTAAGGCTGCCCAGGTCAGCTAATCCACAACCCTCAGGGAATCACATTGTTGAAAATGGACCCCGCTAAGGCAGAAGAGAAGCCAAGGGAAAAAAGGACACAATGCCATTTGCAGCACCGTAGATGAGTCTAGAAGTAATCACGTGACTTGTAGTAAGTCAGAAAGTGAAAGACACATATCCTATCATATCACTTATAGGTGTTACCTAAAAATGGATACCAGGGCAGATATTTCCACGGAGAAGGGCAATCACAGATTCATTAAACAAACTTATGGTTCACCAATGGAAAGGTGTGAGGATTGGTTTCATTACGATATCGGGGTTAACAGACATATACAAACACAGGTGACATATATAATCACCAAAGACCTACAGAATACCAAGAGAGGACTACTCAACATTCTGTCATAACGTACATGGGAAAAGGATCCCAGGAAGAACAGTCATCTGTATATGTGTAAAAGAACCACATCTTCCACACCTACAACAAGCCAAACATTGTAATCAAACTTGCTGTAATAAAAAATAAAAAATTAAATTAAAAACACGAACAAGAAGTAGTGAGACAAACGTGAGGGGCTTTCTCCTGGCACATTCCATTCTAAACTCCAATCTAGAACACCACTTCCACTGAGGCTCTCTTGCCCTAGTAACCAGATTTGGTAAGGGTGAACTGCTGCCACCTTGTGGCCGTTTCACACAACAGCAGCTTTAATCCCAACGCTAATGGTCAGTTGATATTCAAAATCATTGCAGGCCTGTAAATGACACCTGCCCTGAAAACAAATCCTGGGGTCACATATCGACCAAAAAATTCAAAGGACGTCCATATTTCAAAACGACCGTTTCAAAAGGCATATTTTACGCACATTAGTGTTCTGCTTCTTTTCCTTTCTTTCCATTCTTGTTAAAAAACACGGGAATGGAAAAAGGCATCCCTCAGAATGGGCGAAAATCATTGCAGACGAATCAATGGACAGAGGTTTAATCTCCAATATATATAAACAGCTCATGCAGCTTAATATTAATAAAACAAACAACCCCCCAAAAAATGGGCAGAAGATCTAAAGAGACGATTCTTCAAAGGAGACACAGAGATGGCCAAGACGCACATGAAAAGCTGCTCAACAGCACTAATTATTAGAGAAATGCAAATCAAAACTACAATGAGGTTTCACCTCACACCTGTTAGAATCGGCATCATCAGAAAATTTACAAACAACCAATTCTGGGGAGGGTGTGGACAAAAGGAGCCCTCTTCCACTATTGGTGGGAATGTAAATTGATACAGTCACTATGGAGAACAGTATGGAGTTTCCTTAAAAAAAACTAGAAATAGAATTACCATCTGATCCAGCAATCCCACTTCTGGGCATATAACCAGAGAAAACCGTATTTCAAAAAGGCACATTCACCACAATGTTCGTTGCAGCACTATTTACAATAGCCAGGTAATGGAAGCAACCTAAATGCCCACAGACAGATGAATGGATAAAGATGTGGTACATATATAAAATGGAATATTACTCGGCCATAAAAAGGAATGAAACTGGGTCATTTGTAGAGACATCCATGGATCGAGAGACTGTCATACAGAATGAAGTAAGTCAGAAAGAGGAAAACAAATATTGTATATTAATGCATATATGTGGAACCTAAAAAATGGTACAGATGAACTGGTTTGCAGGGAAGAAATAGAGACACAGAGGTAGAGAACAAACGTATGGACACCAAGTGTGGGAAGCCATGGGGTGGTGGTGGTGGGATGAGCTGGGATATTGGGATTGACCTGTATACATGTATATGCATAAAATACATAACTAATAATAAACTGCTGTATAAAAACATAAATAAAATTAAATTTCAAAATTTTAAAAAATAAAATTTAAAAATAAAACAGAAAAAAGTTCTTCCCGTCACACAGATGTATTTATAGGAATGAATTATTTCCATGCTTATATTTATAAATACATAAAAGAGGAATAAAATCTAACTTGAACCATAAAAGAAAATAAAGTGAACCCACGAGTTACACAGAGGAAAACCCCATCACGGCACTTGCTCCAGCGGTAAACAATTCTGAAATTGGTCAGAGGTGGGGAACCATCTCCCATACAGCCATCAACCCACCCCCCACGCAAGGAGCGTCCTCATTGCAAAGCTGGGGGACCGTGCCGAGGCATCTGTGAGTAAACGTGAGCTGAGCCCCAGGCCAGCTGCTGCTGAACTGTCCCCACCCTTTCCAGGTAAAACACCTGAATATGTACAAGGTCTTGAAAGCCTAGAGGAAGGACCGTGGAGCCACACCAGCGACAGCACGCAGGCCAACTTGGTGCCTGCAGGCCAGCCAGGGTGGTCCTGGCCCCGGGCACTCTTCCAGAAGCTTTCCATTGCCCTGCCTGAGATACCCCTCCTGTCCCGGCCCCCACTGCTTTTTTCCTTCCACACCTCTGTCCGGAGAGAAATTCCAGCGGAAGGTATGGGTGACACATCCTCTTCTTTACAGGCGGCAGCCTGGCAACTCCTGCAGAAAGGCCAGCAGAACCCCACTCACACCGGGCCACCCACAAAGCTGTGGCCCCTCACTCCCTCCCACCAGCACAGCCCCGAGACTGCTGACGGGGCAGAGAATATGGAGTCAGGCACAGCTTCAGGGGCTATTGCTGCCTGGAGCGCTGTTTATATTGACCTCAACGAGGCACACCTGGGGAGGGCGGGCCGGCAGTGTAAGGCTGCCCAGGTCAGCTAATCCACAACCCTCAGGGAATCACATTGTTGAAAATGGACCCCGCCAAGGCAGAAGAGAAGCCAAGGGAAAAAATGACACAATGACATTTGCAGCACCGTAGATGAGTCTAGAAGTAATCACGTGACTTGTAGTAAGTCAGAAAGTGAAAGACACATATCATATCATATCACTTATAGGTGTTACCTAGAAATGGATACCAGGACAGATATTTCCACGGAGAAGGGCAATCACAGATTCATTAAACAAACTTATGGTTCACCAATGGAAAGGTGTGAGGATTGGTTTCATTACGATATCGGGGTTAACAGACATATACAAACACAGGTGACATATATAATCACCAAAGACCTACAGAATACCAAGAGAGGACTACTCAACATTCTGTCATAACGTACATGGGAAAAGGATCCCAGGAAGAACAGTCATCTGTATATGTGTAAAAGAACCACATCTTCCACACCTACAACAAGCCAAACATTGTAATCAAACTTGCTGTAATAAAAAATAAAAAATTAAATTAAAAACACGAACAAGAAGTAGTGAGACAAACGTGAGGGGCTTTCTCCTGGCACATTCCATTCTAAACTCCAATCTAGAACACCACTTCCACTGAGGCTCTCTTGCCCTAGTAACCAGATTTGGTAAGGGTGAACTGCTGCCACCTTGTGGCCGTTTCACACAACAGCAGCTTTAATCCCAACGCTAATGGTCAGTTGATATTCAAAATCATTGCAGGCCTGTAAATGACACCTGCCCTGAAAACAAATCCTGGGGTCACATATCGACCAAAAAATTCAAAGGACGTCCATATTTCAAAACGACCGTTTCAAAAGGCATATTTTACGCACATTAGTGTTCTGCTTCTTTTCCTTTCTTTCCTTTTTTGTTAACAAACACGGGAATGGAAAAAGGCATCCCTCAGAATGGACGAAAATCGTTGCAGACGAATCAATGACAAAGGTTTCATCTCCAATATATATAAACAGCTCATGCAGCTTAATATTAAAAAAAACAAACAACCCAAAAAAATGGGCAGAAGATCTAAAGAGACGTTTCTTCAAAGGAGACACAGAGATGGCCAAGACGCACATGAAAAGCTGCTCAACAGCACTAATTATTAGAGAAATGCAAATCAAAACTACAATGAGGTTTCACCTCACACCTGTTAGAATCGGCATCATCAGAAAATCTACAAAGAACCAATTCTGGGGAGGGTGTGGACAAAAGGAGCCCTCTTCCACTATTGGTGGGAATGTAAATTGATACAGTCACTATGGAGAACAGTATGGAGTTTCCTTAAAAAATCTAGAAATAGAATTACCATCTGATCCAGCAATCCCACTTCTGGGCATATACCCAGAGAAAACCGTATTTCAAAAAGGCACATTCACCACAAGGTTCGTTGCAGCACTATTTACAATAGCCAGGTAATGGAAGCAACCTAAATGCCCACAGACAGATGAATGGATAAAGATGTGGTACATATATAAAATGGAATATTACTCGGCCATAAAAAGGAATGAAACTGGGTCATTTGTAGAGACATCGATGGATCGAGAGACTGTCATACAGAATGAAGTAAGTCAGAAAGAGGAAAACAAATATTGGATATTAACGCATATATGTGGAGCCTAAAAATGGTACAGATGAACTGGTTTGCAGGGAAGAAATAGAGACACAGAGGTAGAGAACACACGTATGGACACCAAGTGTGGGAAGCCATGGGGTGGTGGTGGTGGGATGAGTTGGGAGTTTGGGATTGACCTGTATACATGTATATGCATAAAATACATAACTAATAATAACGTGCTGTATAAAAAAATAAATAAAATTAAATTTCAAAATTTTAAAAAATAAAATTTAAAAATAAAACAGAAAAAAGTTCTTCCCGTCACACAGATGTATTTATAGGAATGAATTATTTCCATGCTTATATCTATAAATACATAAAAGAGGAATAAAATCTAACTTGAACCATAAAAGAAAAAAAAAAACCTGAACCCACGAGTTATACAGAGGAAAACCCTATCACGGCACTTGCTCCAGTGGTAAACAATTCTGAAATTGGTCAGAGGTGGGGCACCATCTCCCATACAGCCATCAACACACACCCCACGCAAGGAGCGTCCTCATTGCAAGGCTGGGGGACCGTGCCGAGGCATCTGTGAGTAAACGTGAGCTGAGCCCCAGGCCAGCTGCTGCTGAACTGTCCCCACCCTTTCCAGGTAAAACACCTGAATATGTACAAGGTCTTGAAAGCCTAGAGGAAGGACCGTCGAGCCACACCAGCGACAGCACGCCGGCTAACTTGGTGCCTGCAGGCCAGCCAGGGTGGTCCTGGCCCCGGGCACTCTTCCAGAAGCTTTCCATTGCCCTGCCTGAGATACCCCTCCTGTCCCGGCCCCCACTGCTTTTTTCCTTCCACACCTCTGTCCGGAGAGAAATTCCAGCGGAAGGTATGGGTGACACATCCTCTTCTTTACAGGCGGCAGCCTGGCAACTCCTGCAGAAAGGCCAGCAGAACCCCACTCACACCGGGCCACCCACAAAGCTGTGGCCCCTCACTCCCTCCCACCAGCACAGCCCCGAGACTGCTGACGGGGCAGAGAATATGGAGTCAGGCACAGCTTCAGGGGCTATTGCTGCCTGGAGCGCTGTTTATATTGACCTCAACGAGGCACACCTGGGGAGGGCGGGCCGGCAGTGTAAGGCTGCCCAGGTCAGCTAATCCACAACCCTCAGGGAATCACATTGTTGAAAATGGACCCCGCTAAGGCAGAAGAGAAGCCAAGGGAAAAAATGACACAATGACATTTGCAGCACCGTAGATGAGTCTAGAAGTAATCACGTGACTTGTAGTAAGTCAGAAAGTGAAAGACACATATCATATCATATCACTTATAGGTGTTACCTAAAAATGGATACCAGGGCAGATATTTCCACGGAGAAGGGCAATCACAGATTCATTAAACAAACTTATGGTTCACCAATGGAAAGGTGTGAGGATTGGTTTCATTACGATATCGGGGTTAACAGACATATACAAACACAGGTGACATATATAATCACCAAAGACCTACAGAATACCAAGAGAGGACTACTCAACATTCTGTCATAACGTACATGGGAAAAGGATCCCAGGAAGAACAGTCATCTGTATATGTGTAAAAGAACCACATCTTCCACACCTACAACAAGCCAAACATTGTAATCAAACTTGCTGTAATAAAAAATAAAAAATTAAATTAAAAACACGAACAAGAAGTAGTGAGACAAACGTGAGGGGCTTTCTCCTGGCACATTCCATTCTAAACTCCAATCTAGAACACCACTTCCACTGAGGCTCTCTTGCCCTAGTAACCAGATTTGGTAAGGGTGAACTGCTGCCACCTTGTGGCCGTTTCACACAACAGCAGCTTTAATCCCAACGCTAATGGTCAGTTGATATTCAAAATCATTGCAGGCCTGTAAATGACACCTGCCCTGAAAACAAATCCTGGGGTCACATATCGACCAAAAAATTCAAAGGACGTCCATATTTCAAAACGACCGTTTCAAAAGGCATATTTTACGCACATTAGTGTTCTGCTTCTTTTCCTTTCTTTCCTTTTTTGTTAAAAAACACGGGAATGGAAAAAGGCATCCCACAGAATGGGCGAAAATCTTTGCAGACGAATCAATGGACAGAGGTTTCATCTCCAATATATATAAACAGCTCATGCAGCTTAATATTAAAAAAACAAACAACCCAAAAAAATGGGCAGAAGATCTAAAGAGACGATTCTTCAAAGGAGACACAGAGATGGCCAAGACGCACATGAAAAGCTGCTCAACAGCACTAATTATTAGAGAAATGCAAATCAAAACTACAATGAGGTATCACCTCACACCTGTTAGAATCGGCATCATCAGAAAATCTACAAACAACCAATTCTGGGGAGGGTGTGGACAAAAGGAGCCCACTTCCACTATTGGTGGGAATGTAAATTGATACAGTCACTATGGAGAACAGTATGGAGTTTCCTTAAAAAATCTAGAAATAGAATTACCATCTGATCCAGCAATCCCACTTCTGGGCATATACCCAGAGAAAACCGTATTTCAAAAAGGCACATTCACCACAATGTTCGTTGCAGCACTATTTACAATAGCCAGGTAATGGAAGCAACCTAAATGCCCACAGACAGATGAATGGATAAAGAGGTGGTACATATATGAAATGGAATATTACTCGGCCATAAAAAGGAATGAAACTGGGTCATTTGTAGAGACATCGATGGATCGAGAGAGTGTCATACAGAATGAAGTATGTCAGAAAGAGGAAAACAAATATTGTATATTAACGCATATATGTGGAGCCTAAAAATGGTACAGATGAACTGATTTGCAGGGAAGAAATAGAGACACAGAGGTAGAGAACAAACGTATGGACACCAAGTGTGGGAAGCCATGGGGTGGTGGTGGTGGGATGAGTTGGGAGTTTCGGATTGACCTGTATACATGTATATGCATAAAATACATAACTAATAATAACGTGCTGTATAAAAAATAAATAAAATTAAATTTCAAAATTTTAAAAAATAAAATTTAAAAATAAAACAGAAAAAAGTTCTTCCCGTCACACAGATGTATTTATAGGAATGAATTATTTCCATGCTTATATCTGTAAATACATAAAAGAGGAATAAAATCTAACTTGAACCATAAAAGAAAAAAAAAACCTGAACCCACGAGTTATACAGAGGAAAACCCTATCAGGGCACTTGCTCCAGTGGTAAACAATTCTGAAATTGGTCAGAGGTGGGGAACCATCTCCCATACAGCCATCAACCCACACCCCACACAAGGAGCGTCCTCATTGCAAAGCTGGGGGACCGTGCCGAGGCATCTGTGAGTAAACGTGAGCTGAGCCCCAGGCCAGCTGCTGCTGAACTGTCCCCACCCTTTCCAGGTAAAACACCTGAATATGTACAAGGGCTTGAAAGCCTAGAGGAAGGACCGTGGAGCCACACCAGCGACAGCACGCAGGCCAACTTGGTGCCTGCAGGCCAGCCAGGGTGGTCCTGGACCCGGGCACTCTTCCAGAAGCTTTCCATTGCCCTGCCTGAGATACCCCTCCTGTCCCGGCCCCCACTCCTTTTTTCCTTCCACACCTCTGTCCGGAGAGAAATTCCAGCGGAAGCTATGGGTGACACATCCTCTTCTTTACAGGCGGCAGCCTGGCAACTCCTGCAGAAAGGCCAGCAGAACCCCACTCACACCGGGCCACCCACAAAGCTGTGGCCCCTCACTCCCTCCCACCAGCACAGCCCCGAGACTGCTGACGGGGCAGAGAATATGGAGTCAGGCACAGCTTCAGGGGCTATTGCTGCCTGGAGCGCTGTTTATATTGACCTCAACGAGGCACACCTGGGGAGGGCGGGCCGGCATGGTAAGGCTGCCCAGGTCAGCTAATCCACAACCCTCAGGGAATCACACTGTTGAAAATGGACCCCGCTAAGGCAGAAGAGAAGCCAAGGGAAAAAATGACACAATGACATTTGCAGCACCGTAGATGAGTCTAGAAGTAATCACGTGACTTGTAGTAAGTCAGAAAGTGAAAGACACATATCATATCATATCACTTATAGGTGTTACCTAGAAATGGATACCAGGACAGATATTTCCACGGAGAAGGGCAATCACAGATTCATTAAACAAACTTATGGTTCACCAATGGAAAGGTGTGAGGATTGGTTTCATTACGATATCGGGGTTAACAGACATATACAAACACAGGTGACATATATAATCACCAAAGACCTACAGAATACCAAGAGAGGACTACTCAACATTCTGTCATAACGTACATGGGAAAAGGATCCCAGGAAGAACAGTCATCTGTATATGTGTAAAAGAACCACATCTTCCACACCTACAACAAGCCAAACATTGTAATCAAACTTGCTGTAATAAAAAATAAAAAATTAAATTAAAAACACGAACAAGAAGTAGTGAGACAAACGTGAGGGGCTTTCTCCTGGCACATTCCATTCTAAACTCCAATCTAGAACACCACTTCCACTGAGGCTCTCTTGCCCTAGTAACCAGATTTGGTAAGGGTGAACTGCTGCCACCTTGTGGCCGTTTCACACAACAGCAGCTTTAATCCCAACGCTAATGGTCAGTTGATATTCAAAATCATTGCAGGCCTGTAAATGACACCTGCCCTGAAAACAAATCCTGGGGTCACATATCGACCAAAAAATTCAAAGGACGTCCATATTTCAAAACGACCGTTTCAAAAGGCATATTTTACGCACATTAGTGTTCTGCTTCTTTTCCTTTCTTTCCTTTTTTGTTAACAAACACGGGAATGGAAAAAGGCATCCCTCAGAATGGACGAAAATCGTTGCAGACGAATCAATGACAAAGGTTTCATCTCCAATATATATAAACAGCTCATGCAGCTTAATATTAAAAAAAACAAACAACCCAAAAAAATGGGCAGAAGATCTAAAGAGACGATTCTTCAAAGGAGACACAGAGATGGCCAAGACGCACATGAAAAGCTGCTCAACAGCACTAATTATTAGAGAAATGCAAATCAAAACTACAATGAGGTTTCACCTCACACCTGTTAGAATCGGCATCATCAGAAAATCTACAAAGAACCAATTCTGGGGAGGGTGTGGACAAAAGGAGCCCTCTTCCACTATTGGTGGGAATGTAAATTGATACAGTCACTATGGAGAACAGTATGGAGTTTCCTTAAAAAATCTAGAAATAGAATTACCATCTGATCCAGCAATCCCACTTCTGGGCATATACCCAGAGAAAACCGTATTTCAAAAAGGCACATTCACCACAATGTTCGTTGCAGCACTATTTACAATAGCCAGGTAATGGAAGCAACCTAAATGCCCACAGACAGATGAATGGATAAAGATGTGGTACATATATAAAATGGAATATTACTCGGCCATAAAAAGGAATGAAACTGGGTCATTTGTAGAGACATCGATGGATCGAGAGACTGTCATACAGAATGAAGTAAGTCAGAAAGAGGAAAACAAATATCGGATATTAACGCATATATGTGGAGCCTAAAAATGGTACAGATGAACTGGTTTGCAGGGAAGAAATAGAGACACAGAGGTAGAGAACACACGTATGGACACCAAGTGTGGGAAGCCATGGGGTGGTGGTGGTGGGATGAGTTGGGAGTTTGGGATTGACCTGTATACATGTATATGCATAAAATACATAACTAATAATAACGTGCTGTATAAAAAAATAAATAAAATTAAATTTCAAAATTTTAAAAAATAAAATTTAAAAATAAAACAGAAAAAAGTTCTTCCCGTCACACAGATGTATTTATAGGAATGAATTATTTCCATGCTTATATCTATAAATACATAAAAGAGGAATAAAATCTAACTTGAACCATAAAAGAAAAAAAAAACCTGAACCCACGAGTTATACAGAGGAAAACCCTATCACGGCACTTGCTCCAGTGGTAAACAATTCTGAAATTGGTCAGAGGTGGGGCACCATCTCCCATACAGCCATCAACCCACCCCGCACGCAAGGAGCGTCCTCATTGCAAAGCTGGGGGACCGTGCCGAGGCATCTGTGAGTAAACGTGAGCTGAGCCCCAGGCCAGCTGCTGCTGAACTGTCCCCACCCTTTCCAGGTAAAACACCTGAATATGTACAAGGTCTTGAAAGCCTAGAGGAAGGACCGTCGAGCCACACCAGCGACAGCACGCCGGCTAACTTGGTGCCTGCAGGCCAGCCAGGGTGGTCCTGGACCCGGGCACTCTTCCAGAAGCTTTCCATTGCCCTGCCTGAGATACCCCTCCTGTCCCGGCCCCCACTGCTTTTTTCCTTCCACACCTCTGTCCGGAGAGAAATTCCAGCGGAAGGTATGGGTGACACATCCTCTTCTTTACAGGCGGCAGCCTGGCAACTCCTGCAGAAAGGCCAGCAGAACCCCACTCACACCGGGCCACCCACAAAGCTGTGGCCCCTCACTCCCTCCCACCAGCACAGCCCCGAGACTGCTGACGGGGCAGAGAATATGGAGTCAGGCACAGCTTCAGGGGCTATTGCTGCCTGGAGCGCTGTTTATATTGACCTCAACGAGGCACACCTGGGGAGGGCGGGCCGGCAGGGTAAGGCTGCCCAGGTCAGCTAATCCACAACCCTCAGGGAATCACATTGTTGAAAATGGACCCCGCTAAGGCAGAAGAGAAGCCAAGGGAAAAAATGACACAATGCCATTTGCAGCACCGTAGATGAGTCTAGAAGTAATCACGTGACTTGTAGTAAGTCAGAAAGTGAAAGACACATATCATATCATATCACTTATAGGTGTTACCTAAAAATGGATACCAGGGCAGATATTTCCACGGAGAAGGGCAATCACAGATTCATTAAACAAACTTATGGTTCACCAATGGAAAGGTGTGAGGATTGGTTTCATTACGATATCGGGGTTAACAGACATATACAAACACAGGTGACATATCTAATCACCAAAGACCTACAGAATACCAAGAGAGGACTACTCAACATTCTGTCATAACGTACATGGGAAAAGGATCCCAGGAAGAACAGTGATCTGTATATGTGTAAAAGAACCACATCTTCCACACCTACAACAAGCCAAACATTGTAATCAAACTTGCTGTAATAAAAAATAAAAAATTAAATTAAAAACACGAACAAGAAGTAGTGAGACAAACGTGAGGGGCTTTCTCCTGGCACATTCCATTCTAAACTCCAATCTAGAACACCACTTCCACTGAGGCTCTCTTGCCCTAGTAACCAGATTTGGTAAGGGTGAACTGCTGCCACCTTGTGGCCATTTCACACAACAGCAGCTTTAATCCCAAAGCTAATGGTCAGTTGATATTCAAAATCATTGCAGGCCTGTAAATGACACCTGCCCTGAAAACAAATCCTGGGGTCACATATCGACCAAAAAATTCAAAGGACGTCCATATTTCAAAACGACCGTTTCAAAAGGCATATTTTACGCACATTAGTGTTCTGCTTCTTTTCCTTTCTTTCCTTTTTTGTTAAAAAACACGGGAATGGAAAAAGGCATCCCTCAGAATGGGCGAAAATCTTTGCAGACGAATCAATGGACAGAGGTTTCATCTCCAATATATATAAACAGCTCATGCAGCTTAATATTAAAAAAACAAACAACCCAAAAAAATGGGCAGAAGATCTAAAGAGACGATTCTTCAAAGGAGACACAGAGATGGCCAAGACGCACATGAAAAGCTGCTCAACAGCACTAATTATTAGAGAAATGCAAATCAAAACTACAATGAGGTATCACCTCACACCTGTTAGAATCGGCATCATCAGAAAATCTACAAACAACCAATTCTGGGGAGGGTGTGGACAAAAGGAGCCCACTTCCACTATTGGTGGGAATGTAAATTGATACAGTCACTATGGAGAACAGTATGGAGTTTCCTTAAAAAATCTAGAAATAGAATTACCATCTGATCCAGCAATCCCACTTCTGGGCATATACCCAGAGAAAACCGTATTTCAAAAAGGCACATTCACCACAATGTTCGTTGCAGCACTATTTACAATAGCCAGGTAATGGAAGCAACCTAAATGCCCACAGACAGATGAATGGATAAAGAGGTGGTACATATATAAAATGGAATATTACTCGGCCATAAAAAGGAATGAAACTGGGTCATTTGTAGAGACATCGATGGATCGAGAGACTGTCATACAGAATGAAGTAAGTCAGAAAGAGCAAAACAAATATTGTATATTAACGCATATATGTGGAACCTAAAAATGGTACAGATGAACTGGTTTGCAGGGAAGAAATAGAGACACAGAGGTAGAGAACAAACGTATGGACACCAAGTGTGGGAAGCCATGGGGTGGTGGTGGTGGGATGAGTTGGGAGTTTCGGATTGACCTGTATACATGTATATGCATAAAATACATAACTAATAATAACGTGCTGTATAAAAAATAAATAAAATTAAATTTCAAAATTTTAAAAAATAAAATTTAAAAATAAAACAGAAAAAAGTTCTTCCCGTCACACAGATGTATTTATAGGAATGAATTATTTCCATGCTTATATCTGTAAATACATAAAAGAGGAATAAAATCTAACTTGAACCATAAAAGAAAAAAAAAACCTGAACCCACGAGTTATACAGAGGAAAACCCTATCAGGGCACTTGCTCCAGTGGTAAACAATTCTGAAATTGGTCAGAGGTGGGGAACCATCTCCCATACAGCCATCAACCCACACCCCACACAAGGAGCGTCCTCATTGCAAAGCTGGGGGACCGTGCCGAGGCATCTGTGAGTAAACGTGAGCTGAGCCCCAGGCCAGCTGCTGCTGAACTGTCCCCACCCTTTCCAGGTAAAACACCTGAATATGTACAAGGGCTTGAAAGCCTAGAGGAAGGACCGTGGAGCCACACCAGCGACAGCACGCAGGCCAACTTGGTGCCTGCAGGCCAGCCAGGGTGGTCCTGGACCCGGGCACTCTTCCAGAAGCTTTCCATTGCCCTGCCTGAGATACCCCTCCTGTCCCGGCCCCCACTCCTTTTTTCCTTCCACACCTCTGTCCGGAGAGAAATTCCAGCGGAAGCTATGGGTGACACATCCTCTTCTTTAAAGGCGGCAGCCTGGCAACTCCTGCAGAAAGGCCAGCAGAACCCCACTCACACCGGGCCACCCACAAAGCTGTGGCCCCTCACTCCCTCCCACCAGCACAGCCCCGAGACTGCTGACGGGGCAGAGAATATGGAGTCAGGCACAGCTTCAGGGGCTATTGCTGCCTGGAGCGCTGTTTATATTGACCTCAACGAGGCACACCTGGGGAGGGCGGGCCGGCAGGGTAAGGCTGCCCAGGTCAGCTAATCCACAACCCTCAGGGAATCACATTGTTGAAAATGGACCCCGCTAAGGCAGAAGAGAAGCCAAGGGAAAAAAGGACACAATGCCATTTGCAGCACCGTAGATGAGTCTAGAAGTAATCACGTGACTTGTAGTAAGTCAGAAAGTGAAAGACACATATCATATCATATCACTTATAGGTGTTACCTAGAAATGGATACCAGGACAGTTATTTCCACGGAGAAGGGCAATCACAGATTCATTAAACAAACTTATGGTTCACCAATGGAAAGGTGTGAGGATTGGTTTCATTACGATATCGGGGTTAACAGACATATACAAACACAGGTGACATATATAATCACCAAAGACCTACAGAATACCAAGAGAGGACTACTCAACATTCTGTCATAACGTACATGGGAAAAGGATCCCAGGAAGAACAGTCATCTGTATATGTGTAAAAGAACCACATCTTCCACACCTACAACAAGCCAAACATTGTAATCAAACTTGCTGTAATAAAAAATAAAAAATTAAATTAAAAACACGAACAAGAAGTAGTGAGACAAACGTGAGGGGCTTTCTCCTGGCACATTCCATTCTAAACTCCAATCTAGAACACCACTTCCACTGAGGCTCTCTTGCCCTAGTAACCAGATTTGGTAAGGGTGAACTGCTGCCACCTTGTGGCCGTTTCACACAACAGCAGCTTTAATCCCAACGCTAATGGTCAGTTGATATTCAAAATCATTGCAGGCCTGTAAATGACACCTGCCCTGAAAACAAATCCTGGGGTCACATATCGACCAAAAAATTCAAAGGACGTCCATATTTCAAAACGACCGTTTCAAAAGGCATATTTTACGCACATTAGTGTTCTGCTTCTTTTCCTTTCTTTCCTTTTTTGTTAACAAACACGGGAATGGAAAAAGGCATCCCTCAGAATGGACGAAAATCGTTGCAGACGAATCAATGACAAAGGTTTCATCTCCAATATATATAAACAGCTCATGCAGCTTAATATTAAAAAAAACAAACAACCCATAAAAATGGGCAGAAGATCTAAAGAGACGTTTCTTCAAAGGAGACACAGAGATGGCCAAGACGCACATGAAAAGCTGCTCAACAGCACTAATTATTAGAGAAATGCAAATCAAAACTACAATGAGGTTTCACCTCACACCTGTTAGAATCGGCATCATCAGAAAATCTACAAAGAACCAATTCTGGGGAGGGTGTGGACAAAAGGAGCCCTCTTCCACTATTGGTGGGAATGTAAATTGATACAGTCACTATGGAGAACAGTATGGAGTTTCCTTAAAAAATCTAGAAATAGAATTACCATCTGATCCAGCAATCCCACTTCTGGGCATATACCCAGAGAAAACCGTATTTCAAAAAGGCACATTCACCACAATGTTCGTTGCAGCACTATTTACAATAGCCAGGTAATGGAAGCAACCTAAATGCCCACAGACAGATGAATGGATAAAGATGTGGTACATATATAAAATGGAATATTACTCGGCCATAAAAAGGAATGAAACTGGGTCATTTGTAGAGACATCGATGGATCGAGAGAGTGTCATACAGAATGAAGTAAGTCAGAAAGAGGAAAACAAATATTGGATATTAACGCATATATGTGGAGCCTAAAAATGGTATGGATGAACTGGTTTGCAGGGAAGAAATAGAGACACAGAGGTAGAGAACACACGTATGGACACCAAGTGTGGGAAGCCATGGGGTGGTGGTGGTGGGATGAGTTGGGAGTTTGGGATTGACCTGTATACATGTATATGCATAAAATACATAACTAATAATAACGTGCTGTATAAAAAAATAAATAAAATTAAATTTCAAAATTTTAAAAAATAAAATTTAAAAATAAAACAGAAAAAAGTTCTTCCCGTCACACAGATGTATTTATAGGAATGAATTATTTCCATGCTTATATCTATAAATACATAAAAGAGTAATAAAATCTAACTTGAACCATAAAAGAAAAAAAAAACCTGAACCCACGAGTTATACAGAGGAAAACTCTATCACGGCACTTGCTCCAGTGGTAAACAATTCTGAAATTGGTCAGAGGTGGGGCACCATCTCCCATACAGCCATCAACACACACCCCACGCAAGGAGCGTCCTCATTGCAAAGCTGGGGGACCGTGCCGAGGCATCTGTGAGTAAACGTGAGCTGAGCCCCAGGCCAGCTGCTGCTGAACTGTCCCCACCCTTTCCAGGTAAAACACCTGAATATGTACAAGGTCTTGAAAGCCTAGAGGAAGGACCGTCGAGCCACACCAGCGACAGCACGCCGGCTAACTTGGTGCCTGCAGGCCAGCCAGGGTGGTCCTGGACCCGGGCACTCTTCCAGAAGCTTTCCATTGCCCTGCCTGAGATACCCCTCCTGTCCCGGCCCCCACTGCTTTTTTCCTTCCACACCTCTGTCCGGAGAGAAATTCCAGCGGAAGGTATGGGTGACACATCCTCTTCTTTACAGGCGGCAGCCTGGCAACTCCTGCAGAAAGGCCAGCAGAACCCCACTCACACCGGGCCACCCACAAAGCTGTGGCCCCTCACTCCCTCCCACCAGCACAGCCCCGAGACTGCTGACGGGGCAGAGAATATGGAGTCAGGCACAGCTTCAGGGGCTATTGCTGCCTGGAGCGCTGTTTATATTGACCTCAACGAGGCACACCTGGGGAGGGCGGGCCGGCAGGGTAAGGCTGCCCAGGTCAGCTAATCCACAACCCTCAGGGAATCACATTGTTGAAAATGGACCCCGCTAAGGCAGAAGAGAAGCCAAGGGAAAAAATGACACAATGCCATTTGCAGCACCGTAGATGAGTCTAGAAGTAATCACGTGACTTGTAGTAAGTCAGAAAGTGAAAGACACATATCATATCATATCACTTATAGGTGTTACCTAAAAATGGATACCAGGGCAGATATTTCCACGGAGAAGGGCAATCACAGATTCATTAAGCAAACTTATGGTTCACCAATGGAAAGGTGTGAGGATTGGTTTCATTACGATATCGGGGTTAACAGACATATACAAACACAGGTGACATATATAATCACCAAAGACCTACAGAATACCAAGAGAGGACTACTCAACATTCTGTCATAACGTACATGGGAAAAGGATCCCAGGAAGAACAGTCATCTGTATATGTGTAAAAGAACCACATCTTCCACACCTACAACAAGCCAAACATTGTAATCAAACTTGCTGTAATAAAAAATAAAAAATTAAATTAAAAACACGAACAAGAAGTAGTGAGACAAACGTGAGGGGCTTTCTCCTGGCACATTCCATTCTAAACTCCAATCTAGAACACCACTTCCACTGAGGCTCTCTTGCCCTAGTAACCAGATTTGGTAAGGGTGAACTGCTGCCACCTTGTGGCCGTTTCACACAACAGCAGCTTTAATCCCAACGCTAATGGTCAGTTGATATTCAAAATCATTGCAGGCCTGTAAATGACACCTGCCCTGAAAACAAATCCTGGGGTCACATATCGACCAAAAAATTCAAAGGACGTCCATATTTCAAAACGACCGTTTCAAAAGGCATATTTTACGCACATTAGTGTTCTGCTTCTTTTCCTTTCTTTCCTTTTTTGTTAAAAAACACGGGAATGGAAAAAGGCATCCCTCAGAATGGGCGAAAATCGTTGCAAACGAATCAATGGACACAGGTTTAATCTCCAATATATATAAACAGCTCATGCAGCTTAATATTAAAAAAACAAACAACCCAAAAAAAATGGGCAGAAGATCTAAAGAGACGTTTCTTCAAAGGAGACACAGAGATGGCCAAGACGCACATGAAAAGCTGCTCAACAGCACTAATTATTAGAGAAATGCAAATCAAAACTACAATGAGGTATCACCTCACACCTGTTAGAATCGGCATCATCAGAAAATCTACAAACAACCAATTCTGGGGAGGGTGTGGACAAAAGGAGCCCACTTCCACTATTGGTGGGAATGTAAATTGATACAGTCACTATGGAGAACAGTATGGAGTTTCCTTAAAAAATCTAGAAATAGAATTACCATCTGATCCAGCAATCCCACTTCTGGGCATATACCCAGAGAAAACCGTATTTCAAAAAGGCACATTCACCACAATGTTCGTTGCAGCACTATTTACAATAGCCAGGTAATGGAAGCAACCTAAATGCCCACAGACAGATGAATGGATAAAGAGGTGGTACATATATGAAATGGAATATTACTCGGCCATAAAAAGGAATGAAACTGGGTCATTTGTAGAGACATCGATGGATCGAGAGAGTGTCATACAGAATGAAGTAAGTCAGAAAGAGGAAATCAAATATTGTATATTAACGCATATATGTGGAGCCTAAAAATGGTACAGATGAACTGGTTTGCAGGGAAGCAATAGAGACACAGAGGTAGAGAACAAACGTATGGACACCAAGTGTGGGAAGCCATGGGGTGGTGGTGGTGGGATGAGTTGGGAGTTTCGGATTGGCCTGTATACATGTATATGCATAAAATACATAACTAATAATAACGTGCTGTATAAAAAATAAATAAAATTAAATTTCAAAATTTTAAAAAATAAAATTTAAAAATAAAACAGAAAAAAGTTCTTCCCGTCACACAGATGTATTTATAGGAATGAATTATTTCCATGCTTATATCTGTAAATACATAAAAGAGGAATAAAATCTAACTTGAACCATAAAAGAAAAAAAAAACCTGAACCCACGAGTTATACAGAGGAAAACCCTATCAGGGCACTTGCTCCAGTGGTAAACAATTCTGAAATTGGTCAGAGGTGGGGAACCATCTCCCATACAGCCATCAACCCACACCCCACGCAAGGAGCGTCCTCATTGCAAAGCTGGGGGACCGTGCCGAGGCATCTGTGAGTAAACGTGAGCTGAGCCCCAGGCCAGCTGCTGCTGAACTGTTCCCACCCTTTCCAGGTAAAACACCTGAATATGTACAAGGGCTTGAAAGCCTAGAGGAAGGACCGTGGAGCCACACCAGCGACAGCACGCAGGCCAACTTGGTGCCTGCAGGCCAGCCAGGGTGGTCCTGGACCCGGGCACTCTTCCAGAAGCTTTCCATTGCCCTGCCTGAGATACCCCTCCTGTCCCGGCCCCCACTCCTTTTTTCCTTCCACACCTCTGTCCGGAGAGAAATTCCAGCGGAAGCTATGGGTGACACATCCTCTTCTTTACAGGCGGCAGCCTGGCAACTCCTGCAGAAAGGCCAGCAGAACCCCACTCACACCGGGCCACCCACAAAGCTGTGGCCCCTCACTCCCTCCCACCAGCACAGCCCCGAGACTGCTGAGGGGGCAGAGAATATGGAGTCAGGCACAGATTCAGGGGCTATTGCTGCCTGGAGCGCTGTTTATATTGACCTCAACGAGGCACACCTGGGGAGGGCGGGCCGGCAGGGTAAGGCTGCCCAGGTCAGCTAATCCACAACCCTCAGGGAATCACATTGTTGAAAATGGACCCCGCTAAGGCAGAAGAGAAGCCAAGGGAAAAAAGGACACAATGCCATTTGCAGCACCGTAGATGAGTCTAGAAGTAATCACGTGACTTGTAGTAAGTCAGAAAGTGAAAGACACATATCATATCATATCACTTATAGGTGTTACCTAGAAATGGATACCAGGACAGTTATTTCCACGGAGAAGGGCAATCACAGATTCATTAAACAAACTTATGGTTCACCAATGGAAAGGTGTGAGGATTGGTTTCATTACGATATCGGGGTTAACAGACATATACAAACACAGGTGACCTATATAATCACCAAAGACCTACAGAATACCAAGAGAGGACTACTCAACATTCTGTCATAACGTACATGGGAAAAGGATCCCAGGAAGAACAGTCATCTGTATATGTGTAAAAGAACCACATCTTCCACACCTACAACAAGCCAAACATTGTAATCAAACTTGCTGTAATAAAAAATAAAAAATTAAATTAAAAACACGAACAAGAAGTAGTGAGACAAACGTGAGGGGCTTTCTCCTGGCACATTCCATTCTAAACTCCAATCTAGAACACCACTTCCACTGAGGCTCTCTTGCCCTAGTAACCAGATTTGGTAAGGGTGAACTGCTGCCACCTTGTGGCCGTTTCACACAACAGCAGCTTTAATCCCAACGCTAATGGTCAGTTGATATTCAAAATCATTGCAGGCCTGTAAATGACACCTGCCCTGAAAACAAATCCTGGGGTCACATATCGACCAAAAAATTCAAAGGACGTCCATATTTCAAAACGACCGTTTCAAAAGGCATATTTTACGCACATTAGTGTTCTGCTTCTTTTCCTTTCTTTCCTTTTTTGTTAAAAAACACGGGAATGGAAAAAGGCATCCCTCAGAATGGACGAAAATCGTTGCAGACGAATCAATGACAAAGGTTTAATCTCCAATATATATAAACAGCTCATGCAGCTTAATATTAAAAAAAACAAACAACCCAAAAAAATGGGCAGAAGATCTAAAGAGACGTTTCTTCAAAGGAGACACAGAGATGGCCAAGACGCACATGAAAAGCTGCTCAACAGCACTAATTATTAGAGAAATGCAAATCAAAACTACAATGAGGTTTCACCTCACACCTGTTAGAATCGGCATCATCAGAAAATCTACAAAGAACCAATTCTGGGGAGGGTGTGGACAAAAGGAGCCCTCTTCCACTATTGGTGGGAATGTAAATTGATACAGTCACTATGGAGAACAGTATGGAGTTTCCTTAAAAAAACTAGAAATAGAATTACCATCTGATCCAGCAATCCCACTTCTGGGCATATACCCAGAGAAAACCGTATTTCAAAAAGGCACATTCACCACAATGTTCGTTGCAGCACTATTTACAATAGCCAGGTAATGGAAGCAACCTAAATGCCCACAGACAGATGAATGGATAAAGATGTGGTACATATATAAAATGGAATATGACTCGGCCATAAAAAGGAATGAAACTGGGTCATTTGTAGAGACATCGATGGATCGAGAGACTGTCATACAGAATGAAGTAAGTCAGAAAGAGGAAAACAAATATTGTATATTAACGCATATATGTGGAGCCTAAAAATGGTACAGATGAACTGGTTTGCAGGGAAGAAATAGAGACACAGAGGTAGAGAACACACGTATGGACACCAAGTGTGGGAAGCCATGGGGTGGTGGTGGTGGGATGAGTTGGGAGTTTGGGATTGACCTGTATACATGTATATGCATAAAATACATAACTAATAATAACGTGCTGTATAAAAAAATAAATAAAATTAAATTTCAAAATTTTAAAAAATAAAATTTAAAAATAAAACAGAAAAAAGTTCTTCCTGTCACACAGATGTATTTATAGGAATGAATTATTTCCATGCTTATATCTATAAATACATAAAAGAGGAATAAAATCTAACTTGAACCATAAAAGAAAAAAAAAACCTGAACCCACGAGTTATACAGAGGAAAACCCTATCACGGCACTTGCTCCAGTGGTAAACAATTCTGAAATTGGTCAGAGGTGGGGAACCATCTCCCATACAGCCATCAACACACACCCCACGCAAGGAGCGTCCTCATTGCAAAGCTGGGGGACCGTGCCGAGGCATCTGTGAGTAAACGTGAGCTGAGCCCCAGGCCAGCTGCTGCTGAACTGTCCCCACCCTTTCCAGGTAAAACACCTGAATATGTACAAGGTCTTGAAAGCCTAGAGGAAGGACCGTGGAGCCACACCAGCGACAGCACGCAGGCCAACTTGGTGCCTGCAGGCCAGCCAGGGTGGTCCTGGCCCCGGGCACTCTTCCAGAAGCTTTCCATTGCCCTGCCTGAGATACCCCTCCTGTCCGGCCCCCACTGCTTTTTTCCTTCCACACCTCTGTCCGGAGAGAAATTCCAGCGGAAGGTATGGGTGACACATCCTCTTCTTTACAGGCGGCAGCCTGGCAACTCCTGCAGAAAGGCCAGCAGAACCCCACTCACACCGGGCCACCCACAAAGCTGTGGCCCCTCACTCCCTCCCACCAGCACAGCCCCGAGACTGCTGACGGGGCAGAGAATATGGAGTCAGGCACAGCTTCAGGGGCTATTGCTGCCTGGAGCGCTGTTTATATTGACCTCAACGAGGCACACCTGGGGAGGGCGGGCCGGCAGGGTAAGGCTGCCCAGGTCAGCTAATCCACAACCCTCAGGGAATCACATTGTTGAAAATGGACCCCGCTAAGGCAGAAGAGAAGCCAAGGGAAAAAGGACACAATGCCATTTGCAACACCGTAGATGAGTCTAGAAGTAATCACGTGACTTGTAGTAAGTCAGAAAGTGAAAGACACATATCATATCATATCACTTATAGGTGTTACCTAAAAATGGATACCAGGGCAGATATTTCCACGGAGAAGGGCAATCACAGATTCATTAAACAAACTTATGGTTCACCAATGGAAAGGTGTGAGGATTGGTTTCATTACGATATCGGGGTTAACAGACATATACAAACACAGGTGACATATATAATCACCAAAGACCTACAGAATACCAAGAGAGGACTACTCAACATTCTGTCATAACGTACATGGGAAAAGGATCCCAGGAAGAACAGTCATCTGTATATGTGTAAAAGAACCACATCTTCCACACCTACAACAAGCCAAACATTGTAATCAAACTTGCTGTAATAAAAAATAAAAAATTAAATTAAAAACACGAACAAGAAGTAGTGAGACAAACGTGAGGGGCTTTCTCCTGGCACATTCCATTCTAAACTCCAATCTAGAACACCACTTCCACTGAGGCTCTCTTGCCCTAGTAACCAGATTTGGTAAGGGTGAACTGCTGCCACCTTGTGGCCGTTTCACACAACAGCAGCTTTAATCCCAACGCTAATGGTCAGTTGATATTCAAAATCATTGCAGGCCTGTAAATGACACCTGCCCTGAAAACAAATCCTGGGGTCACATATCGACCAAAAAATTCAAAGGACGTCCATATTTCAAAACGACCGTTTCAAAAGGCATATTTTACGCACATTAGTGTTCTGCTTCTTTTCCTTTCTTTCCTTTTTTGTTAAAAAACATGGGAATGGAAAAAGGCATCCCTCAGAATGGGCGAAAATCTTTGCAGACGAATCAATGGACAGAGGTTTCATCTCCAATATATATAAACAGCTCATGCAGCTTAATATTAAAAAAACAAACAACCCAAAAAAATGGGCAGAAGATCTAAAGACACGATTCTTCAAAGGAGACACAGAGATGGCCAAGACGCACATGAAAAGCTGCTCAACAGCACTAATTATTAGAGAAATGCAAATCAAAACTACAATGAGGTATCACCTCACACCTGTTAGAATCGGCATCATCAGAAAATCTACAAACAACCAATTCTGGGGAGGGTGTGGACAAAAGGAGCCCTCTTCCACTATTGGTGGGAATGTAAATTGATACAGTCACTATGGAGAACAGTATGGAGTTTCCTTAAAAAAACTAGAAATAGAATTACCATCTGATCCAGCAATCCCACCTCTGGGCATATACCCAGAGAAAACCGTATTTGAAAAAGGCACATTCACCACAATGTTCGTTGCAGCACTATTTACAATAGCCAGGTAATGGAAGCAACCTAAATGCCCACAGACAGATGAATGGATAAAGATGTGGTACATATATAAAATGGAATATGACTCGGCCATAAAAAGGAATGAAACTGGGTCATTTGTAGAGACATCGATGGATCGAGAGACTGTCATACAGAATGAAGTAAGTCAGAAAGAGGAAAACAAATATTGTATATTAACGCATATATGTGGAGCCTAAAAATGGTACAGATGAACTGGTTTGCAGGGAAGAAATAGAGACACAGAGGTAGAGAACAAACGTATGGACACCAAGTGTGGGAAGCCATGGGGTGGTGGTGGTGGGATGAGTTGGGAGTTTGGGATTGACCTGTATACATGGATATGCATAAAATACATAACTAATAATAACGTGCTGTATAAAAAAATAAATAAAATTAAATTTCAAAATTTTAAAAAATAAAATTTAAAAATAAAACAGAAAAAAGTTCTTCCCGTCACACAGATGTATTTATAGGAATGAATTGTTTCCATGCTTATATCTATAAATACATAAAAGAGGAATAAAATCTAACTTGAACAATAAAAGAAAAAAAAAAACCTGAACCCACGAGTTATACAGAGGAAAACCATATCACGGCACTTGCTCCAGTGGTAAACAATTCTGAAATAGGTCAGAGGTGGGGAACCATCTCCCATACAGCCATCAACCCACCCCCCACGCAAGGAGCGTCCTCATTGCAAAGCTGGGGGACCGTGCCGAGGCATCTGTGAGTAAACGTGAGCTGAGCCCCAGGCCAGCTGCTGCTGAACTGTTCCCACCCTTTCCAGGTAAAACACCTGAATATGTACAAGGGCTTGAAAGCCTAGAGGAAGGACAGTGGAGCCACACCAGCGACAGCACGCAGGACAACTTGGTGCCTGCAGGCCAGCCAGGGTGGTCCTGGCCCCGGGCGCTCTTCCAGAAGATTTCCATTGCCTTGCCTGTGAAACCCCTCCTGTCCCGGCCCCCACTGCTTTTTTCCTTCCACACCTCTGTCCGGAGAGAAATTCCAGCGGAAGGTATGGGTGACACATCCTCTTCTTTACAGGCGGCAGCCTGGCAACTCCTGCAGAAAGGCCAGCAGAACCCCACTCACACCGGGCCACCCACAAAGCTGTGGCCCCTCACTCCCTCCCACCAGCACAGCCCCGAGACTGCTGACGGGGCAGAGAATATGGAGTCAGGCACAGCTTCAGGGGCTATTGCTGCCTGGAGCGCTGTTTATATTGACCTCAACGAGGCACACCTGGGGAGGGCGGGCTGGCAGGGTAAGGCTGCCCAGGTCAGCTAATCCACAACCCTCAGGGAATCACATTGTTGAAAATGGACCCCGCTAAGGCAGAAGAGAAGCCAAGGGAAAGAAGGACACAATGCCATTTGCAGCACCGTAGATGAGTCTAGAAGTAATCACGTGACTTGTAGTAAGTCAGAAAGTGAAAGACACATATCATATCATATCACTTATAGGTGTTACCTAAAAATGGATACCAGGGCAGATATTTCCACGGAGAAGGGCAATCACAGATTCATTAAACAGACTTATGGTTCACCAATGGAAAGTTGTGAGGATTGGTTTCATTACGATATCGGGGTTAACAGACATATACAAACACAGGTGACATATATAATCACCAAAGACCTACAGAATACCAAGAGAGGACTACTCAACATTCTGTCATAACGTACATGGGAAAAGGATCCCAGGAAGAACAGACATGTGTATATGTGTAAAAGAACCACATCTTCCACACCTACAACAAGCCAAACATTGTAATCAAACTTGCTGTAATAAAAAATAAAAAAATTAAATTAAAAACACGAAAAAGAAGTAGTGAGACAAACGTGAGGGGCTTTCTCCTGGCACATTCCATTCTAAACTCCAATCTAGAACACCACTTCCACTGAGGCTCTCTTGCCCTAGTAACCAGATTTGGTAAGGGTGAACTGCTGCCACCTTGTGGCCGTTTCACACAACAGCAGCTTTAATCCCAATGCTAATGGTCAGTTGATATTCAAAATCATTGCAGGCCTGTAAATGACACCTGCCCTGAAAACAAATCCTGGGGTCACATATCGACCAAAAAATTCAAAGGACGTCCATATTTCAAAACGACCGTTTCAAAAGGCATATTTTACGCACATTAGTGTTCTGCTTCTTTTCCTATCTTTCCTTTTTTGTTAAAAAACACGGGAATGGAAAAAGGCATCCCTCAGAATGGGCGAAAATCGTTGCAGACGAATCACTGGACAGAGGTTTAATCTCCAATATATATAAACAGCTCATGCAGCTTAATATTAAAAAAACAAACAACCCAAAAAAATGGGCAGAAGATCTAAAGAGACGTTTCTTCAAAGGAGACACAGAGATGGCCAAGACGCACATGAAAAGCTGCTCAACAGCACTAATTATTAGAGAAATGCAAATCAAAACTACAATGAGGTATCACCTCACACCTGTTAGAATCGGCATCATCAGAAAATCTACAAACAACCAATTCTGGGGAGGGTGTGGACAAAAGGAGCCCTCTTCCACTATTGGTGGGAATGTAAATTGATACAGTCACTATGGAGAACAGTATGGAGTTTCCTTAAAAAACCTAGAAATAGAATTACCATCTGATCCAGCAATCCCACTTCTGGGCATATACCCAGAGAAAACCGTATTTCAAAAAGGCACATTCACCACAATGTTCGTTGCAGCACTATTTACAATAGCCAGGTAATGGAAGCAACCTAAATGCCCACAGACTGAAGAATGGATAAAGAGGTGGTACATATATAAAATGGAATATTACTCGGCCATAAAAAGGAATGAAACTGGGTCATTTGTAGAGACATCGATGGATCGAGAGACTGTCATACAGAATGAAGTAAGTCAGAAAGAGGAAAACAAATATTGTATATTAATGCATATATGTGGAGCCTAAAAATGGTACAGATGAACTGGTTTGCAGGGAAGAAATAGAGACACAGAGGTAGAGAACAAACGTATGGACACCAAGTGTGGGAAGCCATGGGGTGGTGGTGGTGGGATGAGTTGGGAGATTGGGATTGACCTGTATACATGTATATGCATAAAATACATAACTAATGATAAACTGCTGTATAAAAACATAAATAAAATTAAATTTCAAAATTTTAAAAAATAAAATTTAAAAATAAAACAGAAAAAATTCTTCCTGTCACACACATGTATTTATAGGAATGAATTATTTCCATGCTTATATTTATAAATACATAAAAGAGGAATAAAATCTAACTTGAACCATAAAAGAAAAAAAAAGTGAACCCACGAGTTACACAGAGGAAAACCCTACCACGGCACTTGCTCCAGCGGTAAACAATTCTGAAATTTGTCAGAGGTGGGGAACCATCTCCCATACAGCCAGCAACCCACCCCCCACGAAAGGTGCGTCCTCATTGCAAAGCTGGGGGACCGTGCCGAGGCATCTGTGAGTAAACGTGAGCTGAGCCCCAGGCCAGCTGCTGCTGAACTGTTCCCATCCTTTCCAGGTAAAACACCTGAATATGTACAAGGGCTTGAAAGCCTAGAGGAAGGACCGTGGAGCCACACCAGCGACAGCATGCAGGCCAACTTGGGGCCTGCAGGCCAGCCAGGGTGGTCCTGGCCCTGGGCGCTCTTCCAGAAGCTTTCCATTGCCCTGCCTGAGATACCCCTTCTGTCCCGGCCCCCACTGCTTTTTTCCTTCCTCACCTCTGTCTGGAGAGAAATTCCAGCGGAAGGTATGGGTGACACAAACTCTTCTTTACAGGCGGCAGCCTGGCAACTCCTGCAGAAAGGCCAGCAGAACCCCACTCACACCGGGCCACCCACAAAGCTGTGGCCCCTCACTCCCTCCCACCAGCACAGCCCCGAGACTGCTGACGGGGCAGAGAATATGGAGTCAGGCACAGCTTCAGGGGCTATTGCTGCCTGGAGCGCTGTTTATATTGACCTCAACGAGGCACACCTGGGGAGGGCGGGCCGGCAGGGTAAGGCTGCCCAGGTCAGCTAATCCACAACCCTCAGGGAATCACATTGTTGAAAATGGACCCCGCTAAGGCAGAAGAGAAGCCAAGGGAAAAAGGACACAATGCCATTTGCAACACCGTAGATGAGTCTAGAAGTAATCACGTGACTTGTAGTAAGTCAGAAAGTGAAAGACACATATCATATCATATCACTTATAGGTGTTACCTAAAAATGGATACCAGGGCAGATATTTCCACGGAGAAGGGCAATCACAGATTCATTAAACAAACTTATGGTTCACCAATGGAAAGGTGTGAGGATTGGTTTCATTACGATATCGGGGTTAACAGACATATACAAACACAGGTGACATATATAATCACCAAAGACCTACAGAATACCAAGAGAGGACTACTCAACATTCTGTCATAACGTACATGGGAAAAGGATCCCAGGAAGAACAGTCATCTGTATATGTGTAAAAGAACCACATCTTCCACACCTACAACAAGCCAAACATTGTAATCAAACTTGCTGTAATAAAAAATAAAAAATTAAATTAAAAACACTAACAAGAAGTAGTGAGACAAACGTGAGGGGCTTTCTCCTGGCACATTCCATTCTAAACTCCAATCTAGAACACCACTTCCACTGAGGCTCTCTTGCCCTAGTAACCAGATTTGGTAAGGGTGAACTGCTGCCACCTTGTGGCCGTTTCACACAACAGCAGCTTTAATCCCAACGCTAATGGTCAGTTGATATTCAAAATCATTGCAGGCCTGTAAATGACACCTGCCCTGAAAACAAATCCTGGGGTCACATATCGACCAAAAAATTCAAAGGACGTCCATATTTCAAAACGACCGTTTCAAAAGGCATATTTTACGCACATTAGTGTTCTGCTTCTTTTCCTTTCTTTCCTTTTTTGTTAAAAAACACGGGAATGGAAAAAGGCATCCCTCAGAATGGGCGAAAATCTTTGCAGACGAATCAATGGACAGAGGTTTCATCTCCAATATATATAAACAGCTCATGCAGCTTAATATTAAAAAAACAAACAACCCAAAAAAATGGGCAGAAGATCTAAAGAGACGATTCTTCAAAGGAGACACAGAGATGGCCAAGACGCACATGAAAAGCTGCTCAACAGCACTAATTATTAGAGAAATGCAAATCAAAACTACAATGAGGTATCACCTCACACCTGTTAGAATCGGCATCATCAGAAAATCTACAAACAACCAATTCTGGGGAGGGTGTGGACAAAAGGAGCCCTCTTCCACTATTGGTGGGAATGTAAATTGATACAGTCACTATGGAGAACAGTATGGAGTTTCCTTAAAAAATCTAGAAATAGAATTACCATCTGATCCAGCAATCCCACTTCTGGGCATATACCCAGAGAAAACCGTATTTCAAAAAGGCACATTCACCACAATGTTCGTTGCAGCACTATTTACAATAGCCAGGTAATGGAAGCAACCTAAATGCCCACAGACAGATGAATGGATAAAGATGTGGTACATATATAAAATGGAATATGACTCGGCCATAAAAAGGAATGAAACTGGGTCATTTGTAGAGACATCGATGGATCGAGAGACTGTCATACAGAATGAAGTAAGTCAGAAAGAGGAAAACAAATATTGGATATTAACGCATATATGTGGAGCCTAAAAATGGTACAGATGAACTGGTTTGCAGGGAAGAAATAGAGACACAGAGGTAGAGAACAAACGTATGGACACCAAGTGTGGGAAGCCATAGGGTGGTGGTGGTGGGATGAGTTGGGAGTTTGGGATTGACCTGTATACATGGATATGCATAAAATACATAACTAATAATAACGTGCTGTATAAAAAAATAAATAAAATTAAATTTCAAAATTTTAAAAAATAAAATTTAAAAATAAAACAGAAAAAAGTTCTTCCCGTCACACAGATGTATTTATAGGAATGAATTGTTTCCATGCTTATATCTATAAATACATAAAAGAGGAATAAAATCTAACTTGAACCATAAAAGAAAAAAAGAAAACCTGCACCCACGAGTTATACAGAGGAAAACCCTATCACGGCACTTGCTCCAGTGGTAAACAATTCTGAAATAGGTCAGAGGTGGGGAACCATCTCCCATACAGCCATCAACCCACCCCCCACGCAAGGAGCGTCCTCATTGCAAAGCTGGGGGACCGTGCCGAGGCATCTGTGAGTAAACGTGAGCTGAGCCCCAGGCCAGCTGCTGCTGAACTGTTCCCACCCTTTCCAGGTAAAACACCTGAATATGTACAAGGGCTTGAAAGCCTAGAGGAAGGACCGTGGAGCCACACCAGCGACAGCACGCAGGACAACTTGGTGCCTGCAGGCCAGCCAGGGTGGTCCTGGCCCCGGGCGCTCTTCCAGAAGCTTTCCATTGCCCTGCCTGTGAAACCCCTCCTGTCCCGGCCCCCACTGCTTTTTTCCTTCCACACCTCTGTCCGGAGAGAAATTCCAGCGGAAGGTATGGGTGACACATCCTCTTCTTTACAGGCGGCAGCCTGGCAACTCCTGCAGAAAGGCCAGCAGAACCCCACTCACACCGGGCCACCCAAAAAGCTGTGGCCCCTCACTCCCTCCCACCAGCACAACCCCGAGACTGCTGACGGGGCAGAGAATATGGAGTCAGGCACAGCTTCAGGGGCTATTGCGGCCTGGAGTGCTCTTTATATTGACCTCAACGAGGCACACCTGGGGAGGGCGGGCCGGCAGGGTAAGGCTGCCCAGGTCAGCTAATCCACAACCCTCAGGGAATCACATTGTTGAAAATGGACCCCGCTAAGGCAGAAGAGAAGCCAAGGGAAAAAAGGACACAATGCCATTTGCAGCACCGTAGATGAGTCTAGAAGTAATCACGTGACTTGTAGTAAGTCAGAAAGTGAAAGACACATATCATATCATATCACTTATAGGTGTTACCTAAAAATGGATACCAGGGCAGACATTTCCACGGAGAAGGGCAATCACAGATTCATTAAACAGACTTATGGTTCACCAATGGAAAGGTGTGAGGATTGGTTTCATTACGATATCGGGGTTAACAGACATATACAAACACAGGTGACATATATAATCACCAAAGACCTACAGAATACCAAGAGAGGACTACTCAACATTCTGTCATAATGTACATGGGAAAAGGATCCCAGGAAGAACAGTCATCTGTATATGTGTAAAAGAACCACATCTTCCACACCTACAACAAGCCAAACATTGTAATCAAACTTGCTGTAATAAAAAATAAAAAATTAAATTAAAAACACGAACAAGAAGTAGTGAGACAAACGTGAGGGGCTTTCTCCTGGCACATTCCATTCTAAACTCCAATCTAGAACACCACTTCCACTGAGGCTCTCTTGCCCTAGTAACCAGATTTGGTAAGGGTGAACTGCTGCCACCTTGTGGCCGTTTCACACAACAGCAGCTTTAATCCCAACGCTAATGGTCAGTTGATATTCAAAATCATTGCAGGCCTGTAAATGACACCTGCCCTGAAAACAAATCCTGGGGTCACATATCGACCAAAAAATTCAAAGGACGTCCATATTTCAAAACGACCGTTTCAAAAGGCATATTTTACGCACATTAGTGTTCTGCTGCTTTTCCTTTCTTTCCTTTTTTGTTTAAAAACACGGGAATGGAAAAAGGCATCCCTCAGAATGGACGAAAATCTTTGCAGACGAATCAATGACAAAGGTTTAATCTCCAATATATATAAACAGCTCATGCAGCTTAATATTAAAAAAAACAAACAACCCAAAAAAATGGGCAGAAGATCTAAAGAGACGTTTCTTCAAAGGAGACACAGAGATGGCCAAGACGCACATGAAAAGCTGCTCAACAGCACTAATTATTAGAGAAATGCAAACAAAAATTCAATGAGGTTTCACCTCACACCTGTTAGAATCGGCATCATCAGAAAATCTACAAAGAACCAATTCTGGGGAGGGTGTGGACAAAAGGAGCCCTCTTCCACTATTGGTGGGAATGTAAATTGATACAGTCACTATGGAGAACAGTATGGAGTTTCCTTAAAAAAACTAGAAATAGAATTACCATCTGATCCAGCAATCCCACTTCTGGGCATATACCCAGAGAAAACCGTATTTCAAAAAGGCACATTCACCACAATGTTCGTTGCAGCACTATTTACAATAGCCAGGTAATGGAAGCAACCTAAATGCCCACAGACAGATGAATGGATAAAGATGTGGTACATATATAAAATGGAATATTACTCGGCCATAAAAAGGAATGAAACTGGGTCATTTGTAGAGACATCGATGGATCGAGAGACTGTCATACAGAATGAAGTAAGTCAGAAAGAGGAAAACAAATATTGTATATTAACGCATATATGTGGAGCCTAAAAATGGTACAGATGAACTGGTTTGCAGGGAAGCAAGAGAGACACAGAGGTAGAGAACAAACGTATGGACACCAAGTGTGGGAAGCCAAGGGGTGGTGGTGGTGGGATGAGTTGGGAGTTTGGGATTGACCTGTATACATGTATATGCATAAAATACATAACTAATAATAACGTGCTGTATAAAAAAATAAATAAAATTAAATTTCAAAATTTTAAAAAATAAAATTTAAAAATAAAACAGAAAAAAGTTCTTCCCGTCACACAGATGTATTTATAGGAATGAATTGTTTCCATGCTTATATCTATAAATACATAAAAGAGGAATAAAATCTAACTTGAACCATAAAAGAAAAAAAAAAACCTGAACCCACGAGATATACAGAGGAAAACCCTATCACGGCACTTGCTCCAGTGGTAAACAATTCTGAAATTGGTCAGAGGTGGGGAACCATCTCCCATACAGCCATCAACCCACACCCCACGCAAGGAGCGTCCTCATTGCAAAGCTGGGGGACCGTGCCGAGGCATCTGTGAGTAAACGTGAGCTGAGCCCCAGGCCAGCTGCTGCTGAACTGTCCCCACCCTTTCCAGGTAAAACAACTGAATATGTACAAGGGCTTGAAAGCCTAGAGGAAGGACCGTGGAGCCACACCAGCGACAGCACGCAGGCCAACTTGGTGCCTGCAGGCCAGCCAGGGTGGTCCTAGCCCCGGGCACTCTTCCAGAAGCTTTCCATTGCCCTGCCTGAGATACCCCTCCTTTCCCGGCCCCCACTGCTTTTTTCTTCCACACCTCTGTCCGGAGAGAAATTCCAGCGGAAGGTATGGGTGACACATCCTCTTCTTTACAGGCGGCAGCCTGGCAACTCCTGCAGAAAGGCCAGAAGAACCCCACTCACACCGGGCCACCCACAAATCTGTGGCCCCTCACTCCCTCCCACCAGCACAGCCCCGAGACTGCTGACGGGGCAGAGAATATGGAGTCAGGCACAGCTTCAGGGGCTATTGCTGCCTGGAGCGCTGTTTATATTGACCTCAACGAGGCACACCTGGGGAGGGCGGGCCGGCAGGGTAAGGCTGCCCAGGTCAGCTAATCCACAACCCTCAGGGAATCACATTGTTGAAAATGGATCCCGCTAAGGCAGAAGAGAAGCCAAGGGAAAAAAGGACACAATGCCCTTTGCAGCACCGTAGATGAGTCTAGAAGTAATCACGTGACTTGTAGTAAGTCAGAAAGTGAAAGACACATATCCTATCATATCACTTATAGGTGTTACCTAAAAATGGATACCAGGGCAGATATTTCCACGGAGAAGGGCAATCACAGATTCATTAAACAAACTTATGGTTCACCAATGGAAAGGTGTGAGGATTGGTTTCATTACAATATCGGGGTTAACAGACATATACAAACACAGGTGACATATATAATCACCAAAGACCTACAGAATACCAAGAGAGGACTACTCAACATTCTGTCATAACGTACATGGGAAAAGGATCCCAGGAAGAACAGTCATCTGTATATGTGTAAAAGAACCACATCTTCCACACCTACAACAAGCCAAACATTGTAATCAAACTTGCTGTAATAAAAAATAAAAAATTAAATTAAAAACACTAACAAGAAGTAGTGAGACAAACGTGAGGGGCTTTCTCCTGGCACATTCCATTCTAAACTCCAATCTAGAACACCACTTCCACTGAGGCTCTCTTGCCCTAGTAACCAGATTTGGTAAGGGTGAACTGCTGCCACCTTGTGGCCGTTTCACACAACAGCAGCTTTAATCCCAATGCTAATGGTCAGTTGATATTCAAAATCATTGCAGGCCTGTAAATGACACCTGCCCTGAAAACAAATCCTGGGGTCACATATCGACCAAAAAATTCAAAGGACGTCCATATTTCAAAACGACCGTTTCAAAAGGCATATTTTACGCACATTAGTGTTCTGCTTCTTTTCCTATCTTTCCTTTTTTGTTAAAAAACACGGGAATGGAAAAAGGCATCCCTCAGAATGGGCGAAAATCGTTGCAGACGAATCACTGGACAGAGGTTTAATCTCCAATATATATAAACAGCTCATGCAGCTTAATATTAAAAAAACAAACAACCCAAAAAAATGGGCAGAAGATCTAAAGAGACGTTTCTTCAAAGGAGACACAGAGATGGCCAAGACGCACATGAAAAGCTGCTCAACAGCACTAATTATTAGAGAAATGCAAATCAAAACTACAATGAGGTATCACCTCACACCTGTTAGAATCGGCATCATCAGAAAATCTACAAACAACCAATTCTGGGGAGGGTGTGGACAAAAGGAGCCCTCTTCCACTATTGGTGGGAATGTAAATTGATACAGTCACTATGGAGAACAGTATGGAGTTTCCTTAAAAAACCTAGAAATAGAATTACCATCTGATCCAGCAATCCCACTTCTGGGCATATACCCAGAGAAAACCGTATTTCAAAAAGGCACATTCACCACAATGTTCGTTGCAGCACTATTTACAATAGCCAGGTAATGGAAGCAACCTAAATGCCCACAGACTGAAGAATGGATAAAGAGGTGGTACATATATAAAATGGAATATTACTCGGCCATAAAAAGGAATGAAACTGGGTCATTTGTAGAGACATCGATGGATCGAGAGACTGTCATACAGAATGAAGTAAGTCAGAAAGAGGAAAACAAATATTGTATATTAATGCATATATGTGGAGCCTAAAAATGGTACAGATGAACTGGTTTGCATGGAAGAAATAGAGACACAGAGGTAGAGAACAAACGTATGGACACCAAGTGTGGGAAGCCATGGGGTGGTGGTGGTGGGATGAGTTGGGAGATTGGGATTGACCTGTATACATGTATATGCATAAAATACATAACTAATGATAAACTGCTGTATAAAAACATAAATAAAATTAAATTTCAAAATTTTAAAAAATAAAATTTAAAAATAAAACAGAAAAAATTCTTCCTGTCACACACATGTATTTATAGGAATGAATTATTTCCATGCTTATATTTATAAATACATAAAAGAGGAATAAAATCTAACTTGAACCATAAAAGAAAAAAAAAGTGAACCCACGAGTTACACAGAGGAAAACCCTACCACGGCACTTGCTCCAGCGGTAAACAATTCTGAAATTTGTCAGAGGTGGGGAACCATCTCCCATACAGCCAGCAACCCACCCCCCACGAAAGGTGCGTCCTCATTGCAAAGCTGGGGGACCGTGCCGAGGCATCTGTGAGTAAACATGAGCTGAGCCCCAGGCCACCTGCTGCTGAACTGTTCCCACCCTTTCCAGGTAAAACACCTGAATATGTACAAGGGCTTGAAAGCCTAGAGGAAGGACCGTGGAGCCACACCAGCGACAGCATGCAGGCCAACTTGGGGCCTGCAGGCCAGCCAGGGTGGTCCTGGCCCTGGGCGCTCTTCCAGAAGCTTTCCATTGCCCTGCCTGAGATACCCCTTCTGTCCCGGCCCCCACTGCTTTTTTCCTTCCTCACCTCTGTCTGGAGAGAAATTCCAGCGGAAGGTATGGGTGACACAAACTCTTCTTTACAGGCGGCAGCCTGGCAACTCCTGCAGAAAGGCCAGCAGAACCCCACTCACACCGGACCACCCACAAAGCTGTGGCCCCTCACACACTTCCACCAGCACAGCCCGGAGACTGCTGACGGGGCAGAGAATATGGAGTCAGGCACAGCTTCAGGGGCTATTGCTGCCTGGAGCGCTCTTTATATTGACCTCAACGAGGCACACCTGGGTAGGGCGGGCCGGCAGGGCAAGGCTGCCCAGGTCAGCTAATCCACAACCCTCAGGGAATCACATTGTTGAAAATGGACCCCGCTAAGGCAGAAGAGAAGCCAAGGGAAAAAAGGACACAATGCCATTTGCAGCACCGTAGATGAGTCTAGAAGTAATCACGTGACTTGTAGTAAGTCAGAAAGTGAAAGACACATATCATATCATATCACTTATAGGTGTTACCTAAAAATGGATACCAGGGCAGATATTTCCACGGAGAAGGGCAATCACAGATTCATTAAACAAACTTATGGTTCACCAATGGAAAGGTGTGAGGATTGGTTTCATTACGATATCGGGGTTAACAGACATATACAAACACAGGTGACATATATAATCACCAAGGACCTACAGAATACCAAGAGAGGACTACTCAACTTTCTGTCATAACGTACATGGGAAAAGGATCCCAGGGAGTACAGTCATCTGTATATGTGTAAAAGAACCACATCTTCCACACCTACAACAAGCCAAACATTGTAATCAAAATTGCTGTAATAAAAAATAAAAAATTAAATTAAAAACACGAACAAGAAGTAGTGAGACAAATGTGAGGGTCTTTCTCCTGGCACATTACATTCTAAACTCCAATCTAGAACACCACTTCCACTGAGGCTCTCTTGCCCTAGTAACCAGATTTGGTAAGGGTGAACTGCTGCCACCTTGTGGCCGTTTCACACAACAGCAGCTTTAATCCCAACGCTAATGGTCAGTTGATATTCAAAATCATTGCAGGCCTGTAAATGACACCTGCCCTGAAAACAAATCCTGGGGTCTCATATCGACCAAAAAATTCAAAGGACGTCCATATTTCAAAACGACCGTTTCAAAAGGCATATTTTATGCACATTAGAGTTCTGCTTCTTTTCCTTTCTTTCCTTTTTTGTTAAAAAAAACGGGAATGAAAAAAGGCATCCCTCAGGATGGGTGAAAATCGTTGCAAACGAATCAATGGACACAGGTTTAATCTCCAATATATATAAATAGCTCATGCAGCTTAATATTAAAAAAAACAAACAACCCAAAAAAAAATGGGCAGAAGATCTAAAGAGACGTTTCTTCAAAGGAGACACAGAGATGGCCAAGACGCACATGAAAAGCTGCTCAACAGCACTAATTATTAGAGAAATGCAAATCAAAACTACAATGAGGTATCACCTCACACCTGTTAGAATCGGCATCATCAGAAAATCTACAAACAACCAATTCTGGGGAGGGTGTGGACAAAAGGAGCCCTCTTCCACTATTGGTGGGAATGTAAATTGATACAGTCACTATGGAGAACAGTATGGAATTTCCTTAAAAAAAACTAGAAATAGAATTACCATCTGATCCAGCAATCCCACTTCTGGGCATATACCCAGAGAAAACCGTATTTCAAAAAGGCACATTCACCACAATGTTCGTTGCAGCACTATTTACAATAGCCAGGTAATGGAAGCAACCTAAATGCCCACAGACAGATGAATGGATAAAGATGTGGTACATATATAAAATGGAATATTACTCGGCCATAAAAAGGAATGAAACTGGGTCATTTGTAGAGACATCGATGGATCGAGAGACTGTCATACAGAATGAAGTAAGTCAGAAAGAGGAAAACAAATATTGTATATTAATGCATATATGTGGAACCTAAAAAATGGTACAGATGAACTGGTTTGCAGGGAAGAAATAGAGACACAGAGGTAGAGAACAAACGTATGGACACCAAGTGTGGGAAGCCATGGGGTGGTGGTGGTGGGATGAGCTGGGAGATTGGGATTGACCTGTATACATGTATATGCATAAAATACATAACTAATAATAAACTGCTGTATAAAAACATAAATAATATTAAATTTCAAAATTTTAAAAAATAAAATTTAAAAATAAAACAGAAAAATATCTTCCCGTCACACAGATGTATTTATAGGAATGAATTATTTCCATGCTTATATTTATAAATACATAAAAGAGGAATAAAATCTAACTTGAACCATAAAAGAAAATAAAGTGAACCCACGAGTTACACAGAGGAAAACCCTATCACGGCACTTGCTCCAGCGGTAAACAATTCTGAAATTGGTCAGAGGTGGGGAACCATCTCCCATACAGCCATCAACCCACCCCCCATGCAAGGAGCGTCCTCATTGCCAAGCTGTGGGAACGTGCCGAGGCATCTGTGAGTAAACGTGAGCTGAGCCCCAGGCCAGCTGCTGCTGAACTGTTCCCACCCTTTCCAGGTAAAACACCTGAATATGTACAAGGGCTTGAAAGCCTAGAGGAAGGACCGTGGAGCCACACCAGCGACAGCACGCAGGCCAACTTGGTGCCTGCAGGCCAGCCAGCGTGGTCCTGGGCCCGGGCGCTCTTCCAGAAGCTTTCCATTGCCCTGCCTGAGATACCCCTCCTGTCCCTGCCCCCACTGCTTTTTTCCTTCCTCACCTCTGTCCGGAGAGAAATTCCAGCGGAAGGTATGGGTGACACATCCTCTTCTTTACAGGCGGCAGCCTGGCAACTCCTGCAGAAAGGCCAGCAGAACCCCACTCACACCGGGCCACACACAAAGCTGTGGCCCCTCACTCCCTCCCACCAGCACAGCCCCGAGACTGCTGACGGGGCAGAGAATATGGAGTCAGGCACAGCTTCAGGGGCTATTGCTGCCTGGAGCGCTGTTTATATTGACCTCAAAGAGGCACACCTGGGGAGGGCGGGCCGGCAGGGTAAGGCTGCCTAGGTCAGCTAATCCACAACCCTCAGGGAATCACATTGTTGAAAATGGACCCCGCTAAGGCAGAAGAGAAGCCAAGGGAAAAAAGGACACAATGCCATTTGCAGCACCATAGATGAGTCTAGAAGTAATCACGTGACTTGTAGTAAGTCAGAAAGTGAAAGACACATATCATATCATATCACTTATAGGTGTTACCTAAAAATGGATACCAGGACAGATATTTCCACGGAGAAGGGCAATCACAGATTCATTAAACAAACTTATGGTTCACCAATGGAAAGGTGTGAGGATTGGTTTCATTATGATATCGGGGTTAACAGACATATACAAACACAGGTGACATATATAATCACCAAAGACCTACAGAATACCAAGAGAGGACGACTCAACATTCTGTCATAACGTACATGGGAAAAGGATCCCAGGAAGAACAGTCATCTGTATATGTGTAAAAGAACCACATCTTCCACACCTACAACAAGCCAAACATTGTAATCAAACTTGCTATAATAAAAAATAAAAAAATTAAATTAAAAACACGAACAAGAAGTAGTGAGACAAACGTGAGGGGCTTTCTCCTGGCACATTCCATTCTAAACTCCAATCTAGAACACCACTTCCACTGAGGCTCTCTTGCCCTAGTAACCAGATTTGGTAAGGGTGAACTGCTGCCACCTTGTGGCCGTTTCACACAACAGCAGCTTTAATCCCAGCGCTAATGGTCAGTTGATATTCAAAATCATTGCAGGCCTGTAAATGACACCTGCCCTGAAAACAAATCCTGGGGTCACATATCGACCAAAAAATTCAAAGGACGTCCATATTTCAAAATGACCGTTTCAAAAGGAATATTTTACGCACATTAGTGTTCTGCTTCTTTTCCTTTCTTTCCTTTTTTGTTAAAAATCACGGGAATGGAAAAAGGCATCCCTCAGAATGGGCGAAAATCGTTGCAGACGAATCAATGGACAGAGGTTTAATCTCCAATATATATAAACAGCTCATGCAGCTTAATATTAAAAAAACAAACAACCCCCAAAAAAATGGGCAGAAGATCTAAAGAGACGTTTCTTCAAAGGAGACACAGAGATGGCCAAGACGCACATGAAAAGCTGCTCAACAGCACTAATTATTAGAGAAATGCAAATCAAAACTACAATGAGGTTTCACCTCACACCTGTTAGAATTGGCATCATCAGAAAATCTACAAACAACCAATTCTGGGGAGGGTGTGGACAAAAGGAGCCCTCTTCCACTATTGGTGGGAATGTAAATTGATACAGTCACTATGGAGAACAGTATGGAGTTTCCTTAAAAAAACTAGAAATAGAATTACCATCTGATCCAGCAATCCCACTTCTGGGCATATACCCAGAGAAAACCGTATTTCAAAAAGGCACATTCACCACAATGTTCGTTGCAGCACTATTTACAATAGCCAGGTAATGGAAGCAACCTAAATGCACACAGACAGATGAATGGATAAAGATGTGGTACATATATAAAATGGAATATTACTCGGCCATAAAAAGGAATGAAACTGGGTCATTTGTAGAGACATCGATGGATCGAGAGACTGTCATACAGAATGAAGTAAGTCAGAAAGAGGAAAACAAATATTGTATATTAATGCATATATGTGGAGCCTAAAAATGGTACAGATGAACTGGTTTGCAGGGAAGAAATAGAGACACAGAGGTAGAGAACAAACGTATGGACACCAAGTGTGGGAAGCCATGGGGTGGTGGTGGTGGGATGAGTTGGGAGTTTCGGATTGACCTGTATACATGGATATGCATAAAATACATAACTAATAATAACGTGCTGTATAAAAAAATAAAATTAAATTTCAAAATTTTAAAAAATAAAATTTAAAAATAAAACAGAAAAAAGTTCTTCCCGTCACACAGATGTATTTATAGGAATGAATTATTTCCTTGCTTATATATATAAATACATAAAAGAGGAATAACATCTAACTTGAAACATAAAAGAAAAAAAAAGTGAACACACGAGTTATACAGAGGAAAACCCTATCACGGCACTTGCTCCATCGGTAAACAATTCTGAAATTGGTCAGAGGTGGGGAACCATCTCCCATACAGCCAGCAACCCAACCCCCACGCAAGGAGCGTCCTCATTGCAAAGCTGGGGGACCGTGCCGAGGCATCTGTGAGTAAACGTGAGCTGAGCCCCAGGCCAGCTGCTGCTGAACTGTTCCCACCCTTTCCAGGTAAAACACCTGAATATGTACAAGGGCTTGAAAGCCTAGAGGAAGGACCGTGGAGCCACACCAGCGACAGCACGCAGCCCAACTTGGTGCCTGCAGGCCAGCCAGCGTGGTCCTGGACCCGGGCGCTCTTCCAGAAGCTTTCCATTGCCCTGCCTGAGATACCCCTCCTGTCCCGGCCCCCACTGCTTTTTTCCTTCCTCACCTCTGTCCGGAGAGAAATTCCAGCGGAAGGTATGGGTGACACATCCTCTTCTTTACAGGCGGCAGCCTGGCAACTCCTGCAGAAAGGCCAGCAGAACCCCACTCACACCGGGCCACCCACAAAGCTGTGGCCCCTCACTCCCTCCCACCAGCACAGCCCCGAGACTGCTGACGGGGCAGAGAATATGGAGTCAGGCACAGCTTCAGGGGCTATTGCTGCCTGGAGCGCTGTTTATATTGACCTCAAAGAGGCACACCTGGGGAGGGCGGGCCGGCAGGGTAAGGCTGCCCAGGTCAGCTAATCCACAACCCTCAGGGAATCACATTGTTGAAAATGGACCCCGCTAAGGCAGAAGAGAAGTCAAGGGAAAAAAGGACACAATGCCATTTGCAGCACCATAGATGAGTCTAGAAGTAATCACGTGACTTGTAGTAAGTCAGAAAGTGAAAGACACATATCATATCATATCACTTATAGGTGTTACCTAAAAATGGATACCAGGGCAGATATTTCCACGGAGAAGGGCAATCACAGATTCATTAAACAAACTTATGGTTCACCAATGGAAAGGTGTGAGGATTGGTTTCATTACGATATCGGGGTTAACAATCATATACAAACACAGATGACATATATAATCACCAAAGACCTACAGAATACCAAGAGAGGACTACTCAACATTCTGTCATAACGTACATGGGAAAAGGATCCCAGGAAGAACAGACATCTGTATATGTGTAAAAGAACCACATCTTCCACACCTACAACAAGCCAAACATTGTAATCAAACTTGCTGTAATAAAAAATAAAAAAAATTAAATTAAAAACACGAACAAGAAGTAGTGAGACAAACTTGAGGGGCTTTCTCCTGGCACATTCCATTCTAAATTCCAATCTAGAACACCACTTCCACTGAGGCTCTCTTGCCCTAGTAACCAGATTTGGTAAGGGTGAACTGCTGCCACCTTGTGGCCGTTTCACACAACAGCAGCTTTAATCCCAGCGCTAATGGTCAGTTGATATTCAAAATCATTGCAGGCCTGTAAATGACACCTGCCCTGAACACAATTCCTGGGGTCACATATCGACCAAAAAATTCAAAGGACGTCCATATTTCAAAACGACCGTTTCAAAAGGCATATTTTACGCACATTAGTGTTCTGCTTCTTTTCCTTTCTTTCCTTTTTTGTTAAAAAAAAACGGGAATGGAAAAAGGCATCCCTCAGAATGGGCAAAAATCGTTGCAAACGAATCAATGGACAGAGGTTTAATCTCCAATATATATAAACAGCTCATGCAGCTTAATATTAAAAAAACAAACAACCCAATACAAAAATGGGCAGAAGATCTAAAGAGGCGTTTCTTCAAAGAAGACACAGAGATGGCCAAGACGCCCATGAAAAGCTGCTCAACAGCACTAATTATTAGAGAAATGCAAATCAAAACTACAATGAGGTATCACCTCACACCTGTTAGAATCGGCATCATCAGAAAATCTACAAACAACCAATTCTGGGGAGGGTGTGGACAAAAGGAGCCCTCTTCCACTATTGGTGGGAATGTAAATTGATACAGTCACTATGGAGAACAGTATGGAGTTTCCTTAAAAAACTAGAAATAGAATTACCATCTGATCCAGCAATCCCACTTCTGGGCATATACCCAGAGAAAACCGTAAATCAAAAAGGCACATTCACCACAAAGTTCGTTGCAGCACAATTTACAATAGCCAGGTAATAGAAGCCACCTAAATGCCCACAGACAGATAAATGGATAAAGATGTGGTACATATATAAAATGAAATATTACTCGGCCATAAAAAGGAATGAAACTGGGTCATTTGTAGAGACATCGATGGATCAAGGGACTGTCATACAGAATGAAGTCAGAAAGAGGAAACCAAATACTGTATATTAAGGCATATATGTGGAACCTAAAAAATGGTACAGATGAACTGGTTTGCAGCGAAGAAATAGAGACACAGAGGTAGAGAACAAACGTATGGACACCAAGTGTGGGAAGCCATGGGGTGGTGGTGGTGGGATGAGTTGGGAGATTGGGATTGACCTGTATACATGTATATGCATAAAATACATAACTAATAATAAACTGCTGTATTAAAAAATAAATTAATTAATTTCAAAATTCTAAAAAATAAAATTTAAAAATAAAAGAGAAAAAAGTTCTTCCCATCACACAGATGTATTTATAGGAATGAATTATTTCCATGCTTATATCTATAAATACATAAAAGAGGAATAAAATCTAACTTGAAACATAAAAGAAAAAAAAAAAACCTGAACCCACCATTTATACAGAGGAAAACCCTATCTGGACACTTGCTCCAGCGGTAAACAATTCTGAAATTGGTCAGAGGTGGGGAACCATCTCCCATACAGCCAGCACCCCACCCCCCACGCAAGGAGCGGCCTCATTGCAAAGCTGGGGGATTGTGCCGAGGCATCTGTGCGTAAACGTGAGCTGAGCCCCAGGCCAGCTGCTGCTGAACTGTTCCCACCCTTCCCAGGTAAAACACCTGAATATGTACAAGGGCTTGAAAGCCTAGAGGAAGGGCCGTCGAGCCACACCAGCGACAGCACGCAGGCCAACTTGGTGCCTGCAGGCCAGCCAGGGTGGTCCTGGCCCCGGGCGCTCTTCCGGAAGCTTTCCATTGCCCTGCCTGAGATACGCCTCCTGTCCTGGCCCCCACTGCTTTTTTCCTTCCTCACCTCTGTCCGGAGAGAAATTCCAGCGGAAGGTATGGGTGACACATCCTCTTCTTTACAGGTGTCAGCCTGGCAACTCCTGCAGAAAGGCCAGCAGAGCCCCACTCACACCGGGCCACCCACAAAGCTGTGGCCCCTCACTCCCACCCACCAGCACAGCCCCGAGACTGCTGACGGGGCAGAGAATATGGAGTCAGGCACAGCTTCAGGGGCTATTGCTGCCTGGAGCGCTGTTTATATTGACCTCAACGAGGCACACCTGGGGAGGGCGGGCCGGCAGGGTAAGGCTGCCCAGGTCAGCTAATCCACAACCCTCAGGGAATCACATTGTTGAAAATGGACCTCGCTAAGGCAGAAGAGAAGCCAAGGAAAGAAAGGACACAATGCCATTTGCAGCACCGTAAATGAGTCTAGAAGTAATCACGTGACTTGTAGTAAGTCAGAAAGTGAAAGACACATACCATATCATATCACTTATAGGTGTTACCTAAAAATGGATACCAGGGCAGATATTTCCACGGAGAAGGGCAATCACAGATTCATTAAACAAACTTATGGTTCACGAAAGGAAAGGTGTGAGGTTTGGTTTCATTACGATATCGGGGTTAACAATCATATACAAACACAGATGACATATATAATCACCAAAGACCTACAGAATACCAAGAGAGGACTACTCAACATTCTGTCATAACGTACATGGGAAAAGGATCCCAGGAAGAACAGACATCTGTATATGTGTAAAAGAACCACATCTTCCACACCTACAACAAGCCAAACATTGTAATCAAACTTGCTGTAATAAAAAATAAAAAAATTAAATTAAAAACACGAACAAGAAGTAGTGAGACAAACTTGAGGGGCTTTCTCCTGGCACATTCCATTCTAAATTCCAATCTAGAACACCACTTCCACTGAGGCTCTCTTGCCCTAGTAACCAGATTTGGTAAGGGTGAACTGCTGCCACCTTGTGGCCGTTTCACACAACAGCAGCTTTAATCCCAGCGCTAATGGTCAGTTGATATTCAAAATCATTGCAGGCCTGTAAATGACACCTGCCCTGAACACAATTCCTGGGGTCACATATCGACCAAAAAATTCAAAGGACGTCCATATTTCAAAACGACCGTTTCAAAAGGCATATTTTACGCACATTAGTGTTCTGCTTCTTTTCCTTTCTTTCCTTTTTTGTTAAAAAAAAACGGGAATGGAAAAAGGCATCCCTCAGAATGGGCAAAAATCGTTGCAAACGAATCAATGGACAGAGGTTTAATCTCCAATATATATAAACAGCTCATGCAGCTTAATATTAAAAAAACAAACAACCCAATACAAAAATGGGCAGAAGATCTAAAGAGGCGTTTCTTCAAAGAAGACACAGAGATGGCCAAGACGCCCATGAAAAGCTGCTCAACAGCACTAATTATTAGAGAAATGCAAATCAAAACTACAATGAGGTATCACCTCACACCTGTTAGAATCGGCATCATCAGAAAATCTACAAACAACCAATTCTGGGGAGGGTGTGGACAAAAGGAGCCCTCTTCCACTATTGGTGGGAATGTAAATTGATACAGTCACTATGGAGAACAGTATGGAGTTTCCTTAAAAAACCTAGAAATAGAATTACCATCTGATCCAGCAATCCCACTTCTGGGCATATACCCAGAGAAAACCGTATTTCAAAAAGGCACATTCACCACAATGTTCGTTGCAGCACTATTTACAATAGCCAGGTAATGGAAGCAACCTAAATGCCCACAGACTGAAGAATGGATAAAGAGGTGGTACATATATAAAATGGAATATTACTCGGCCATAAAAAGGAATGAAACTGGGTCATTTGTAGAGACATCGATGGATCGAGAGACTGTCATACAGAATGAAGTAAGTCAGAAAGAGGAAAACAAATATTGTATATTAATGCATATATGTGGAGCCTAAAAATGGTACAGATGAACTGGTTTGCAGGGAAGAAATAGAGACACAGAGGTAGAGAACAAACGTATGGACACCAAGTGTGGGAAGCCATGGGGTGGTGGTGGTGGGATGAGTTGGGAGATTGGGATTGACCTGTATACATGTATATGCATAAAATACATAACTAATGATAAACTGCTGTATAAAAACATAAATAAAATTAAATTTCAAAATTTTAAAAAATAAAATTTAAAAATAAAACAGAAAAAATTCTTCCTGTCACACACATGTATTTATAGGAATGAATTATTTCCATGCTTATATTTATAAATACATAAAAGAGGAATAAAATCTAACTTGAACCATAAAAGAAAAAAAAAGTGAACCCACGAGTTACACAGAGGAAAACCCTACCACGGCACTTGCTCCAGCGGTAAACAATTCTGAAATTTGTCAGAGGTGGGGAACCATCTCCCATACAGCCAGCAACCCACCCCCCACGAAAGGTGCGTCCTCATTGCAAAGCTGGGGGACCGTGCCGAGGCATCTGTGAGTAAACGTGAGCTGAGCCCCAGGCCAGCTGCTGCTGAACTGTTCCCATCCTTTCCAGGTAAAACACCTGAATATGTACAAGGGCTTGAAAGCCTAGAGGAAGGACCGTGGAGCCACACCAGCGACAGCATGCAGGCCAACTTGGGGCCTGCAGGCCAGCCAGGGTGGTCCTGGCCCTGGGCGCTCTTCCAGAAGCTTTCCATTGCCCTGCCTGAGATACCCCTTCTGTCCCGGCCCCCACTGCTTTTTTCCTTCCTCACCTCTGTCTGGAGAGAAATTCCAGCGGAAGGTATGGGTGACACAAACTCTTCTTTACAGGCGGCAGCCTGGCAACTCCTGCAGAAAGGCCAGCAGAACCCCACTCACACCGGGCCACCCACAAAGCTGTGGCCCCTCACTCCCTCCCACCAGCACAGCCCCGAGACTGCTGACGGGGCAGAGAATATGGAGTCAGGCACAGCTTCAGGGGCTATTGCTGCCTGGAGCGCTGTTTATATTGACCTCAACGAGGCACACCTGGGGAGGGCGGGCCGGCAGGGTAAGGCTGCCCAGGTCAGCTAATCCACAACCCTCAGGGAATCACATTGTTGAAAATGGACCCCGCTAAGGCAGAAGAGAAGCCAAGGGAAAAAGGACACAATGCCATTTGCAACACCGTAGATGAGTCTAGAAGTAATCACGTGACTTGTAGTAAGTCAGAAAGTGAAAGACACATATCATATCATATCACTTATAGGTGTTACCTAAAAATGGATACCAGGGCAGATATTTCCACGGAGAAGGGCAATCACAGATTCATTAAACAAACTTATGGTTCACCAATGGAAAGGTGTGAGGATTGGTTTCATTACGATATCGGGGTTAACAGACATATACAAACACAGGTGACATATATAATCACCAAAGACCTACAGAATACCAAGAGAGGACTACTCAACATTCTGTCATAACGTACATGGGAAAAGGATCCCAGGAAGAACAGTCATCTGTATATGTGTAAAAGAACCACATCTTCCACACCTACAACAAGCCAAACATTGTAATCAAACTTGCTGTAATAAAAAATAAAAAATTAAATTAAAAACACTAACAAGAAGTAGTGAGACAAACGTGAGGGGCTTTCTCCTGGCACATTCCATTCTAAACTCCAATCTAGAACACCACTTCCACTGAGGCTCTCTTGCCCTAGTAACCAGATTTGGTAAGGGTGAACTGCTGCCACCTTGTGGCCGTTTCACACAACAGCAGCTTTAATCCCAACGCTAATGGTCAGTTGATATTCAAAATCATTGCAGGCCTGTAAATGACACCTGCCCTGAAAACAAATCCTGGGGTCACATATCGACCAAAAAATTCAAAGGACGTCCATATTTCAAAACGACCGTTTCAAAAGGCATATTTTACGCACATTAGTGTTCTGCTTCTTTTCCTTTCTTTCCTTTTTTGTTAAAAAACACGGGAATGGAAAAAGGCATCCCTCAGAATGGGCGAAAATCTTTGCAGACGAATCAATGGACAGAGGTTTCATCTCCAATATATATAAACAGCTCATGCAGCTTAATATTAAAAAAACAAACAACCCAAAAAAATGGGCAGAAGATCTAAAGAGACGATTCTTCAAAGGAGACACAGAGATGGCCAAGACGCACATGAAAAGCTGCTCAACAGCACTAATTATTAGAGAAATGCAAATCAAAACTACAATGAGGTATCACCTCACACCTGTTAGAATCGGCATCATCAGAAAATCTACAAACAACCAATTCTGGGGAGGGTGTGGACAAAAGGAGCCCTCTTCCACTATTGGTGGGAATGTAAATTGATACAGTCACTATGGAGAACAGTATGGAGTTTCCTTAAAAAATCTAGAAATAGAATTACCATCTGATCCAGCAATCCCACTTCTGGGCATATACCCAGAGAAAACCGTATTTCAAAAAGGCACATTCACCACAATGTTCGTTGCAGCACTATTTACAATAGCCAGGTAATGGAAGCAACCTAAATGCCCACAGACAGATGAATGGATAAAGATGTGGTACATATATAAAATGGAATATGACTCGGCCATAAAAAGGAATGAAACTGGGTCATTTGTAGAGACATCGATGGATCGAGAGACTGTCATACAGAATGAAGTAAGTCAGAAAGAGGAAAACAAATATTGGATATTAACGCATATATGTGGAGCCTAAAAATGGTACAGATGAACTGGTTTGCAGGGAAGAAATAGAGACACAGAGGTAGAGAACAAACGTATGGACACCAAGTGTGGGAAGCCATAGGGTGGTGGTGGTGGGATGAGTTGGGAGTTTGGGATTGACCTGTATACATGGATATGCATAAAATACATAACTAATAATAACGTGCTGTATAAAAAAATAAATAAAATTAAATTTCAAAATTTTAAAAAATAAAATTTAAAAATAAAACAGAAAAAAGTTCTTCCCGTCACACAGATGTATTTATAGGAATGAATTGTTTCCATGCTTATATCTATAAATACATAAAAGAGGAATAAAATCTAACTTGAACCATAAAAGAAAAAAAGAAAACCTGCACCCACGAGTTATACAGAGGAAAACCCTATCACGGCACTTGCTCCAGTGGTAAACAATTCTGAAATAGGTCAGAGGTGGGGAACCATCTCCCATACAGCCATCAACCCACCCCCCACGCAAGGAGCGTCCTCATTGCAAAGCTGGGGGACCGTGCCGAGGCATCTGTGAGTAAACGTGAGCTGAGCCCCAGGCCAGCTGCTGCTGAACTGTTCCCACCCTTTCCAGGTAAAACACCTGAATATGTACAAGGGCTTGAAAGCCTAGAGGAAGGACCGTGGAGCCACACCAGCGACAGCACGCAGGACAACTTGGTGCCTGCAGGCCAGCCAGGGTGGTCCTGGCCCCGGGCGCTCTTCCAGAAGCTTTCCATTGCCCTGCCTGTGAAACCCCTCCTGTCCCGGCCCCCACTGCTTTTTTCCTTCCACACCTCTGTCCGGAGAGAAATTCCAGCGGAAGGTATGGGTGACACATCCTCTTCTTTACAGGCGGCAGCCTGGCAACTCCTGCAGAAAGGCCAGCAGAACCCCACTCACACCGGGCCACCCAAAAAGCTGTGGCCCCTCACTCCCTCCCACCAGCACAACCCCGAGACTGCTGACGGGGCAGAGAATATGGAGTCAGGCACAGCTTCAGGGGCTATTGCGGCCTGGAGTGCTCTTTATATTGACCTCAACGAGGCACACCTGGGGAGGGCGGGCCGGCAGGGTAAGGCTGCCCAGGTCAGCTAATCCACAACCCTCAGGGAATCACATTGTTGAAAATGGACCCCGCTAAGGCAGAAGAGAAGCCAAGGGAAAAAAGGACACAATGCCATTTGCAGCACCGTAGATGAGTCTAGAAGTAATCACGTGACTTGTAGTAAGTCAGAAAGTGAAAGACACATATCATATCATATCACTTATAGGTGTTACCTAAAAATGGATACCAGGGCAGACATTTCCACGGAGAAGGGCAATCACAGATTCATTAAACAGACTTATGGTTCACCAATGGAAAGGTGTGAGGATTGGTTTCATTACGATATCGGGGTTAACAGACATATACAAACACAGGTGACATATATAATCACCAAAGACCTACAGAATACCAAGAGAGGACTACTCAACATTCTGTCATAATGTACATGGGAAAAGGATCCCAGGAAGAACAGTCATCTGTATATGTGTAAAAGAACCACATCTTCCACACCTACAACAAGCCAAACATTGTAATCAAACTTGCTGTAATAAAAAATAAAAAATTAAATTAAAAACACGAACAAGAAGTAGTGAGACAAACGTGAGGGGCTTTCTCCTGGCACATTCCATTCTAAACTCCAATCTAGAACACCACTTCCACTGAGGCTCTCTTGCCCTAGTAACCAGATTTGGTAAGGGTGAACTGCTGCCACCTTGTGGCCGTTTCACACAACAGCAGCTTTAATCCCAACGCTAATGGTCAGTTGATATTCAAAATCATTGCAGGCCTGTAAATGACACCTGCCCTGAAAACAAATCCTGGGGTCACATATCGACCAAAAAATTCAAAGGACGTCCATATTTCAAAACGACCGTTTCAAAAGGCATATTTTACGCACATTAGTGTTCTGCTGCTTTTCCTTTCTTTCCTTTTTTGTTTAAAAACACGGGAATGGAAAAAGGCATCCCTCAGAATGGACGAAAATCTTTGCAGACGAATCAATGACAAAGGTTTAATCTCCAATATATATAAACAGCTCATGCAGCTTAATATTAAAAAAAACAAACAACCCAAAAAAATGGGCAGAAGATCTAAAGAGACGTTTCTTCAAAGGAGACACAGAGATGGCCAAGACGCACATGAAAAGCTGCTCAACAGCACTAATTATTAGAGAAATGCAAACAAAAATTCAATGAGGTTTCACCTCACACCTGTTAGAATCGGCATCATCAGAAAATCTACAAAGAACCAATTCTGGGGAGGGTGTGGACAAAAGGAGCCCTCTTCCACTATTGGTGGGAATGTAAATTGATACAGTCACTATGGAGAACAGTATGGAGTTTCCTTAAAAAAACTAGAAATAGAATTACCATCTGATCCAGCAATCCCACTTCTGGGCATATACCCAGAGAAAACCGTATTTCAAAAAGGCACATTCACCACAATGTTCGTTGCAGCACTATTTACAATAGCCAGGTAATGGAAGCAACCTAAATGCCCACAGACAGATGAATGGATAAAGATGTGGTACATATATAAAATGGAATATTACTCGGCCATAAAAAGGAATGAAACTGGGTCATTTGTAGAGACATCGATGGATCGAGAGACTGTCATACAGAATGAAGTAAGTCAGAAAGAGGAAAACAAATATTGTATATTAACGCATATATGTGGAGCCTAAAAATGGTACAGATGAACTGGTTTGCAGGGAAGCAAGAGAGACACAGAGGTAGAGAACAAACGTATGGACACCAAGTGTGGGAAGCCAAGGGGTGGTGGTGGTGGGATGAGTTGGGAGTTTGGGATTGACCTGTATACATGTATATGCATAAAATACATAACTAATAATAACGTGCTGTATAAAAAAATAAATAAAATTAAATTTCAAAATTTTAAAAAATAAAATTTAAAAATAAAACAGAAAAAAGTTCTTCCCGTCACACAGATGTATTTATAGGAATGAATTGTTTCCATGCTTATATCTATAAATACATAAAAGAGGAATAAAATCTAACTTGAACCATAAAAGAAAAAAAAAAACCTGAACCCACGAGATATACAGAGGAAAACCCTATCACGGCACTTGCTCCAGTGGTAAACAATTCTGAAATTGGTCAGAGGTGGGGAACCATCTCCCATACAGCCATCAACCCACACCCCACGCAAGGAGCGTCCTCATTGCAAAGCTGGGGGACCGTGCCGAGGCATCTGTGAGTAAACGTGAGCTGAGCCCCAGGCCAGCTGCTGCTGAACTGTCCCCACCCTTTCCAGGTAAAACAACTGAATATGTACAAGGGCTTGAAAGCCTAGAGGAAGGACCGTGGAGCCACACCAGCGACAGCACGCAGGCCAACTTGGTGCCTGCAGGCCAGCCAGGGTGGTCCTAGCCCCGGGCACTCTTCCAGAAGCTTTCCATTGCCCTGCCTGAGATACCCCTCCTTTCCCGGCCCCCACTGCTTTTTTCTTCCACACCTCTGTCCGGAGAGAAATTCCAGCGGAAGGTATGGGTGACACATCCTCTTCTTTACAGGCGGCAGCCTGGCAACTCCTGCAGAAAGGCCAGAAGAACCCCACTCACACCGGGCCACCCACAAATCTGTGGCCCCTCACTCCCTCCCACCAGCACAGCCCCGAGACTGCTGACGGGGCAGAGAATATGGAGTCAGGCACAGCTTCAGGGGCTATTGCTGCCTGGAGCGCTGTTTATATTGACCTCAACGAGGCACACCTGGGGAGGGCGGGCCGGCAGGGTAAGGCTGCCCAGGTCAGCTAATCCACAACCCTCAGGGAATCACATTGTTGAAAATGGATCCCGCTAAGGCAGAAGAGAAGCCAAGGGAAAAAAGGACACAATGCCCTTTGCAGCACCGTAGATGAGTCTAGAAGTAATCACGTGACTTGTAGTAAGTCAGAAAGTGAAAGACACATATCCTATCATATCACTTATAGGTGTTACCTAAAAATGGATACCAGGGCAGATATTTCCACGGAGAAGGGCAATCACAGATTCATTAAACAAACTTATGGTTCACCAATGGAAAGGTGTGAGGATTGGTTTCATTACAATATCGGGGTTAACAGACATATACAAACACAGGTGACATATATAATCACCAAAGACCTACAGAATACCAAGAGAGGACTACTCAACATTCTGTCATAACGTACATGGGAAAAGGATCCCAGGAAGAACAGTCATCTGTATATGTGTAAAAGAACCACATCTTCCACACCTACAACAAGCCAAACATTGTAATCAAACTTGCTGTAATAAAAAATAAAAAATTAAATTAAAAACACTAACAAGAAGTAGTGAGACAAACGTGAGGGGCTTTCTCCTGGCACATTCCATTCTAAACTCCAATCTAGAACACCACTTCCACTGAGGCTCTCTTGCCCTAGTAACCAGATTTGGTAAGGGTGAACTGCTGCCACCTTGTGGCCGTTTCACACAACAGCAGCTTTAATCCCAATGCTAATGGTCAGTTGATATTCAAAATCATTGCAGGCCTGTAAATGACACCTGCCCTGAAAACAAATCCTGGGGTCACATATCGACCAAAAAATTCAAAGGACGTCCATATTTCAAAACGACCGTTTCAAAAGGCATATTTTACGCACATTAGTGTTCTGCTTCTTTTCCTATCTTTCCTTTTTTGTTAAAAAACACGGGAATGGAAAAAGGCATCCCTCAGAATGGGCGAAAATCGTTGCAGACGAATCACTGGACAGAGGTTTAATCTCCAATATATATAAACAGCTCATGCAGCTTAATATTAAAAAAACAAACAACCCAAAAAAATGGGCAGAAGATCTAAAGAGACGTTTCTTCAAAGGAGACACAGAGATGGCCAAGACGCACATGAAAAGCTGCTCAACAGCACTAATTATTAGAGAAATGCAAATCAAAACTACAATGAGGTATCACCTCACACCTGTTAGAATCGGCATCATCAGAAAATCTACAAACAACCAATTCTGGGGAGGGTGTGGACAAAAGGAGCCCTCTTCCACTATTGGTGGGAATGTAAATTGATACAGTCACTATGGAGAACAGTATGGAGTTTCCTTAAAAAACCTAGAAATAGAATTACCATCTGATCCAGCAATCCCACTTCTGGGCATATACCCAGAGAAAACCGTATTTCAAAAAGGCACATTCACCACAATGTTCGTTGCAGCACTATTTACAATAGCCAGGTAATGGAAGCAACCTAAATGCCCACAGACTGAAGAATGGATAAAGAGGTGGTACATATATAAAATGGAATATTACTCGGCCATAAAAAGGAATGAAACTGGGTCATTTGTAGAGACATCGATGGATCGAGAGACTGTCATACAGAATGAAGTAAGTCAGAAAGAGGAAAACAAATATTGTATATTAATGCATATATGTGGAGCCTAAAAATGGTACAGATGAACTGGTTTGCATGGAAGAAATAGAGACACAGAGGTAGAGAACAAACGTATGGACACCAAGTGTGGGAAGCCATGGGGTGGTGGTGGTGGGATGAGTTGGGAGATTGGGATTGACCTGTATACATGTATATGCATAAAATACATAACTAATGATAAACTGCTGTATAAAAACATAAATAAAATTAAATTTCAAAATTTTAAAAAATAAAATTTAAAAATAAAACAGAAAAAATTCTTCCTGTCACACACATGTATTTATAGGAATGAATTATTTCCATGCTTATATTTATAAATACATAAAAGAGGAATAAAATCTAACTTGAACCATAAAAGAAAAAAAAAGTGAACCCACGAGTTACACAGAGGAAAACCCTACCACGGCACTTGCTCCAGCGGTAAACAATTCTGAAATTTGTCAGAGGTGGGGAACCATCTCCCATACAGCCAGCAACCCACCCCCCACGAAAGGTGCGTCCTCATTGCAAAGCTGGGGGACCGTGCCGAGGCATCTGTGAGTAAACATGAGCTGAGCCCCAGGCCACCTGCTGCTGAACTGTTCCCACCCTTTCCAGGTAAAACACCTGAATATGTACAAGGGCTTGAAAGCCTAGAGGAAGGACCGTGGAGCCACACCAGCGACAGCATGCAGGCCAACTTGGGGCCTGCAGGCCAGCCAGGGTGGTCCTGGCCCTGGGCGCTCTTCCAGAAGCTTTCCATTGCCCTGCCTGAGATACCCCTTCTGTCCCGGCCCCCACTGCTTTTTTCCTTCCTCACCTCTGTCTGGAGAGAAATTCCAGCGGAAGGTATGGGTGACACAAACTCTTCTTTACAGGCGGCAGCCTGGCAACTCCTGCAGAAAGGCCAGCAGAACCCCACTCACACCGGACCACCCACAAAGCTGTGGCCCCTCACACACTTCCACCAGCACAGCCCGGAGACTGCTGACGGGGCAGAGAATATGGAGTCAGGCACAGCTTCAGGGGCTATTGCTGCCTGGAGCGCTCTTTATATTGACCTCAACGAGGCACACCTGGGTAGGGCGGGCCGGCAGGGCAAGGCTGCCCAGGTCAGCTAATCCACAACCCTCAGGGAATCACATTGTTGAAAATGGACCCCGCTAAGGCAGAAGAGAAGCCAAGGGAAAAAAGGACACAATGCCATTTGCAGCACCGTAGATGAGTCTAGAAGTAATCACGTGACTTGTAGTAAGTCAGAAAGTGAAAGACACATATCATATCATATCACTTATAGGTGTTACCTAAAAATGGATACCAGGGCAGATATTTCCACGGAGAAGGGCAATCACAGATTCATTAAACAAACTTATGGTTCACCAATGGAAAGGTGTGAGGATTGGTTTCATTACGATATCGGGGTTAACAGACATATACAAACACAGGTGACATATATAATCACCAAGGACCTACAGAATACCAAGAGAGGACTACTCAACTTTCTGTCATAACGTACATGGGAAAAGGATCCCAGGGAGTACAGTCATCTGTATATGTGTAAAAGAACCACATCTTCCACACCTACAACAAGCCAAACATTGTAATCAAAATTGCTGTAATAAAAAATAAAAAATTAAATTAAAAACACGAACAAGAAGTAGTGAGACAAATGTGAGGGTCTTTCTCCTGGCACATTACATTCTAAACTCCAATCTAGAACACCACTTCCACTGAGGCTCTCTTGCCCTAGTAACCAGATTTGGTAAGGGTGAACTGCTGCCACCTTGTGGCCGTTTCACACAACAGCAGCTTTAATCCCAACGCTAATGGTCAGTTGATATTCAAAATCATTGCAGGCCTGTAAATGACACCTGCCCTGAAAACAAATCCTGGGGTCTCATATCGACCAAAAAATTCAAAGGACGTCCATATTTCAAAACGACCGTTTCAAAAGGCATATTTTATGCACATTAGAGTTCTGCTTCTTTTCCTTTCTTTCCTTTTTTGTTAAAAAAAACGGGAATGAAAAAAGGCATCCCTCAGGATGGGTGAAAATCGTTGCAAACGAATCAATGGACACAGGTTTAATCTCCAATATATATAAATAGCTCATGCAGCTTAATATTAAAAAAAACAAACAACCCAAAAAAAAATGGGCAGAAGATCTAAAGAGACGTTTCTTCAAAGGAGACACAGAGATGGCCAAGACGCACATGAAAAGCTGCTCAACAGCACTAATTATTAGAGAAATGCAAATCAAAACTACAATGAGGTATCACCTCACACCTGTTAGAATCGGCATCATCAGAAAATCTACAAACAACCAATTCTGGGGAGGGTGTGGACAAAAGGAGCCCTCTTCCACTATTGGTGGGAATGTAAATTGATACAGTCACTATGGAGAACAGTATGGAATTTCCTTAAAAAAAACTAGAAATAGAATTACCATCTGATCCAGCAATCCCACTTCTGGGCATATACCCAGAGAAAACCGTATTTCAAAAAGGCACATTCACCACAATGTTCGTTGCAGCACTATTTACAATAGCCAGGTAATGGAAGCAACCTAAATGCCCACAGACAGATGAATGGATAAAGATGTGGTACATATATAAAATGGAATATTACTCGGCCATAAAAAGGAATGAAACTGGGTCATTTGTAGAGACATCGATGGATCGAGAGACTGTCATACAGAATGAAGTAAGTCAGAAAGAGGAAAACAAATATTGTATATTAATGCATATATGTGGAACCTAAAAAATGGTACAGATGAACTGGTTTGCAGGGAAGAAATAGAGACACAGAGGTAGAGAACAAACGTATGGACACCAAGTGTGGGAAGCCATGGGGTGGTGGTGGTGGGATGAGCTGGGAGATTGGGATTGACCTGTATACATGTATATGCATAAAATACATAACTAATAATAAACTGCTGTATAAAAACATAAATAATATTAAATTTCAAAATTTTAAAAAATAAAATTTAAAAATAAAACAGAAAAATATCTTCCCGTCACACAGATGTATTTATAGGAATGAATTATTTCCATGCTTATATTTATAAATACATAAAAGAGGAATAAAATCTAACTTGAACCATAAAAGAAAATAAAGTGAACCCACGAGTTACACAGAGGAAAACCCTATCACGGCACTTGCTCCAGCGGTAAACAATTCTGAAATTGGTCAGAGGTGGGGAACCATCTCCCATACAGCCATCAACCCACCCCCCATGCAAGGAGCGTCCTCATTGCCAAGCTGTGGGAACGTGCCGAGGCATCTGTGAGTAAACGTGAGCTGAGCCCCAGGCCAGCTGCTGCTGAACTGTTCCCACCCTTTCCAGGTAAAACACCTGAATATGTACAAGGGCTTGAAAGCCTAGAGGAAGGACCGTGGAGCCACACCAGCGACAGCACGCAGGCCAACTTGGTGCCTGCAGGCCAGCCAGCGTGGTCCTGGGCCCGGGCGCTCTTCCAGAAGCTTTCCATTGCCCTGCCTGAGATACCCCTCCTGTCCCTGCCCCCACTGCTTTTTTCCTTCCTCACCTCTGTCCGGAGAGAAATTCCAGCGGAAGGTATGGGTGACACATCCTCTTCTTTACAGGCGGCAGCCTGGCAACTCCTGCAGAAAGGCCAGCAGAACCCCACTCACACCGGGCCACACACAAAGCTGTGGCCCCTCACTCCCTCCCACCAGCACAGCCCCGAGACTGCTGACGGGGCAGAGAATATGGAGTCAGGCACAGCTTCAGGGGCTATTGCTGCCTGGAGCGCTGTTTATATTGACCTCAAAGAGGCACACCTGGGGAGGGCGGGCCGGCAGGGTAAGGCTGCCTAGGTCAGCTAATCCACAACCCTCAGGGAATCACATTGTTGAAAATGGACCCCGCTAAGGCAGAAGAGAAGCCAAGGGAAAAAAGGACACAATGCCATTTGCAGCACCATAGATGAGTCTAGAAGTAATCACGTGACTTGTAGTAAGTCAGAAAGTGAAAGACACATATCATATCATATCACTTATAGGTGTTACCTAAAAATGGATACCAGGACAGATATTTCCACGGAGAAGGGCAATCACAGATTCATTAAACAAACTTATGGTTCACCAATGGAAAGGTGTGAGGATTGGTTTCATTATGATATCGGGGTTAACAGACATATACAAACACAGGTGACATATATAATCACCAAAGACCTACAGAATACCAAGAGAGGACGACTCAACATTCTGTCATAACGTACATGGGAAAAGGATCCCAGGAAGAACAGTCATCTGTATATGTGTAAAAGAACCACATCTTCCACACCTACAACAAGCCAAACATTGTAATCAAACTTGCTATAATAAAAAATAAAAAAATTAAATTAAAAACACGAACAAGAAGTAGTGAGACAAACGTGAGGGGCTTTCTCCTGGCACATTCCATTCTAAACTCCAATCTAGAACACCACTTCCACTGAGGCTCTCTTGCCCTAGTAACCAGATTTGGTAAGGGTGAACTGCTGCCACCTTGTGGCCGTTTCACACAACAGCAGCTTTAATCCCAGCGCTAATGGTCAGTTGATATTCAAAATCATTGCAGGCCTGTAAATGACACCTGCCCTGAAAACAAATCCTGGGGTCACATATCGACCAAAAAATTCAAAGGACGTCCATATTTCAAAATGACCGTTTCAAAAGGAATATTTTACGCACATTAGTGTTCTGCTTCTTTTCCTTTCTTTCCTTTTTTGTTAAAAATCACGGGAATGGAAAAAGGCATCCCTCAGAATGGGCGAAAATCGTTGCAGACGAATCAATGGACAGAGGTTTAATCTCCAATATATATAAACAGCTCATGCAGCTTAATATTAAAAAAACAAACAACCCCCAAAAAAATGGGCAGAAGATCTAAAGAGACGTTTCTTCAAAGGAGACACAGAGATGGCCAAGACGCACATGAAAAGCTGCTCAACAGCACTAATTATTAGAGAAATGCAAATCAAAACTACAATGAGGTTTCACCTCACACCTGTTAGAATTGGCATCATCAGAAAATCTACAAACAACCAATTCTGGGGAGGGTGTGGACAAAAGGAGCCCTCTTCCACTATTGGTGGGAATGTAAATTGATACAGTCACTATGGAGAACAGTATGGAGTTTCCTTAAAAAAACTAGAAATAGAATTACCATCTGATCCAGCAATCCCACTTCTGGGCATATACCCAGAGAAAACCGTATTTCAAAAAGGCACATTCACCACAATGTTCGTTGCAGCACTATTTACAATAGCCAGGTAATGGAAGCAACCTAAATGCACACAGACAGATGAATGGATAAAGATGTGGTACATATATAAAATGGAATATTACTCGGCCATAAAAAGGAATGAAACTGGGTCATTTGTAGAGACATCGATGGATCGAGAGACTGTCATACAGAATGAAGTAAGTCAGAAAGAGGAAAACAAATATTGTATATTAATGCATATATGTGGAGCCTAAAAATGGTACAGATGAACTGGTTTGCAGGGAAGAAATAGAGACACAGAGGTAGAGAACAAACGTATGGACACCAAGTGTGGGAAGCCATGGGGTGGTGGTGGTGGGATGAGTTGGGAGTTTCGGATTGACCTGTATACATGGATATGCATAAAATACATAACTAATAATAACGTGCTGTATAAAAAAATAAAATTAAATTTCAAAATTTTAAAAAATAAAATTTAAAAATAAAACAGAAAAAAGTTCTTCCCGTCACACAGATGTATTTATAGGAATGAATTATTTCCTTGCTTATATATATAAATACATAAAAGAGGAATAACATCTAACTTGAAACATAAAAGAAAAAAAAAGTGAACACACGAGTTATACAGAGGAAAACCCTATCACGGCACTTGCTCCATCGGTAAACAATTCTGAAATTGGTCAGAGGTGGGGAACCATCTCCCATACAGCCAGCAACCCAACCCCCACGCAAGGAGCGTCCTCATTGCAAAGCTGGGGGACCGTGCCGAGGCATCTGTGAGTAAACGTGAGCTGAGCCCCAGGCCAGCTGCTGCTGAACTGTTCCCACCCTTTCCAGGTAAAACACCTGAATATGTACAAGGGCTTGAAAGCCTAGAGGAAGGACCGTGGAGCCACACCAGCGACAGCACGCAGCCCAACTTGGTGCCTGCAGGCCAGCCAGCGTGGTCCTGGACCCGGGCGCTCTTCCAGAAGCTTTCCATTGCCCTGCCTGAGATACCCCTCCTGTCCCGGCCCCCACTGCTTTTTTCCTTCCTCACCTCTGTCCGGAGAGAAATTCCAGCGGAAGGTATGGGTGACACATCCTCTTCTTTACAGGCGGCAGCCTGGCAACTCCTGCAGAAAGGCCAGCAGAACCCCACTCACACCGGGCCACCCACAAAGCTGTGGCCCCTCACTCCCTCCCACCAGCACAGCCCCGAGACTGCTGACGGGGCAGAGAATATGGAGTCAGGCACAGCTTCAGGGGCTATTGCTGCCTGGAGCGCTGTTTATATTGACCTCAAAGAGGCACACCTGGGGAGGGCGGGCCGGCAGGGTAAGGCTGCCCAGGTCAGCTAATCCACAACCCTCAGGGAATCACATTGTTGAAAATGGACCCCGCTAAGGCAGAAGAGAAGTCAAGGGAAAAAAGGACACAATGCCATTTGCAGCACCATAGATGAGTCTAGAAGTAATCACGTGACTTGTAGTAAGTCAGAAAGTGAAAGACACATATCATATCATATCACTTATAGGTGTTACCTAAAAATGGATACCAGGGCAGATATTTCCACGGAGAAGGGCAATCACAGATTCATTAAACAAACTTATGGTTCACCAATGGAAAGGTGTGAGGATTGGTTTCATTACGATATCGGGGTTAACAATCATATACAAACACAGATGACATATATAATCACCAAAGACCTACAGAATACCAAGAGAGGACTACTCAACATTCTGTCATAACGTACATGGGAAAAGGATCCCAGGAAGAACAGACATCTGTATATGTGTAAAAGAACCACATCTTCCACACCTACAACAAGCCAAACATTGTAATCAAACTTGCTGTAATAAAAAATAAAAAAAATTAAATTAAAAACACGAACAAGAAGTAGTGAGACAAACTTGAGGGGCTTTCTCCTGGCACATTCCATTCTAAATTCCAATCTAGAACACCACTTCCACTGAGGCTCTCTTGCCCTAGTAACCAGATTTGGTAAGGGTGAACTGCTGCCACCTTGTGGCCGTTTCACACAACAGCAGCTTTAATCCCAGCGCTAATGGTCAGTTGATATTCAAAATCATTGCAGGCCTGTAAATGACACCTGCCCTGAACACAATTCCTGGGGTCACATATCGACCAAAAAATTCAAAGGACGTCCATATTTCAAAACGACCGTTTCAAAAGGCATATTTTACGCACATTAGTGTTCTGCTTCTTTTCCTTTCTTTCCTTTTTTGTTAAAAAAAAACGGGAATGGAAAAAGGCATCCCTCAGAATGGGCAAAAATCGTTGCAAACGAATCAATGGACAGAGGTTTAATCTCCAATATATATAAACAGCTCATGCAGCTTAATATTAAAAAAACAAACAACCCAATACAAAAATGGGCAGAAGATCTAAAGAGGCGTTTCTTCAAAGAAGACACAGAGATGGCCAAGACGCCCATGAAAAGCTGCTCAACAGCACTAATTATTAGAGAAATGCAAATCAAAACTACAATGAGGTATCACCTCACACCTGTTAGAATCGGCATCATCAGAAAATCTACAAACAACCAATTCTGGGGAGGGTGTGGACAAAAGGAGCCCTCTTCCACTATTGGTGGGAATGTAAATTGATACAGTCACTATGGAGAACAGTATGGAGTTTCCTTAAAAAACTAGAAATAGAATTACCATCTGATCCAGCAATCCCACTTCTGGGCATATACCCAGAGAAAACCGTAAATCAAAAAGGCACATTCACCACAAAGTTCGTTGCAGCACAATTTACAATAGCCAGGTAATAGAAGCCACCTAAATGCCCACAGACAGATAAATGGATAAAGATGTGGTACATATATAAAATGAAATATTACTCGGCCATAAAAAGGAATGAAACTGGGTCATTTGTAGAGACATCGATGGATCAAGGGACTGTCATACAGAATGAAGTCAGAAAGAGGAAACCAAATACTGTATATTAAGGCATATATGTGGAACCTAAAAAATGGTACAGATGAACTGGTTTGCAGCGAAGAAATAGAGACACAGAGGTAGAGAACAAACGTATGGACACCAAGTGTGGGAAGCCATGGGGTGGTGGTGGTGGGATGAGTTGGGAGATTGGGATTGACCTGTATACATGTATATGCATAAAATACATAACTAATAATAAACTGCTGTATTAAAAAATAAATTAATTAATTTCAAAATTCTAAAAAATAAAATTTAAAAATAAAAGAGAAAAAAGTTCTTCCCATCACACAGATGTATTTATAGGAATGAATTATTTCCATGCTTATATCTATAAATACATAAAAGAGGAATAAAATCTAACTTGAAACATAAAAGAAAAAAAAAAAACCTGAACCCACCATTTATACAGAGGAAAACCCTATCTGGACACTTGCTCCAGCGGTAAACAATTCTGAAATTGGTCAGAGGTGGGGAACCATCTCCCATACAGCCAGCACCCCACCCCCCACGCAAGGAGCGGCCTCATTGCAAAGCTGGGGGATTGTGCCGAGGCATCTGTGCGTAAACGTGAGCTGAGCCCCAGGCCAGCTGCTGCTGAACTGTTCCCACCCTTCCCAGGTAAAACACCTGAATATGTACAAGGGCTTGAAAGCCTAGAGGAAGGGCCGTCGAGCCACACCAGCGACAGCACGCAGGCCAACTTGGTGCCTGCAGGCCAGCCAGGGTGGTCCTGGCCCCGGGCGCTCTTCCGGAAGCTTTCCATTGCCCTGCCTGAGATACGCCTCCTGTCCTGGCCCCCACTGCTTTTTTCCTTCCTCACCTCTGTCCGGAGAGAAATTCCAGCGGAAGGTATGGGTGACACATCCTCTTCTTTACAGGTGTCAGCCTGGCAACTCCTGCAGAAAGGCCAGCAGAGCCCCACTCACACCGGGCCACCCACAAAGCTGTGGCCCCTCACTCCCACCCACCAGCACAGCCCCGAGACTGCTGACGGGGCAGAGAATATGGAGTCAGGCACAGCTTCAGGGGCTATTGCTGCCTGGAGCGCTGTTTATATTGACCTCAACGAGGCACACCTGGGGAGGGCGGGCCGGCAGGGTAAGGCTGCCCAGGTCAGCTAATCCACAACCCTCAGGGAATCACATTGTTGAAAATGGACCTCGCTAAGGCAGAAGAGAAGCCAAGGAAAGAAAGGACACAATGCCATTTGCAGCACCGTAAATGAGTCTAGAAGTAATCACGTGACTTGTAGTAAGTCAGAAAGTGAAAGACACATACCATATCATATCACTTATAGGTGTTACCTAAAAATGGATACCAGGGCAGATATTTCCACGGAGAAGGGCAATCACAGATTCATTAAACAAACTTATGGTTCACGAAAGGAAAGGTGTGAGGTTTGGTTTCATTACGATATCGGGGTTAACAATCATATACAAACACAGATGACATATATAATCACCAAAGACCTACAGAATACCAAGAGAGGACTACTCAACATTCTGTCATAACGTACATGGGAAAAGGATCCCAGGAAGAACAGACATCTGTATATGTGTAAAAGAACCACATCTTCCACACCTACAACAAGCCAAACATTGTAATCAAACTTGCTGTAATAAAAAATAAAAAAATTAAATTAAAAACACGAACAAGAAGTAGTGAGACAAACTTGAGGGGCTTTCTCCTGGCACATTCCATTCTAAATTCCAATCTAGAACACCACTTCCACTGAGGCTCTCTTGCCCTAGTAACCAGATTTGGTAAGGGTGAACTGCTGCCACCTTGTGGCCGTTTCACACAACAGCAGCTTTAATCCCAGCGCTAATGGTCAGTTGATATTCAAAATCATTGCAGGCCTGTAAATGACACCTGCCCTGAACACAATTCCTGGGGTCACATATCGACCAAAAAATTCAAAGGACGTCCATATTTCAAAACGACCGTTTCAAAAGGCATATTTTACGCACATTAGTGTTCTGCTTCTTTTCCTTTCTTTCCTTTTTTGTTAAAAAAAAACGGGAATGGAAAAAGGCATCCCTCAGAATGGGCAAAAATCGTTGCAAACGAATCAATGGACAGAGGTTTAATCTCCAATATATATAAACAGCTCATGCAGCTTAATATTAAAAAAACAAACAACCCAATACAAAAATGGGCAGAAGATCTAAAGAGGCGTTTCTTCAAAGAAGACACAGAGATGGCCAAGACGCCCATGAAAAGCTGCTCAACAGCACTAATTATTAGAGAAATGCAAATCAAAACTACAATGAGGTATCACCTCACACCTGTTAGAATCGGCATCATCAGAAAATCTACAAACAACCAATTCTGGGGAGGGTGTGGACAAAAGGAGCCCTCTTCCACTATTAGTGGGAATGTAAATTGATACAGTCACTATGGAGAACAGTATGGAGTTTCCTTAAAAAAACTAGAAATAGAATTACCATCTGATCCAGCAATCCCACTTCTGGGCATATACCGAGAGAAAACCGTATTTCAAAAAGGCACATTCACCACAAAGTTCGTTGCAGCACAATTTACAATAGCCAGGTAATAGAAGCCACCTAAATGCCCACAGACAGATAAATGGATAAAGATGTGGTACATATATAAAATGAAATATTACTCGGCCATAAAAAGGAATGAAACTGGGTCATTTGTAGAGACATCAATGGATCAAGGGACTGTCATACAGAATGAAGTCAGAAAGAGGAAACCAAATACTGTATATTAAGGCATATATGTGGAACCTAAAAAATGGTACAGATGAACTGGTTTGCAGCGAAGAAATAGAGACACAGAGGTAGAGAACAAACGTATGGACACCAAGTGTGGGAAGCCATGGGGTGGTGGTGGTGGGATGAGTTGGGAGATTGGGATTGACCTGTATACATGTATATGCATAAAATACATAACTAATAATAAACTGCTGTATTAAAAAATAAATTAATTAATTTCAAAATTCTAAAAAATAAAATTTAAAAATAAAAGAGAAAAAAGTTCTTCCCATCACACAGATGTATTTATAGGAATGAATTATTTCCATGCTTATATCTATAAATACATAAAAGAGGAATAAAATCTAACTTGAAACATAAAAGAAAAAAAAAACCTGAACCCACCATTTATACAGAGGAAAACCCTATCTGGACACTTGATCCAGCGGTAAACAATTCTGAAATTGGTCAGAGGTGGGGAACCATCTCCCATACAGCCAGCACCCCACCCCCCACGCAAGGAGCGGCCTCATTGCAAAGCTGGGGGATTGTGCCTAGGCATCTGTGCGTAAACGTGAGCTGAGCCCCAGGCCAGCTGCTGCTGAACTGTTCCCACCCTTCCCAGGTAAAACACCTGAATATGTACAAGGGCTTGAAAGCCTAGAGGAAGGGCCGTCGAGCCACACCAGCGACAGCACGCAGGCCAACTTGGTGCCTGCAGGCCAGCCAGGGTGGTCCTGGCCCCGGGCGCTCTTCCGGAAGCTTTCCATTGCCCTGCCTGAGATACGCCTCCTGTCCTGGCCCCCACTGCTTTTTTCCTTCCTCACCTCTGTCCGGAGAGAAATTCCAGCGGAAGGTATGGGTGACACATCCTCTTCTTTACAGGTGTCAGCCTGGCAACTCCTGCAGAAAGGCCAGCAGAGCCCCACTCACACCGGGCCACCCACAAAGCTGTGGCCCCTCACTCCCACCCACCAGCACAGCCCCGAGACTGCTGACGGGGCAGAGAATATGGAGTCAGGCACAGCTTCAGGGGCTATTGCTGCCTGGAGCGCTGTTTATATTGACCTCAACGAGGCACACCTGGGGAGGGCGGGCCGGCAGGGTAAGGCTGCCCAGGTCAGCTAATCCACAACCCTCAGGGAATCACATTGTTGAAAATGGACCTCGCTAAGGCAGAAGAGAAGCCAAGGAAAGAAAGGACACAATGCCATTTGCAGCACCGTAAATGAGTCTAGAAGTAATCACGTGACTTGTAGTAAGTCAGAAAGTGAAAGACACATACCATATCATATCACTTATAGGTGTTACCTAAAAATGGATACCAGGGCAGATATTTCCACGGAGAAGGGCAATCACAGATTCATTAAACAAACTTATGGTTCACGAAAGGAAAGGTGTGAGGTTTGGTTTCATTACGATATCGGGGTTAACAATCATATACAAACACAGATGACATATATAATCACCAAAGACCTACAGAATACCAAGAGAGGACTACTCAACATTCTGTCATAACGTACATGGGAAAAGGATCCCAGGAAGAACAGACATCTGTATATGTGTAAAAGAACCACATCTTCCACACCTACAACAAGCCAAACATTGTAATCAAACTTGCTGTAATAAAAAATAAAAAAATTAAATTAAAAACACGAACAAGAAGTAGTGAGACAAACTTGAGGGGCTTTCTCCTGGCACATTCCATTCTAAATTCCAATCTAGAACACCACTTCCACTGAGGCTCTCTTGCCCTAGTAACCAGATTTGGTAAGGGTGAACTGCTGCCACCTTGTGGCCGTTTCACACAACAGCAGCTTTAATCCCAGCGCTAATGGTCAGTTGATATTCAAAATCATTGCAGGCCTGTAAATGACACCTGCCCTGAACACAATTCCTGGGGTCACATATCGACCAAAAAATTCAAAGGACGTCCATATTTCAAAACGACCGTTTCAAAAGGCATATTTTACGCACATTAGTGTTCTGCTTCTTTTCCTTTCTTTCCTTTTTTGTTAAAAAAAACGGGAATGGAAAAAGGCATCCCTCAGAATGGGCAAAAATCGTTGCAAACGAATCAATGGACAGAGGTTTAATCTCCAATATATATAAACAGCTCATGCAGCTTAATATTAAAAAAACAAACAACCCAATACAAAAATGGGCAGAAGATCTAAAGAGGCGTTTCTTCAAAGAAGACACAGAGATGGCCAAGACGCCCATGAAAAGCTGCTCAACAGCACTAATTATTAGAGAAATGCAAATCAAAACTACAATGAGGTATCACCTCACACCTGTTAGAATCGGCATCATCAGAAAATCTACAAACAACCAATTCTGGGGAGGGTGTGGACGAAAGGAGCCCTCTTCCACTATTGGTGGGAATGTAAATTGATACAGTCACTATGGAGAACAGTATGGAGTTTCCTTAAAAAAACTAGAAATAGAATTACCATCTGATCCAGCAATCCCACTTCTGGGCATATACCCAGAGAAAACCGTAAATCAAAAAGGCACATTCACCACAAAGTTCGTTGCAGCACAATTTACAATAGCCAGGTAATAGAAGCCACCTAAATGCCCACAGACAGATAAATGGATAAAGATGTGGTACATATATAAAATGAAATATTACTCGGCCATAAAAAGGAATGAAACTGGGTCATTTGTAGAGACATCGATGGATCAAGGGACTGTCATAAAGAATGAAGTCAGAAAGAGGAAACCAAATACTGTATATTAAGGCATATATGTGGAACCTAAAAAATGGTACAGATGAACTGGTTTGCAGCGAAGAAATAGAGACACAGAGGTAGAGAACAAACGTATGGACACCAAGTGTGGGAAGCCATGGGGTGGTGGTGGTGGGATGAGTTGGGAGATTGGGATTGACCTGTATACATGTATATGCATAAAATACATAACTAATAATAAACTGCTGTATAAAAAAATAAATTAATTAATTTCAAAATTCTAAAAAATAAAATTTAAAAATAAGAGAGAAAAAAGTTCTTCCCATCACACAGATGTATTTATAGGAATGAGTTATTTCCATGCTTATATCTATAAATACATAAAAGAGGAATAAAATCTAACTTGAAACATAAAAGATAAAAAAAAACCTGAACCCACCATTTATACAGAGGAAAACCCTATCTGGACACTTGCTCCAGCGGTAAACAATTCTGAAATTGGTCAGAGGTGGGGAACCATCTCCCATACAGCCAGCACCCCACCCCCCACGCAAGGAGCGGCCTCATTGCAAAGCTGGGGGATTGTGCCGAGGCATCTGTGCGTAAACGTGAGCTGAGCCCCAGGCCAGCTGCTGCTGAACTGTTCCCACCCTTCCCAGGTAAAACACCTGAATATGTACAAGGGCTTGAAAGCCTAGAGGAAGGGCCGTCGAGCCACACCAGCGACAGCACGCAGGCCAACTTGGTGCCTGCAGGCCAGCCAGGGTGGTCCTGGCCCCGGGCGCTCTTCCGGAAGCTTTCCATTGCCCTGCCTGAGATACGCCTCCTGTCCTGGCCCCCACTGCTTTTTTCCTTCCTCACCTCTGTCCGGAGAGAAATTCCAGCGGAAGGTATGGGTGACACATCCTCTTCTTTACAGGTGTCAGCCTGGCAACTCCTGCAGAAAGGCCAGCAGAGCCCCACTCACACCGGGCCACCCACAAAGCTGTGGCCCCTCACTCCCACCCACCAGCACAGCCCCGAGACTGCTGACGGGGCAGAGAATATGGAGTCAGGCACAGCTTCAGGGGCTATTGCTGCCTGGAGCGCTGTTTATATTGACCTCAACGAGGCACACCTGGGGAGGGCGGGCCGGCAGGGTAAGGCTGCCCAGGTCAGCTAATCCACAACCCTCAGGGACTCACATTGTTGAAAATGGACCTCGCTAAGGCAGAAGAGAAGCCAAGGAAAAAAAGGACACAATGCCATTTGCAGCACCGTAAATGAGTCTAGAAGTAATCACGTGACTTGTAGTAAGTCAGAAAGTGAAAGACACATACCATATCATATCACTTATAGGTGTTACCTAAAAATGGATACCAGGGCAGATATTTCCACGGAGAAGGGCAATCACAGATTCATTAAACAAACTTATGGTTCACGAAAGGAAAGGTGTGAGGTTTGGTTTCATTACGATATCGGGGTTAACAATCATATACAAACACAGATGACATATATAATCACCAAAGACCTACAGAATACCAAGAGAGGACTACTCAACATTCTGTCATAACGTACATGGGAAAAGGATCCCAGGAAGAACAGACATCTGTATATGTGTAAAAGAACCACATCTTCCACACCTACAACAAGCCAAACATTGTAATCAAACTTGCTGTAATAAAAAATAAAAAAAAATTAAATTAAAAACACGAACAAGAAGTAGTGAGACAAACTTGAGGGGCTTTCTCCTGGCACATTCCATTCTAAATTCCAATCTAGAACACCACTTCCACTGAGGCTCTCTTGCCCTAGTAACCAGATTTGGTAAGGGTGAACTGCTGCCACCTTGTGGCCGTTTCACACAACAGCAGCTTTAATCCCAGCGCTAATGGTCAGTTGATATTCAAAATCATTGCAGGCCTGTAAATGACACCTGCCCTGAACACAATTCCTGGGGTCACATATCGACCAAAAAATTCAAAGGACGTCCATATTTCAAAACGACCGTTTCAAAAGGCATATTTTACGCACATTAGTGTTCTGCTTCTTTTCCTTTCTTTCCTTTTTTGTTAAAAAAAAACGGGAATGGAAAAAGGCATCCCTCAGAATGGGCAAAAATCGTTGCAAACGAATCAATGGACAGAGGTTTAATCTCCAATATATATAAACAGCTCATGCAGCTTAATATTAAAAAAACAAACAACCCAATACAAAAATGGGCAGAAGATCTAAAGAGGCGTTTCTTCAAAGAAGACACAGAGATGGCCAAGACGCCCATGAAAAGCTGCTCAACAGCACTAATTATTAGAGAAATGCAAATCAAAACTACAATGAGGTATCACCTCACACCTGTTAGAATCGGCATCATCAGAAAATCTACAAACAACCAATTCTGGGGAGGGTGTGGACAAAAGGAGCCCTCTTCCACTATTGGTGGGAATGTAAATTGATACAGTCACTATGGAGAACAGTATGGAGTTTCCTTAAAATAACTAGAAATAGAATTACCATCTGATCCAGCAATCCCACTTCTGGGCATATACCCAGAGAAAACCGTATTTCAAAAAGGCACATTCACCACAAGGTTCGTTGCAGCACTATTTACAATAGCCAGGTAATGGAAGCAACCTAAATGCCCACAGACAGATGAATGGATAAAGATGTGGTACATATATAAAATGGAATATGACTCGTCCATAAAAAGGAATGAAACTGGGTCATTTGTAGAGACATCGATGGATCGAGAGACTGTCATACAGAATGAAGTAAGTCAGAAAGAGGAAAACAAATATTGTATATTAATGCATATATGTGGAGCCTAAAAATGGTACAGATGAACTGGTTTGCAGGGAAGAAATAGAGACACAGAGGTAGAGAACAAACGTATGGACACCAAGTGTGGGAAGCCATGGGGTGGTGGTGGTGGGATGAGTTGGGAGTTTCGGATTGACCTGTATACATGTATATGCATAAAATACATAACTAATAATAACGTGCTGTATAAAAAAATAAATAAAATTAAATTTCAAAATTTTAAAAAATAAAATTTAAAAATAAAAGAGAAAAAAGTTCTTCCCGTCACACAGATGTATTTATAGGAATGAATTATTTCCTTGCTTATATATATAAATACATAAAAGAGGAATAACATCTAACTTGAAACATAAAAGAAAAAAAAAGTCAACACACGAGTTATACAGAGGAAAACCCTATCACGGCACTTGCTCCAGCGGTAAACAATTCTGAAATTGGTCAGAGGTGGGGAACCATCTCCCATACAGCCAGCAACCCAACCCCCACGCAAGGAGCGTCCTCATTGCAAAGCTGGGGGACCGTGCCGAGGCATCTGTGAGTAAACGTGAGCTGAGCCCCAGGCCAGCTGCTGCTGAACTGTTCCCACCCTTTCCAGGTAAAACACCTGAATATGTACAAGGGCTTGAAAGCCTAGAGGAAGGACCGTGGAGCCACACCAGCGACAGCACGCAGGCCAACTTGGTGCCTGCAGGCCAGCCAGCGTGGTCCTGGACCCGGGCGCTCTTCCAGAAGCTTTCCATTGCCCTGCCTGAGATACCCCTCCTGTCCCTGCCCCCACTGCTTTTTTCCTTCCTCACCTCTGTCCGGAGAGAAATTCCAGCGGAAGGTATGGGTGACACATCCTCTTCTTTACAGGTGTCAGCCTGGCAACTCCTGCAGAAAGGCCAGCAGAGCCCCACTCACACCGGGCCACCCACAAAGCTGTGGCCCCTCACTCCCACCCACCAGCACAGCCCCGAGACTGCTGACGGGGCAGAGAATATGGAGTCAGGCACAGCTTCAGGGGCTATTGCTGCCTGGAGCGCTGTTTATATTGACCTCAACGAGGCACACCTGGGGAGGGCGGGCCGGCAGGGTAAGGCTGCCCAGGTCAGCTAATCCACAACCCTCAGGGACTCACATTGTTGAAAATGGACCTCGCTAAGGCAGAAGAGAAGCCAAGGAAAAAAAGGACACAATGCCATTTGCAGCACCGTAAATGAGTCTAGAAGTAATCACGTGACTTGTAGTAAGTCAGAAAGTGAAAGACACATACCATATCATATCACTTATAGGTGTTACCTAAAAATGGATACCAGGGCAGATATTTCCACGGAGAAGGGCAATCACAGATTCATTAAACAAACTTATGGTTCACGAAAGGAAAGGTGTGAGGTTTGGTTTCATTACGATATCGGGGTTAACAATCATATACAAACACAGATGACATATATAATCACCAAAGACCTACAGAATACCAAGAGAGGACTACTCAACATTCTGTCATAACGTACATGGGAAAAGGATCCCAGGAAGAACAGACATCTGTATATGTGTAAAAGAACCACATCTTCCACACCTACAACAAGCCAAACATTGTAATCAAACTTGCTGTAATAAAAAATAAAAAAATTAAATTAAAAACACGAACAAGAAGTAGTGAGACAAACTTGAGGGGCTTTCTCCTGGCACATTCCATTCTAAATTCCAATCTAGAACACCACTTCCACTGAGGCTCTCTTGCCCTAGTAACCAGATTTGGTAAGGGTGAACTGCTGCCACCTTGTGGCCGTTTCACACAACAGCAGCTTTAATCCCAGCGCTAATGGTCAGTTGATATTCAAAATCATTGCAGGCCTGTAAATGACACCTGCCCTGAACACAATTCCTGGGGTCACATATCGACCAAAAAATTCAAAGGACGTCCATATTTCAAAACGACCGTTTCAAAAGGCATATTTTACGCACATTAGTGTTCTGCTTCTTTTCCTTTCTTTCCTTTTTTGTTAAAAAAAAACGGGAATGGAAAAAGGCATCCCTCAGAATGGGCAAAAATCGTTGCAAACGAATCAATGGACAGAGGTTTAATCTCCAATATATATAAACAGCTCATGCAGCTTAATATTAAAAAAACAAACAACCCAATACAAAAATGGGCAGAAGATCTAAAGAGGCGTTTCTTCAAAGAAGACACAGAGATGGCCAAGACGCCCATGAAAAGCTGCTCAACAGCACTAATTATTAGAGAAATGCAAATCAAAACTACAATGAGGTATCACCTCACACCTGTTAGAATCGGCATCATCAGAAAATCTACAAACAACCAATTCTGGGGAGGGTGTGGACAAAAGGAGCCCTCTTCCACTATTGGTGGGAATGTAAATTGATACAGTCATTATGGAGAACAGTATGGAGTTTCCTTAAAAAACTAGAAATAGAATTACCATCTGATCCAGCAATCCCACTTCTGGGCATATACCCAGAGAAAACCGTAAATCAAAACGGCACATTCACCACAAAGTTCGTTGCAGCACAATTTACAATAGCCAGGTAATAGAAGCCACCTAAATGCCCACAGACAGATAAATGGATAAAGATGTGGTACATATATAAAATGAAATATTACTCGGCCATAAAAAGGAATGAAACTGGGTCATTTGTAGAGACATCGATGGATCAAGGGACTGTCATACAGAATGAAGTCAGAAAGAGGAAACCAAATACTGTATATTAAGGCATATATGTGGAACCTAAAAAATGGTACAGATGAACTGGTTTGCAGCGAAGAAATAGAGACACAGAGGTAGAGAACAAACGTATGGACACCAAGTGTGGGAAGCCATGGGGTGGTGGTGGTGGGATGAGTTGGGAGATTGGGATTGACCTGTATACATGTATATGCATAAAATACATAACTAATAATAAACTGCTGTATTAAAAAATAAATTAATTAATTTCAAAATTCTAAAAAATAAAATTTAAAAATAAAAGAGAAAAAAGTTCTTCCCATCACACAGATGTATTTATAGGAATGAATTATTTCCATGCTTATATCTATAAATACATAAAAGAGGAATAAAATCTAACTTGAAACACAAAAGAAAAAAAAAAAACCTGAACCCACCATTTATACAGAGGAAAACCCTATCTGGACACTTGCTCCAGCGGTAAACAATTCTGAAATTGGTCAGAGGTGGGGAACCATCTCCCATACAGCCAGCACCCCACCCCCCACGCAAGGAGCGGCCTCATTGCAAAGCTGGGGGATTGTGCCGAGGCATCTGTGCGTAAACGTGAGCTGAGCCCCAGGCCAGCTGCTGCTGAACTGTTCCCACCCTTCCCAGGTAAAACACCTGAATATGTACAAGGGCTTGAAAGCCTAGAGGAAGGGCCGTCGAGCCACACCAGCGACAGCACGCAGGCCAACTTGGTGCCTGCAGGCCAGCCAGGGTGGTCCTGGCCCCGGGCGCTCTTCCGGAAGCTTTCCATTGCCCTGCCTGAGATACGCCTCCTGTCCTGGCCCCCACTGCTTTTTTCCTTCCTCACCTCTGTCCGGAGAGAAATTCCAGCGGAAGGTATGGGTGACACATCCTCTTCTTTACAGGTGTCAGCCTGGCAACTCCTGCAGAAAGGCCAGCAGAGCCCCACTCACACCGGGCCACCCACAAAGCTGTGGCCCCTCACTCCCACCCACCAGCACAGCCCCGAGACTGCTGACGGGGCAGAGAATATGGAGTCAGGCACAGCTTCAGGGGCTATTGCTGCCTGGAGCGCTGTTTATATTGACCTCAACGAGGCACACCTGGGGAGGGCGGGCCGGCAGGGTAAGGCTGCCCAGGTCAGCTAATCCACAACCCTCAGGGAATCACATTGTTGAAAATGGACCTCGCTAAGGCAGAAGAGAAGCCAAGGAAAGAAAGGACACAATGCCATTTGCAGCACCGTAAATGAGTCTAGAAGTAATCACGTGACTTGTAGTAAGTCAGAAAGTGAAAGACACATACCATATCATATCACTTATAGGTGTTACCTAAAAATGGATACCAGGGCAGATATTTCCACGGAGAAGGGCAATCACAGATTCATTAAACAAACTTATGGTTCACGAAAGGAAAGGTGTGAGGTTTGGTTTCATTACGATATCGGGGTTAACAATCATATACAAACACAGATGACATATATAATCACCAAAGACCTACAGAATACCAAGAGAGGACTACTCAACATTCTGTCATAACGTACATGGGAAAAGGATCCCAGGAAGAACAGACATCTGTATATGTGTAAAAGAACCACATCTTCCACACCTACAACAAGCCAAACATTGTAATCAAACTTGCTGTAATAAAAAATAAAAAAATTAAATTAAAAACACGAACAAGAAGTAGTGAGACAAACTTGAGGGGCTTTCTCCTGGCACATTCCATTCTAAATTCCAATCTAGAACACCACTTCCACTGAGGCTCTCTTGCCCTAGTAACCAGATTTGGTAAGGGTGAACTGCTGCCACCTTGTGGCCGTTTCACACAACAGCAGCTTTAATCCCAGCGCTAATGGTCAGTTGATATTCAAAATCATTGCAGGCCTGTAAATGACACCTGCCCTGAACACAATTCCTGGGGTCACATATCGACCAAAAAATTCAAAGGACGTCCATATTTCAAAACGACCGTTTCAAAAGGCATATTTTACGCACATTAGTGTTCTGCTTCTTTTCCTTTCTTTCCTTTTTTGTTAAAAAAAACGGGAATGGAAAAAGGCATCCCTCAGAATGGGCAAAAATCGTTGCAAACGAATCAATGGACAGAGGTTTAATCTCCAATATATATAAACAGCTCATGCAGCTTAATATTAAAAAAACAAACAACCCAATACAAAAATGGGCAGAAGATCTAAAGAGGCGTTTCTTCAAAGAAGACACAGAGATGGCCAAGACGCCCATGAAAAGCTGCTCAACAGCACTAATTATTAGAGAAATGCAAATCAAAACTACAATGAGGTATCACCTCACACCTGTTAGAATCGGCATCATCAGAAAATCTACAAACAACCAATTCTGGGGAGGGTGTGGACGAAAGGAGCCCTCTTCCACTATTGGTGGGAATGTAAATTGATACAGTCACTATGGAGAACAGTATGGAGTTTCCTTAAAAAAACTAGAAATAGAATTACCATCTGATCCAGCAATCCCACTTCTGGGCATATACCCAGAGAAAACCGTAAATCAAAAAGGCACATTCACCACAAAGTTCGTTGCAGCACAATTTACAATAGCCAGGTAATAGAAGCCACCTAAATGCCCACAGACAGATAAATGGATAAAGATGTGGTACATATATAAAATGAAATATTACTCGGCCATAAAAAGGAATGAAACTGGGTCATTTGTAGAGACATCGATGGATCAAGGGACTGTCATAAAGAATGAAGTCAGAAAGAGGAAACCAAATACTGTATATTAAGGCATATATGTGGAACCTAAAAAATGGTACAGATGAACTGGTTTGCAGCGAAGAAATAGAGACACAGAGGTAGAGAACAAACGTATGGACACCAAGTGTGGGAAGCCATGGGGTGGTGGTGGTGGGATGAGTTGGGAGATTGGGATTGACCTGTATACATGTATATGCATAAAATACATAACTAATAATAAACTGCTGTATAAAAAAATAAATTAATTAATTTCAAAATTCTAAAAAATAAAATTTAAAAATAAGAGAGAAAAAAGTTCTTCCCATCACACAGATGTATTTATAGGAATGAATTATTTCCATGCTTATATCTATAAATACATAAAAGAGGAATAAAATCTAACTTGAAACATAAAAGATAAAAAAAAACCTGAACCCACCATTTATACAGAGGAAAACCCTATCTGGACACTTGCTCCAGCGGTAAACAATTCTGAAATTGGTCAGAGGTGGGGAACCATCTCCCATACAGCCAGCACCCCACCCCCCACGCAAGGAGCGGCCTCATTGCAAAGCTGGGGGATTGTGCCGAGGCATCTGTGCGTAAACGTGAGCTGAGCCCCAGGCCAGCTGCTGCTGAACTGTTCCCACCCTTCCCAGGTAAAACACCTGAATATGTACAAGGGCTTGAAAGCCTAGAGGAAGGGCCGTCGAGCCACACCAGCGACAGCACGCAGGCCAACTTGGTGCCTGCAGGCCAGCCAGGGTGGTCCTGGCCCCGGGCGCTCTTCTGGAAGCTTTCCATTGCCCTGCCTGAGATACGCCTCCTGTCCTGGCCCCCACTGCTTTTTTCCTTCCTCACCTCTGTCCGGAGAGAAATTCCAGCGGAAGGTATGGGTGACACATCCTCTTCTTTACAGGTGTCAGCCTGGCAACTCCTGCAGAAAGGCCAGCAGAGCCCCACTCACACCGGGCCACCCACAAAGCTGTGGCCCCTCACTCCCACCCACCAGCACAGCCCCGAGACTGCTGACGGGGCAGAGAATATGGAGTCAGGCACAGCTTCAGGGGCTATTGCTGCCTGGAGCGCTGTTTATATTGACCTCAACGAGGCACACCTGGGGAGGGCGGGCCGGCAGGGTAAGGCTGCCCAGGTCAGCTAATCCACAACCCTCAGGGACTCACATTGTTGAAAATGGACCTCGCTAAGGCAGAAGAGAAGCCAAGGAAAAAAAGGACACAATGCCATTTGCAGCACCGTAAATGAGTCTAGAAGTAATCACGTGACTTGTAGTAAGTCAGAAAGTGAAAGACACATACCATATCATATCACTTATAGGTGTTACCTAAAAATGGATACCAGGGCAGATATTTCCACGGAGAAGGGCAATCACAGATTCATTAAACAAACTTATGGTTCACGAAAGGAAAGGTGTGAGGTTTGGTTTCATTACGATATCGGGGTTAACAATCATATACAAACACAGATGACATATATAATCACCAAAGACCTACAGAATACCAAGAGAGGACTACTCAACATTCTGTCATAACGTACATGGGAAAAGGATCCCAGGAAGAACAGACATCTGTATATGTGTAAAAGAACCACATCTTCCACACCTACAACAAGCCAAACATTGTAATCAAACTTGCTGTAATAAAAAATAAAAAAAAATTAAATTAAAAACACGAACAAGAAGTAGTGAGACAAACTTGAGGGGCTTTCTCCTGGCACATTCCATTCTAAATTCCAATCTAGAACACCACTTCCACTGAGGCTCTCTTGCCCTAGTAACCAGATTTGGTAAGGGTGAACTGCTGCCACCTTGTGGCCGTTTCACACAACAGCAGCTTTAATCCCAGCGCTAATGGTCAGTTGATATTCAAAATCATTGCAGGCCTGTAAATGACACCTGCCCTGAACACAATTCCTGGGGTCACATATCGACCAAAAAATTCAAAGGACGTCCATATTTCAAAACGACCGTTTCAAAAGGCATATTTTACGCACATTAGTGTTCTGCTTCTTTTCCTTTCTTTCCTTTTTTGTTAAAAAAAAACGGGAATGGAAAAAGGCATCCCTCAGAATGGGCAAAAATCGTTGCAAACGAATCAATGGACAGAGGTTTAATCTCCAATATATATAAACAGCTCATGCAGCTTAATATTAAAAAAACAAACAACCCAATACAAAAATGGGCAGAAGATCTAAAGAGGCGTTTCTTCAAAGAAGACACAGAGATGGCCAAGACGCCCATGAAAAGCTGCTCAACAGCACTAATTATTAGAGAAATGCAAATCAAAACTACAATGAGGTATCACCTCACACCTGTTAGAATCGGCATCATCAGAAAATCTACAAACAACCAATTCTGGGGAGGGTGTGGACAAAAGGAGCCCTCTTCCACTATTGGTGGGAATGTAAATTGATACAGTCACTATGGAGAACAGTATGGAGTTTCCTTAAAATAACTAGAAATAGAATTACCATCTGATCCAGCAATCCCACTTCTGGGCATATACCCAGAGAAAACCGTATTTCAAAAAGGCACATTCACCACAAGGTTCGTTGCAGCACTATTTACAATAGCCAGGTAATGGAAGCAACCTAAATGCCCACAGACAGATGAATGGATAAAGATGTGGTACATATATAAAATGGAATATGACTCGTCCATAAAAAGGAATGAAACTGGGTCATTTGTAGAGACATCGATGGATCGAGAGACTGTCATACAGAATGAAGTAAGTCAGAAAGAGGAAAACAAATATTGTATATTAATGCATATATGTGGAGCCTAAAAATGGTACAGATGAACTGGTTTGCAGGGAAGAAATAGAGACACAGAGGTAGAGAACAAACGTATGGACACCAAGTGTGGGAAGCCATGGGGTGGTGGTGGTGGGATGAGTTGGGAGTTTCGGATTGACCTGTATACATGTATATGCATAAAATACATAACTAATAATAACGTGCTGTATAAAAAAATAAATAAAATTAAATTTCAAAATTTTAAAAAATAAAATTTAAAAATAAAAGAGAAAAAAGTTCTTCCCGTCACACAGATGTATTTATAGGAATGAATTATTTCCTTGCTTATATATATAAATACATAAAAGAGGAATAACATCTAACTTGAAACATAAAAGAAAAAAAAAGTCAACACACGAGTTATACAGAGGAAAACCCTATCACGGCACTTGCTCCAGCGGTAAACAATTCTGAAATTGGTCAGAGGTGGGGAACCATCTCCCATACAGCCAGCAACCCAACCCCCACGCAAGGAGCGTCCTCATTGCAAAGCTGGGGGACCGTGCCGAGGCATCTGTGAGTAAACGTGATCTGAGCCCCAGGCCAGCTGCTGCTGAACTGTTCCCACCCTTTCCAGGTAAAACACCTGAATATGTACAAGGGCTTGAAAGCCTAGAGGAAGGACCGTGGAGCCACACCAGCGACAGCACGCAGGCCAACTTGGTGCCTGCAGGCCAGCCAGCGTGGTCCTGGACCCGGGCGCTCTTCCAGAAGCTTTCCATTGCCCTGCCTGAGATACCCCTCCTGTCCCTGCCCCCACTGCTTTTTTCCTTCCTCACCTCTGTCCGGAGAGAAATTCCAGCGGAAGGTATGGGTGACACATCCTCTTCTTTACAGGTGTCAGCCTGGCAACTCCTGCAGAAAGGCCAGCAGAGCCCCACTCACACCGGGCCACCCACAAAGCTGTGGCCCCTCACTCCCACCCACCAGCACAGCCCCGAGACTGCTGACGGGGCAGAGAATATGGAGTCAGGCACAGCTTCAGGGGCTATTGCTGCCTGGAGCGCTGTTTATATTGACCTCAACGAGGCACACCTGGGGAGGGCGGGCCGGCAGGGTAAGGCTGCCCAGGTCAGCTAATCCACAACCCTCAGGGACTCACATTGTTGAAAATGGACCTCGCTAAGGCAGAAGAGAAGCCAAGGAAAAAAAGGACACAATGCCATTTGCAGCACCGTAAATGAGTCTAGAAGTAATCACGTGACTTGTAGTAAGTCAGAAAGTGAAAGACACATACCATATCATATCACTTATAGGTGTTACCTAAAAATGGATACCAGGGCAGATATTTCCACGGAGAAGGGCAATCACAGATTCATTAAACAAACTTATGGTTCACGAAAGGAAAGGTGTGAGGTTTGGTTTCATTACGATATCGGGGTTAACAATCATATACAAACACAGATGACATATATAATCACCAAAGACCTACAGAATACCAAGAGAGGACTACTCAACATTCTGTCATAACGTACATGGGAAAAGGATCCCAGGAAGAACAGACATCTGTATATGTGTAAAAGAACCACATCTTCCACACCTACAACAAGCCAAACATTGTAATCAAACTTGCTGTAATAAAAAATAAAAAAAAATTAAATTAAAAACACGAACAAGAAGTAGTGAGACAAACTTGAGGGGCTTTCTCCTGGCACATTCCATTCTAAATTCCAATCTAGAACACCACTTCCACTGAGGCTCTCTTGCCCTAGTAACCAGATTTGGTAAGGGTGAACTGCTGCCACCTTGTGGCCGTTTCACACAACAGCAGCTTTAATCCCAGCGCTAATGGTCAGTTGATATTCAAAATCATTGCAGGCCTGTAAATGACACCTGCCCTGAACACAATTCCTGGGGTCACATATCGACCAAAAAATTCAAAGGACGTCCATATTTCAAAACGACCGTTTCAAAAGGCATATTTTACGCACATTAGTGTTCTGCTTCTTTTCCTTTCTTTCCTTTTTTGTTAAAAAAAAACGGGAATGGAAAAAGGCATCCCTCAGAATGGGCAAAAATCGTTGCAAACGAATCAATGGACAGAGGTTTAATCTCCAATATATATAAACAGCTCATGCAGCTTAATATTAAAAAAACAAACAACCCAATACAAAAATGGGCAGAAGATCTAAAGAGGCGTTTCTTCAAAGAAGACACAGAGATGGCCAAGACGCCCATGAAAAGCTGCTCAACAGCACTAATTATTAGAGAAATGCAAATCAAAACTACAATGAGGTATCACCTCACACCTGTTAGAATCGGCATCATCAGAAAATCTACAAACAACCAATTCTGGGGAGGGTGTGGACAAAAGGAGCCCTCTTCCACTATTGGTGGGAATGTAAATTGATACAGTCACTATGGAGAACAGTATGGAGTTTCCTTAAAATAACTAGAAATAGAATTACCATCTGATCCAGCAATCCCACTTCTGGGCATATACCCAGAGAAAACCGTATTTCAAAAAGGCACATTCACCACAAGGTTCGTTGCAGCACTATTTACAATAGCCAGGTAATGGAAGCAACCTAAATGCCCACAGACAGATGAATGGATAAAGATGTGGTACATATATAAAATGGAATATGACTCGTCCATAAAAAGGAATGAAACTGGGTCATTTGTAGAGACATCGATGGATCGAGAGACTGTCATACAGAATGAAGTAAGTCAGAAAGAGGAAAACAAATATTGTATATTAATGCATATATGTGGAGCCTAAAAATGGTACAGATGAACTGGTTTGCAGGGAAGAAATAGAGACACAGAGGTAGAGAACAAACGTATGGACACCAAGTGTGGGAAGCCATGGGGTGGTGGTGGTGGGATGAGTTGGGAGTTTCGGATTGACCTGTATACATGTATATGCATAAAATACATAACTAATAATAACGTGCTGTATAAAAAAATAAATAAAATTAAATTTCAAAATTTTAAAAAATAAAATTTAAAAATAAAAGAGAAAAAAGTTCTTCCCGTCACACAGATGTATTTATAGGAATGAATTATTTCCTTGCTTATATATATAAATACATAAAAGAGGAATAACATCTAACTTGAAACATAAAAGAAAAAAAAAGTCAACACACGAGTTATACAGAGGAAAACCCTATCACGGCACTTGCTCCAGCGGTAAACAATTCTGAAATTGGTCAGAGGTGGGGAACCATCTCCCATACAGCCAGCAACCCAACCCCCACGCAAGGAGCGTCCTCATTGCAAAGCTGGGGGACCGTGCCGAGGCATCTGTGAGTAAACGTGATCTGAGCCCCAGGCCAGCTGCTGCTGAACTGTTCCCACCCTTTCCAGGTAAAACACCTGAATATGTACAAGGGCTTGAAAGCCTAGAGGAAGGACCGTGGAGCCACACCAGCGACAGCACGCAGGCCAACTTGGTGCCTGCAGGCCAGCCAGCGTGGTCCTGGACCCGGGCGCTCTTCCAGAAGCTTTCCATTGCCCTGCCTGAGATACCCCTCCTGTCCCTGCCCCCACTGCTTTTTTCCTTCCTCACCTCTGTCCGGAGAGAAATTCCAGCGGAAGGTATGGGTGACACATCCTCTTCTTTACAGGTGTCAGCCTGGCAACTCCTGCAGAAAGGCCAGCAGAGCCCCACTCACACCGGGCCACCCACAAAGCTGTGGCCCCTCACTCCCACCCACCAGCACAGCCCCGAGACTGCTGACGGGGCAGAGAATATGGAGTCAGGCACAGCTTCAGGGGCTATTGCTGCCTGGAGCGCTGTTTATATTGACCTCAACGAGGCACACCTGGGGAGGGCGGGCCGGCAGGGTAAGGCTGCCCAGGTCAGCTAATCCACAACCCTCAGGGACTCACATTGTTGAAAATGGACCTCGCTAAGGCAGAAGAGAAGCCAAGGAAAAAAAGGACACAATGCCATTTGCAGCACCGTAAATGAGTCTAGAAGTAATCACGTGACTTGTAGTAAGTCAGAAAGTGAAAGACACATACCATATCATATCACTTATAGGTGTTACCTAAAAATGGATACCAGGGCAGATATTTCCACGGAGAAGGGCAATCACAGATTCATTAAACAAACTTATGGTTCACGAAAGGAAAGGTGTGAGGTTTGGTTTCATTACGATATCGGGGTTAACAATCATATACAAACACAGATGACATATATAATCACCAAAGACCTACAGAATACCAAGAGAGGACTACTCAACATTCTGTCATAACGTACATGGGAAAAGGATCCCAGGAAGAACAGACATCTGTATATGTGTAAAAGAACCACATCTTCCACACCTACAACAAGCCAAACATTGTAATCAAACTTGCTGTAATAAAAAATAAAAAAATTAAATTAAAAACACGAACAAGAAGTAGTGAGACAAACTTGAGGGGCTTTCTCCTGGCACATTCCATTCTAAATTCCAATCTAGAACACCACTTCCACTGAGGCTCTCTTGCCCTAGTAACCAGATTTGGTAAGGGTGAACTGCTGCCACCTTGTGGCCGTTTCACACAACAGCAGCTTTAATCCCAGCGCTAATGGTCAGTTGATATTCAAAATCATTGCAGGCCTGTAAATGACACCTGCCCTGAACACAATTCCTGGGGTCACATATCGACCAAAAAATTCAAAGGACGTCCATATTTCAAAACGACCGTTTCAAAAGGCATATTTTACGCACATTAGTGTTCTGCTTCTTTTCCTTTCTTTCCTTTTTTGTTAAAAAAAAACGGGAATGGAAAAAGGCATCCCTCAGAATGGGCAAAAATCGTTGCAAACGAATCAATGGACAGAGGTTTAATCTCCAATATATATAAACAGCTCATGCAGCTTAATATTAAAAAAACAAACAACCCAATACAAAAATGGGCAGAAGATCTAAAGAGGCGTTTCTTCAAAGAAGACACAGAGATGGCCAAGACGCCCATGAAAAGCTGCTCAACAGCACTAATTATTAGAGAAATGCAAATCAAAACTACAATGAGGTATCACCTCACACCTGTTAGAATCGGCATCATCAGAAAATCTACAAACAACCAATTCTGGGGAGGGTGTGGACAAAAGGAGCCCTCTTCCACTATTGGTGGGAATGTAAATTGATACAGTCATTATGGAGAACAGTATGGAGTTTCCTTAAAAAACTAGAAATAGAATTACCATCTGATCCAGCAATCCCACTTCTGGGCATATACCCAGAGAAAACCGTAAATCAAAACGGCACATTCACCACAAAGTTCGTTGCAGCACAATTTACAATAGCCAGGTAATAGAAGCCACCTAAATGCCCACAGACAGATAAATGGATAAAGATGTGGTACATATATAAAATGAAATATTACTCGGCCATAAAAAGGAATGAAACTGGGTCATTTGTAGAGACATCGATGGATCAAGGGACTGTCATACAGAATGAAGTCAGAAAGAGGAAACCAAATACTGTATATTAAGGCATATATGTGGAACCTAAAAAATGGTACAGATGAACTGGTTTGCAGCGAAGAAATAGAGACACAGAGGTAGAGAACAAACGTATGGACACCAAGTGTGGGAAGCCATGGGGTGGTGGTGGTGGGATGAGTTGGGAGATTGGGATTGACCTGTATACATGTATATGCATAAAATACATAACTAATAATAAACTGCTGTATTAAAAAATAAATTAATTAATTTCAAAATTCTAAAAAATAAAATTTAAAAATAAAAGAGAAAAAAGTTCTTCCCATCACACAGATGTATTTATAGGAATGAATTATTTCCATGCTTATATCTATAAATACATAAAAGAGGAATAAAATCTAACTTGAAACACAAAAGAAAAAAAAAAAACCTGAACCCACCATTTATACAGAGGAAAACCCTATCTGGACACTTGCTCCAGCGGTAAACAATTCTGAAATTGGTCAGAGGTGGGGAACCATCTCCCATACAGCCAGCACCCCACCCCCCACGCAAGGAGCGGCCTCATTGCAAAGCTGGGGGATTGTGCCGAGGCATCTGTGCGTAAACGTGAGCTGAGCCCCAGGCCAGCTGCTGCTGAACTGTTCCCACCCTTCCCAGGTAAAACACCTGAATATGTACAAGGGCTTGAAAGCCTAGAGGAAGGGCCGTCGAGCCACACCAGCGACAGCACGCAGGCCAACTTGGTGCCTGCAGGCCAGCCAGGGTGGTCCTGGCCCCGGGCGCTCTTCCGGAAGCTTTCCATTGCCCTGCCTGAGATACGCCTCCTGTCCTGGCCCCCACTGCTTTTTTCCTTCCTCACCTCTGTCCGGAGAGAAATTCCAGCGGAAGGTATGGGTGACACATCCTCTTCTTTACAGGTGTCAGCCTGGCAACTCCTGCAGAAAGGCCAGCAGAGCCCCACTCACACCGGGCCACCCACAAAGCTGTGGCCCCTCACTCCCACCCACCAGCACAGCCCCGAGACTGCTGACGGGGCAGAGAATATGGAGTCAGGCACAGCTTCAGGGGCTATTGCTGCCTGGAGCGCTGTTTATATTGACCTCAACGAGGCACACCTGGGGAGGGCGGGCCGGCAGGGTAAGGCTGCCCAGGTCAGCTAATCCACAACCCTCAGGGAATCACATTGTTGAAAATGGACCTCGCTAAGGCAGAAGAGAAGCCAAGGAAAGAAAGGACACAATGCCATTTGCAGCACCGTAAATGAGTCTAGAAGTAATCACGTGACTTGTAGTAAGTCAGAAAGTGAAAGACACATACCATATCATATCACTTATAGGTGTTACCTAAAAATGGATACCAGGGCAGATATTTCCACGGAGAAGGGCAATCACAGATTCATTAAACAAACTTATGGTTCACGAAAGGAAAGGTGTGAGGTTTGGTTTCATTACGATATCGGGGTTAACAATCATATACAAACACAGATGACATATATAATCACCAAAGACCTACAGAATACCAAGAGAGGACTACTCAACATTCTGTCATAACGTACATGGGAAAAGGATCCCAGGAAGAACAGACATCTGTATATGTGTAAAAGAACCACATCTTCCACACCTACAACAAGCCAAACATTGTAATCAAACTTGCTGTAATAAAAAATAAAAAAATTAAATTAAAAACACGAACAAGAAGTAGTGAGACAAACTTGAGGGGCTTTCTCCTGGCACATTCCATTCTAAATTCCAATCTAGAACACCACTTCCACTGAGGCTCTCTTGCCCTAGTAACCAGATTTGGTAAGGGTGAACTGCTGCCACCTTGTGGCCGTTTCACACAACAGCAGCTTTAATCCCAGCGCTAATGGTCAGTTGATATTCAAAATCATTGCAGGCCTGTAAATGACACCTGCCCTGAACACAATTCCTGGGGTCACATATCGACCAAAAAATTCAAAGGACGTCCATATTTCAAAACGACCGTTTCAAAAGGCATATTTTACGCACATTAGTGTTCTGCTTCTTTTCCTTTCTTTCCTTTTTTGTTAAAAAAAAACGGGAATGGAAAAAGGCATCCCTCAGAATGGGCAAAAATCGTTGCAAACGAATCAATGGACAGAGGTTTAATCTCCAATATATATAAACAGCTCATGCAGCTTAATATTAAAAAAACAAACAACCCAATACAAAAATGGGCAGAAGATCTAAAGAGGCGTTTCTTCAAAGAAGACACAGAGATGGCCAAGACGCCCATGAAAAGCTGCTCAACAGCACTAATTATTAGAGAAATGCAAATCAAAACTACAATGAGGTATCACCTCACACCTGTTAGAATCGGCATCATCAGAAAATCTACAAACAACCAATTCTGGGGAGGGTGTGGACAAAAGGAGCCCTCTTCCACTATTGGTGGGAATGTAAATTGATACAGTCACTATGGAGAACAGTATGGAGTTTCCTTAAAAAAACTAGAAATAGAATTACCATCTGATCCAGCAATCCCACTTCTGGGCATATACCGAGAGAAAACCGTATTTCAAAAAGGCACATTCACCACAAAGTTCGTTGCAGCACAATTTACAATAGCCAGGTAATAGAAGCCACCTAAATGCCCACAGACAGATAAATGGATAAAGATGTGGTACATATATAAAATGAAATATTACTCGGCCATAAAAAGGAATGAAACTGGGTCATTTGTAGAGACATCAATGGATCAAGGGACTGTCATACAGAATGAAGTCAGAAAGAGGAAACCAAATACTGTATATTAAGGCATATATGTGGAACCTAAAAAATGGTACAGATGAACTGGTTTGCAGCGAAGAAATAGAGACACAGAGGTAGAGAACAAACGTATGGACACCAAGTGTGGGAAGCCATGGGGTGGTGGTGGTGGGATGAGTTGGGAGATTGGGATTGACCTGTATACATGTATATGCATAAAATACATAACTAATAATAAACTGCTGTATTAAAAAATAAATTAATTAATTTCAAAATTCTAAAAAATAAAATTTAAAAATAAAAGAGAAAAAAGTTCTTCCCATCACACAGATGTATTTATAGGAATGAATTATTTCCATGCTTATATCTATAAATACATAAAAGAGGAATAAAATCTAACTTGAAACATAAAAGAAAAAAAAAACCTGAACCCACCATTTATACAGAGGAAAACCCTATCTGGACACTTGATCCAGCGGTAAACAATTCTGAAATTGGTCAGAGGTGGGGAACCATCTCCCATACAGCCAGCACCCCACACCCCACGCAAGGAGCGGCCTCATTGCAAAGCTGGGGGATTGTGCCTAGGCATCTGTGCGTAAACGTGAGCTGAGCCCCAGGCCAGCTGCTGCTGAACTTTTCCCACCCTTCCCAGGTAAAACACCTGAATATGTACAAGGGCTTGAAAGCCTAGAGGAAGGGCCGTCGAGCCACACCAGCGACAGCACGCAGGCCAACTTGGTGCCTGCAGGCCAGCCAGGGTGGTCCTGGCCCCGGGCGCTCTTCCGGAAGCTTTCCATTGCCCTGCCTGAGATACGCCTCCTGTCCTGGCCCCCACTGCTTTTTTCCTTCCTCACCTCTGTCCGGAGAGAAATTCCAGCGGAAGGTATGGGTGACACATCCTCTTCTTTACAGGTGTCAGCCTGGCAACTCCTGCAGAAAGGCCAGCAGAGCCCCACTCACACCGGGCCACCCACAAAGCTGTGGCCCCTCACTCCCACCCACCAGCACAGCCCCGAGACTGCTGACGGGGCAGAGAATATGGAGTCAGGCACAGCTTCAGGGGCTATTGCTGCCTGGAGCGCTGTTTATATTGACCTCAACGAGGCACACCTGGGGAGGGCGGGCCGGCAGGGTAAGGCTGCCCAGGTCAGCTAATCCACAACCCTCAGGGAATCACATTGTTGAAAATGGACCTCGCTAAGGCAGAAGAGAAGCCAAGGAAAGAAAGGACACAATGCCATTTGCAGCACCGTAAATGAGTCTAGAAGTAATCACGTGACTTGTAGTAAGTCAGAAAGTGAAAGACACATACCATATCATATCACTTATAGGTGTTACCTAAAAATGGATACCAGGGCAGATATTTCCACGGAGAAGGGCAATCACAGATTCATTAAACAAACTTATGGTTCACGAAAGGAAAGGTGTGAGGTTTGGTTTCATTACGATATCGGGGTTAACAATCATATACAAACACAGATGACATATATAATCACCAAAGACCTACAGAATACCAAGAGAGGACTACTCAACATTCTGTCATAACGTACATGGGAAAAGGATCCCAGGAAGAACAGACATCTGTATATGTGTAAAAGAACCACATCTTCCACACCTACAACAAGCCAAACATTGTAATCAAACTTGCTGTAATAAAAAATAAAAAAATTAAATTAAAAACACGAACAAGAAGTAGTGAGACAAACTTGAGGGGCTTTCTCCTGGCACATTCCATTCTAAATTCCAATCTAGAACACCACTTCCACTGAGGCTCTCTTGCCCTAGTAACCAGATTTGGTAAGGGTGAACTGCTGCCACCTTGTGGCCGTTTCACACAACAGCAGCTTTAATCCCAGCGCTAATGGTCAGTTGATATTCAAAATCATTGCAGGCCTGTAAATGACACCTGCCCTGAACACAATTCCTGGGGTCACATATCGACCAAAAAATTCAAAGGACGTCCATATTTCAAAACGACCGTTTCAAAAGGCATATTTTACGCACATTAGTGTTCTGCTTCTTTTCCTTTCTTTCCTTTTTTGTTAAAAAAAACGGGAATGGAAAAAGGCATCCCTCAGAATGGGCAAAAATCGTTGCAAACGAATCAATGGACAGAGGTTTAATCTCCAATATATATAAACAGCTCATGCAGCTTAATATTAAAAAAACAAACAACCCAATACAAAAATGGGCAGAAGATCTAAAGAGGCGTTTCTTCAAAGAAGACACAGAGATGGCCAAGACGCCCATGAAAAGCTGCTCAACAGCACTAATTATTAGAGAAATGCAAATCAAAACTACAATGAGGTATCACCTCACACCTGTTAGAATCGGCATCATCAGAAAATCTACAAACAACCAATTCTGGGGAGGGTGTGGACGAAAGGAGCCCTCTTCCACTATTGGTGGGAATGTAAATTGATACAGTCACTATGGAGAACAGTATGGAGTTTCCTTAAAAAAACTAGAAATAGAATTACCATCTGATCCAGCAATCCCACTTCTGGGCATATACCCAGAGAAAACCGTAAATCAAAAAGGCACATTCACCACAAAGTTCGTTGCAGCACAATTTACAATAGCCAGGTAATAGAAGCCACCTAAATGCCCACAGACAGATAAATGGATAAAGATGTGGTACATATATAAAATGAAATATTACTCGGCCATAAAAAGGAATGAAACTGGGTCATTTGTAGAGACATCGATGGATCAAGGGACTGTCATAAAGAATGAAGTCAGAAAGAGGAAACCAAATACTGTATATTAAGGCATATATGTGGAACCTAAAAAATGGTACAGATGAACTGGTTTGCAGCGAAGAAATAGAGACACAGAGGTAGAGAACAAACGTATGGACACCAAGTGTGGGAAGCCATGGGGTGGTGGTGGTGGGATGAGTTGGGAGATTGGGATTGACCTGTATACATGTATATGCATAAAATACATAACTAATAATAAACTGCTGTATTAAAAAATAAATTAATTAATTTCAAAATTCTAAAAAATAAAATTTAAAAATAAGAGAGAAAAAAGTTCTTCCCATCACACAGATGTATTTATAGGAATGAATTATTTCCATGCTTATATCTATAAATACATAAAAGAGGAATAAAATCTAACTTGAAACATTAAAGATAAAAAAAAACCTGAACCCACCATTTATACAGAGGAAAACCCTATCTGGACACTTGCTCCAGCGGTAAACAATTCTGAAATTGGTCAGAGGTGGGGAACCATCTCCCATACAGCCAGCACCCCACCCCCCACGCAAGGAGCGGCCTCATTGCAAAGCTGGGGGATTGTGCCGAGGCATCTGTGCGTAAACGTGAGCTGAGCCCCAGGCCAGCTGCTGCTGAACTGTTCCCACCCTTCCCAGGTAAAACACCTGAATATGTACAAGGGCTTGAAAGCCTAGAGGAAGGGCCGTCGAGCCACACCAGCGACAGCACGCAGGCCAACTTGGTGCCTGCAGGCCAGCCAGGGTGGTCCTGGCCCCGGGCGCTCTTCCGGAAGCTTTCCATTGCCCTGCCTGAGATACGCCTCCTGTCCTGGCCCCCACTGCTTTTTTCCTTCCTCACCTCTGTCCGGAGAGAAATTCCAGCGGAAGGTATGGGTGACACATCCTCTTCTTTACAGGTGTCAGCCTGGCAACTCCTGCAGAAAGGCCAGCAGAGCCCCACTCACACCGGGCCACCCACAAAGCTGTGGCCCCTCACTCCCACCCACCAGCACAGCCCCGAGACTGCTGACGGGGCAGAGAATATGGAGTCAGGCACAGCTTCAGGGGCTATTGCTGCCTGGAGCGCTGTTTATATTGACCTCAACGAGGCACACCTGGGGAGGGCGGGCCGGCAGGGTAAGGCTGCCCAGGTCAGCTAATCCACAACCCTCAGGGACTCACATTGTTGAAAATGGACCTCGCTAAGGCAGAAGAGAAGCCAAGGAAAAAAAGGACACAATGCCATTTGCAGCACCGTAAATGAGTCTAGAAGTAATCACGTGACTTGTAGTAAGTCAGAAAGTGAAAGACACATACCATATCATATCACTTATAGGTGTTACCTAAAAATGGATACCAGGGCAGATATTTCCACGGAGAAGGGCAATCACAGATTCATTAAACAAACTTATGGTTCACGAAAGGAAAGGTGTGAGGTTTGGTTTCATTACGATATCGGGGTTAACAATCATATACAAACACAGATGACATATATAATCACCAAAGACCTACAGAATACCAAGAGAGGACTACTCAACATTCTGTCATAACGTACATGGGAAAAGGATCCCAGGAAGAACAGACATCTGTATATGTGTAAAAGAACCACATCTTCCACACCTACAACAATCCAAACATTGTAATCAAACTTGCTGTAATAAAAAATAAAAAAATTAAATTAAAAACACGAACAAGAAGTAGTGAGACAAACTTGAGGGGCTTTCTCCTGGTACATTCCATTCTAAATTCCAATCTAGAACACCACTTCCACTGAGGCTCTCTTGCCCTAGTAACCAGATTTGGTAAGGGTGAACTGCTGCCACCTTGTGGCCGTTTCACACAACAGCAGCTTTAATCCCAGCGCTAATGGTCAGTTGATATTCAAAATCATTGCAGGCCTGTAAATGACACCTGCCCTGAACACAATTCCTGGGGTCACATATCGACCAAAAAATTCAAAGGACGTCCATATTTCAAAACGACCGTTTCAAAAGGCATATTTTACGCACATTAGTGTTCTGCTTCTTTTCCTTTCTTTCCTTTTTTGTTAAAAAAAACGGGAATGGAAAAAGGCATCCCTCAGAATGGGCAAAAATCGTTGCAAACGAATCAATGGACAGAGGTTTAATCTCCAATATATATAAACAGCTCATGCAGCTTAATATTAAAAAAACAAACAACCCAATACAAAAATGGGCAGAAGATCTAAAGAGGCGTTTCTTCAAAGAAGACACAGAGATGGCCAAGACGCCCATGAAAAGCTGCTCAACAGCACTAATTATTAGAGAAATGCAAATCAAAACTACAATGAGGTATCACCTCACACCTGTTAGAATCGGCATCATCAGAAAATCTACAAACAACCAATTCTGGGGAGGGTGTGGACGAAAGGAGCCCTCTTCCACTATTGGTGGGAATGTAAATTGATACAGTCACTATGGAGAACAGTATGGAGTTTCCTTAAAAAAACTAGAAATAGAATTACCATCTGATCCAGCAATCCCACTTCTGGGCATATACCCAGAGAAAACCGTAAATCAAAAAGGCACATTCACCACAAAGTTCGTTGCAGCACAATTTACAATAGCCAGGTAATAGAAGCCACCTAAATGCCCACAGACAGATAAATGGATAAAGATGTGGTACATATATAAAATGAAATATTACTCGGCCATAAAAAGGAATGAAACTGGGTCATTTGTAGAGACATCGATGGATCAAGGGACTGTCATAAAGAATGAAGTCAGAAAGAGGAAACCAAATACTGTATATTAAGGCATATATGTGGAACCTAAAAAATGGTACAGATGAACTGGTTTGCAGCGAAGAAATAGAGACACAGAGGTAGAGAACAAACGTATGGACACCAAGTGTGGGAAGCCATGGGGTGGTGGTGGTGGGATGAGTTGGGAGATTGGGATTGACCTGTATACATGTATATGCATAAAATACATAACTAATAATAAACTGCTGTATAAAAAAATAAATTAATTAATTTCAAAATTCTAAAAAATAAAATTTAAAAATAAGAGAGAAAAAAGTTCTTCCCATCACACAGATGTATTTATAGGAATGAATTATTTCCATGCTTATATCTATAAATACATAAAAGAGGAATAAAATCTAACTTGAAACATAAAAGAAAAAAAAAACCTGAACCCACCATTTATACAGAGGAAAACCCTATCTGGACACTTGCTCCAGCGGTAAACAATTCTGAAATTGGTCAGAGGTGGGGAACCATCTCCCATACAGCCAGCACCCCACCCCCCACGCAAGGAGCGGCCTCATTGCAAAGCTGGGGGATTGTGCCGAGGCATCTGTGCGTAAACGTGAGCTGAGCCCCAGGCCAGCTGCTGCTGAACTGTTCCCACCCTTCCCAGGTAAAACACCTGAATATGTACAAGGGCTTGAAAGCCTAGAGGAAGGGCCGTCGAGCCACACCAGCGACAGCACGCAGGCCAACTTGGTGCCTGCAGGCCAGCCAGGGTGGTCCTGGCCCCGGGCGCTCTTCCGGAAGCTTTCCATTGCCCTGCCTGAGATACGCCTCCTGTCCTGGCCCCCACTGCTTTTTTCCTTCCTCACCTCTGTCCGGAGAGAAATTCCAGCGGAAGGTATGGGTGACACATCCTCTTCTTTACAGGTGTCAGCCTGGCAACTCCTGCAGAAAGGCCAGCAGAGCCCCACTCACACCGGGCCACCCACAAAGCTGTGGCCCCTCACTCCCACCCACCAGCACAGCCCCGAGACTGCTGACGGGGCAGAGAATATGGAGTCAGGCACAGCTTCAGGGGCTATTGCTGCCTGGAGCGCTGTTTATATTGACCTCAACGAGGCACACCTGGGGAGGGCGGGCCGGCAGGGTAAGGCTGCCCAGGTCAGCTAATCCACAACCCTCAGGGACTCACATTGTTGAAAATGGACCTCGCTAAGGCAGAAGAGAAGCCAAGGAAAAAAAGGACACAATGCCATTTGCAGCACCGTAAATGAGTCTAGAAGTAATCACGTGACTTGTAGTAAGTCAGAAAGTGAAAGACACATACCATATCATATCACTTATAGGTGTTACCTAAAAATGGATACCAGGGCAGATATTTCCACGGAGAAGGGCAATCACAGATTCATTAAACAAACTTATGGTTCACGAAAGGAAAGGTGTGAGGTTTGGTTTCATTACGATATCGGGGTTAACAATCATATACAAACACAGATGACATATATAATCACCAAAGACCTACAGAATACCAAGAGAGGACTACTCAACATTCTGTCATAACGTACATGGGAAAAGGATCCCAGGAAGAACAGACATCTGTATATGTGTAAAAGAACCACATCTTCCACACCTACAACAAGCCAAACATTGTAATCAAACTTGCTGTAATAAAAAATAAAAAAAATTAAATTAAAAACACGAACAAGAAGTAGTGAGACAAACTTGAGGGGCTTTCTCCTGGCACATTCCATTCTAAATTCCAATCTAGAACACCACTTCCACTGAGGCTCTCTTGCCCTAGTAACCAGATTTGGTAAGGGTGAACTGCTGCCACCTTGTGGCCGTTTCACACAACAGCAGCTTTAATCCCAGCGCTAATGGTCAGTTGATATTCAAAATCATTGCAGGCCTGTAAATGACACCTGCCCTGAACACAATTCCTGGGGTCACATATCGACCAAAAAATTCAAAGGACGTCCATATTTCAAAACGACCGTTTCAAAAGGCATATTTTACGCACATTAGTGTTCTGCTTCTTTTCCTTTCTTTCCTTTTTTGTTAAAAAAAAACGGGAATGGAAAAAGGCATCCCTCAGAATGGGCAAAAATCGTTGCAAACGAATCAATGGACAGAGGTTTAATCTCCAATATATATAAACAGCTCATGCAGCTTAATATTAAAAAAACAAACAACCCAATACAAAAATGGGCAGAAGATCTAAAGAGGCGTTTCTTCAAAGAAGACACAGAGATGGCCAAGACGCCCATGAAAAGCTGCTCAACAGCACTAATTATTAGAGAAATGCAAATCAAAACTACAATGAGGTATCACCTCACACCTGTTAGAATCGGCATCATCAGAAAATCTACAAACAACCAATTCTGGGGAGGGTGTGGACAAAAGGAGCCCTCTTCCACTATTGGTGGGAATGTAAATTGATACAGTCACTATGGAGAACAGTATGGAGTTTCCTTAAAATAACTAGAAATAGAATTACCATCTGATCCAGCAATCCCACTTCTGGGCATATACCCAGAGAAAACCGTATTTCAAAAAGGCACATTCACCACAAGGTTCGTTGCAGCACTATTTACAATAGCCAGGTAATGGAAGCAACCTAAATGCCCACAGACAGATGAATGGATAAAGATGTGGTACATATATAAAATGGAATATGACTCGTCCATAAAAAGGAATGAAACTGGGTCATTTGTAGAGACATCGATGGATCGAGAGACTGTCATACAGAATGAAGTAAGTCAGAAAGAGGAAAACAAATATTGTATATTAATGCATATATGTGGAGCCTAAAAATGGTACAGATGAACTGGTTTGCAGGGAAGAAATAGAGACACAGAGGTAGAGAACAAACGTATGGACACCAAGTGTGGGAAGCCATGGGGTGGTGGTGGTGGGATGAGTTGGGAGTTTCGGATTGACCTGTATACATGTATATGCATAAAATACATAACTAATAATAACGTGCTGTATAAAAAAATAAATAAAATTAAATTTCAAAATTTTAAAAAATAAAATTTAAAAATAAAAGAGAAAAAAGTTCTTCCCGTCACACAGATGTATTTATAGGAATGAATTATTTCCTTGCTTATATATATAAATACATAAAAGAGGAATAACATCTAACTTGAAACATAAAAGAAAAAAAAAGTCAACACACGAGTTATACAGAGGAAAACCCTATCACGGCACTTGCTCCAGCGGTAAACAATTCTGAAATTGGTCAGAGGTGGGGAACCATCTCCCATACAGCCAGCAACCCAACCCCCACGCAAGGAGCGTCCTCATTGCAAAGCTGGGGGACCGTGCCGAGGCATCTGTGAGTAAACGTGAGCTGAGCCCCAGGCCAGCTGCTGCTGAACTGTTCCCACCCTTTCCAGGTAAAACACCTGAATATGTACAAGGGCTTGAAAGCCTAGAGGAAGGACCGTGGAGCCACACCAGCGACAGCACGCAGGCCAACTTGGTGCCTGCAGGCCAGCCAGCGTGGTCCTGGACCCGGGCGCTCTTCCAGAAGCTTTCCATTGCCCTGCCTGAGATACCCCTCCTGTCCCTGCCCCCACTGCTTTTTTCCTTCCTCACCTCTGTCCGGAGAGAAATTCCAGCGGAAGGTATGGGTGACACATCCTCTTCTTTACAGGTGTCAGCCTGGCAACTCCTGCAGAAAGGCCAGCAGAGCCCCACTCACACCGGGCCACCCACAAAGCTGTGGCCCCTCACTCCCACCCACCAGCACAGCCCCGAGACTGCTGACGGGGCAGAGAATATGGAGTCAGGCACAGCTTCAGGGGCTATTGCTGCCTGGAGCGCTGTTTATATTGACCTCAACGAGGCACACCTGGGGAGGGCGGGCCGGCAGGGTAAGGCTGCCCAGGTCAGCTAATCCACAACCCTCAGGGACTCACATTGTTGAAAATGGACCTCGCTAAGGCAGAAGAGAAGCCAAGGAAAAAAAGGACACAATGCCATTTGCAGCACCGTAAATGAGTCTAGAAGTAATCACGTGACTTGTAGTAAGTCAGAAAGTGAAAGACACATACCATATCATATCACTTATAGGTGTTACCTAAAAATGGATACCAGGGCAGATATTTCCACGGAGAAGGGCAATCACAGATTCATTAAACAAACTTATGGTTCACGAAAGGAAAGGTGTGAGGTTTGGTTTCATTACGATATCGGGGTTAACAATCATATACAAACACAGATGACATATATAATCACCAAAGACCTACAGAATACCAAGAGAGGACTACTCAACATTCTGTCATAACGTACATGGGAAAAGGATCCCAGGAAGAACAGACATCTGTATATGTGTAAAAGAACCACATCTTCCACACCTACAACAAGCCAAACATTGTAATCAAACTTGCTGTAATAAAAAATAAAAAAATTAAATTAAAAACACGAACAAGAAGTAGTGAGACAAACTTGAGGGGCTTTCTCCTGGCACATTCCATTCTAAATTCCAATCTAGAACACCACTTCCACTGAGGCTCTCTTGCCCTAGTAACCAGATTTGGTAAGGGTGAACTGCTGCCACCTTGTGGCCGTTTCACACAACAGCAGCTTTAATCCCAGCGCTAATGGTCAGTTGATATTCAAAATCATTGCAGGCCTGTAAATGACACCTGCCCTGAACACAATTCCTGGGGTCACATATCGACCAAAAAATTCAAAGGACGTCCATATTTCAAAACGACCATTTCAAAAGGCATATTTTACGCACATTAGTGTTCTGCTTCTTTTCCTTTCTTTCCTTTTTTGTTAAAAAAAAACGGGAATGGAAAAAGGCATCCCTCAGAATGGGCAAAAATCGTTGCAAACGAATCAATGGACAGAGGTTTAATCTCCAATATATATAAACAGCTCATGCAGCTTAATATTAAAAAAACAAACAACCCAATACAAAAATGGGCAGAAGATCTAAAGAGGCGTTTCTTCAAAGAAGACACAGAGATGGCCAAGACGCCCATGAAAAGCTGCTCAACAGCACTAATTATTAGAGAAATGCAAATCAAAACTACAATGAGGTATCACCTCACACCTGTTAGAATCGGCATCATCAGAAAATCTACAAACAACCAATTCTGGGGAGGGTGTGGACAAAAGGAGCCCTCTTCCACTATTGGTGGGAATGTAAATTGATACAGTCATTATGGAGAACAGTATGGAGTTTCCTTAAAAAACTAGAAATAGAATTACCATCTGATCCAGCAATCCCACTTCTGGGCATATACCCAGAGAAAACCGTAAATCAAAACGGCACATTCACCACAAAGTTCGTTGCAGCACAATTTACAATAGCCAGGTAATAGAAGCCACCTAAATGCCCACAGACAGATAAATGGATAAAGATGTGGTACATATATAAAATGAAATATTACTCGGCCATAAAAAGGAATGAAACTGGGTCATTTGTAGAGACATCGATGGATCAAGGGACTGTCATACAGAATGAAGTCAGAAAGAGGAAACCAAATACTGTATATTAAGGCATATATGTGGAACCTAAAAAATGGTACAGATGAACTGGTTTGCAGCGAAGAAATAGAGACACAGAGGTAGAGAACAAACGTATGGACACCAAGTGTGGGAAGCCATGGGGTGGTGGTGGTGGGATGAGTTGGGAGATTGGGATTGACCTGTATACATGTATATGCATAAAATACATAACTAATAATAAACTGCTGTATTAAAAAATAAATTAATTAATTTCAAAATTCTAAAAAATAAAATTTAAAAATAAAAGAGAAAAAAGTTCTTCCCATCACACAGATGTATTTATAGGAATGAATTATTTCCATGCTTATATCTATAAATACATAAAAGAGGAATAAAATCTAACTTGAAACATAAAAGAAAAAAAAAAAACCTGAACCCACCATTTATACAGAGGAAAACCCTATCTGGACACTTGCTCCAGCGGTAAACAATTCTGAAATTGGTCAGAGGTGGGGAACCATCTCCCATACAGCCAGCACCCCACCCCCCACGCAAGGAGCGGCCTCATTGCAAAGCTGGGGGATTGTGCCTAGGCATCTGTGCGTAAACGTGAGCTGAGCCCCAGGCCAGCTGCTGCTGAACTGTTCCCACCCTTCCCAGGTAAAACACCTGAATATGTACAAGGGCTTGAAAGCCTAGAGGAAGGGCCGTCGAGCCACACCAGCGACAGCACGCAGGCCAACTTGGTGCCTGCAGGCCAGCCAGGGTGGTCCTGGCCCCGGGCGCTCTTCCGGAAGCTTTCCATTGCCCTGCCTGAGATACGCCTCCTGTCCTGGCCCCCACTGCTTTTTTCCTTCCTCACCTCTGTCCGGAGAGAAATTCCAGCGGAAGGTATGGGTGACACATCCTCTTCTTTACAGGTGTCAGCCTGGCAACTCCTGCAGAAAGGCCAGCAGAGCCCCACTCACACCGGGCCACCCACAAAGCTGTGGCCCCTCACTCCCACCCACCAGCACAGCCCCGAGACTGCTGACGGGGCAGAGAATATGGAGTCAGGCACAGCTTCAGGGGCTATTGCTGCCTGGAGCGCTGTTTATATTGACCTCAACGAGGCACACCTGGGGAGGGCGGGCCGGCAGGGTAAGGCTGCCCAGGTCAGCTAATCCACAACCCTCAGGGAATCACATTGTTGAAAATGGACCTCGCTAAGGCAGAAGAGAAGCCAAGGAAAGAAAGGACACAATGCCATTTGCAGCACCGTAAATGAGTCTAGAAGTAATCACGTGACTTGTAGTAAGTCAGAAAGTGAAAGACACATACCATATCATATCACTTATAGGTGTTACCTAAAAATGGATACCAGGGCAGATATTTCCACGGAGAAGGGCAATCACAGATTCATTAAACAAACTTATGGTTCACGAAAGGAAAGGTGTGAGGTTTGGTTTCATTACGATATCGGGGTTAACAATCATATACAAACACAGATGACATATATAATCACCAAAGACCTACAGAATACCAAGAGAGGACTACTCAACATTCTGTCATAACGTACATGGGAAAAGGATCCCAGGAAGAACAGACATCTGTATATGTGTAAAAGAACCACATCTTCCACACCTACAACAAGCCAAACATTGTAATCAAACTTGCTGTAATAAAAAATAAAAAAATTAAATTAAAAACACGAACAAGAAGTAGTGAGACAAACTTGAGGGGCTTTCTCCTGGCACATTCCATTCTAAATTCCAATCTAGAACACCACTTCCACTGAGGCTCTCTTGCCCTAGTAACCAGATTTGGTAAGGGTGAACTGCTGCCACCTTGTGGCCGTTTCACACAACAGCAGCTTTAATCCCAGCGCTAATGGTCAGTTGATATTCAAAATCATTGCAGGCCTGTAAATGACACCTGCCCTGAACACAATTCCTGGGGTCACATATTGACCAAAAAATTCAAAGGACGTCCATATTTCAAAACGACCGTTTCAAAAGGCATATTTTACGCACATTAGTGTTCTGCTTCTTTTCCTTTCTTTCCTTTTTTGTTAAAAAAAAACGGGAATGGAAAAAGGCATCCCTCAGAATGGGCAAAAATCGTTGCAAACGAATCAATGGACAGAGGTTTAATCTCCAATATATATAAACAGCTCATGCAGCTTAATATTAAAAAAACAAACAACCCAATACAAAAATGGGCAGAAGATCTAAAGAGGCGTTTCTTCAAAGAAGACACAGAGATGGCCAAGACGCCCATGAAAAGCTGCTCAACAGCACTAATTATTAGAGAAATGCAAATCAAAACTACAATGAGGTATCACCTCACACCTGTTAGAATCGGCATCATCAGAAAATCTACAAACAACCAATTCTGGGGAGGGTGTGGACAAAAGGAGCCCTCTTCCACTATTGGTGGGAATGTAAATTGATACAGTCACTATGGAGAACAGTATGGAGTTTCCTTAAAAAAACTAGAAATAGAATTACCATCTGATCCAGCAATCCCACTTCTGGGCATATACCGAGAGAAAACCGTATTTCAAAAAGGCACATTCACCACAAAGTTCGTTGCAGCACAATTTACAATAGCCAGGTAATAGAAGCCACCTAAATGCCCACAGACAGATAAATGGATAAAGATGTGGTACATATATCAAATGGAATATTACTCGGCCATAAAAAGGAATGAAACTGGGTCATTTGTAGAGACATCAATGGATCAAGGGACTGTCATACAGAATGAAGTCAGAAAGAGGAAACCAAATACTGTATATTAAGGCATATATGTGGAACCTAAAAAATGGTACAGATGAACTGGTTTGCAGCAAAGAAATAGAGACACAGAGGTAGAGAACAAACGTATGGACACCAAGTGTGGGAAGCCATGGGGTGGTGGTGGTGGGATGAGTTGGGAGATTGGGATTGACCTGTATACATGTATATGCATAAAATACATAACTAATAATAAACTGCTGTATTAAAAAATAAATTAATTAATTTCAAAATTCTAAAAAATAAAATTTAAAAATAAAAGAGAAAAAAGTTCTTCCCATCACACAGATGTATTTATAGGAATGAATTATTTCCATGCTTATATCTATAAATACATAAAAGAGGAATAAAATCTAACTTGAAACATAAAAGAAAAAAAAAACCTGAACCCACCATTTATACAGAGGAAAACCCTATCTGGACACTTGATCCAGCGGTAAACAATTCTGAAATTGGTCAGAGGTGGGGAACCATCTCCCATACAGCCAGCACCCCACCCCCCACGCAAGGAGCGGCCTCATTGCAAAGCTGGGGGATTGTGCCTAGGCATCTGTGCGTAAACGTGAGCTGAGCCCCAGGCCAGCTGCTGCTGAACTTTTCCCACCCTTCCCAGGTAAAACACCTGAATATGTACAAGGGCTTGAAAGCCTAGAGGAAGGGCCGTCGAGCCACACCAGCGACAGCACGCAGGCCAACTTGGTGCCTGCAGGCCAGCCAGGGTGGTCCTGGCCCCGGGCGCTCTTCCGGAAGCTTTCCATTGCCCTGCCTGAGATACGCCTCCTGTCCTGGCCCCCACTGCTTTTTTCCTTCCTCACCTCTGTCCGGAGAGAAATTCCAGCGGAAGGTATGGGTGACACATCCTCTTCTTTACAGGTGTCAGCCTGGCAACTCCTGCAGAAAGGCCAGCAGAGCCCCACTCACACCGGGCCACCCACAAAGCTGTGGCCCCTCACTCCCACCCACCAGCACAGCCCCGAGACTGCTGACGGGGCAGAGAATATGGAGTCAGGCACAGCTTCAGGGGCTATTGCTGCCTGGAGCGCTGTTTATATTGACCTCAACGAGGCACACCTGGGGAGGGCGGGCCGGCAGGGTAAGGCTGCCCAGGTCAGCTAATCCACAACCCTCAGGGAATCACATTGTTGAAAATGGACCTCGCTAAGGCAGAAGAGAAGCCAAGGAAAGAAAGGACACAATGCCATTTGCAGCACCGTAAATGAGTCTAGAAGTAATCACGTGACTTGTAGTAAGTCAGAAAGTGAAAGACACATACCATATCATATCACTTATAGGTGTTACCTAAAAATGGATACCAGGGCAGATATTTCCACGGAGAAGGGCAATCACAGATTCATTAAACAAACTTATGGTTCACGAAAGGAAAGGTGTGAGGTTTGGTTTCATTACGATATCGGGGTTAACAATCATATACAAACACAGATGACATATATAATCACCAAAGACCTACAGAATACCAAGAGAGGACTACTCAACATTCTGTCATAACGTACATGGGAAAAGGATCCCAGGAAGAACAGACATCTGTATATGTGTAAAAGAACCACATCTTCCACACCTACAACAAGCCAAACATTGTAATCAAACTTGCTGTAATAAAAAATAAAAAAATTAAATTAAAAACACGAACAAGAAGTAGTGAGACAAACTTGAGGGGCTTTCTCCTGGCACATTCCATTCTAAATTCCAATCTAGAACACCACTTCCACTGAGGCTCTCTTGCCCTAGTAACCAGATTTGGTAAGGGTGAACTGCTGCCACCTTGTGGCCGTTTCACACAACAGCAGCTTTAATCCCAGCGCTAATGGTCAGTTGATATTCAAAATCATTGCAGGCCTGTAAATGACACCTGCCCTGAACACAATTCCTGGGGTCACATATCGACCAAAAAATTCAAAGGACGTCCATATTTCAAAACGACCGTTTCAAAAGGCATATTTTACGCACATTAGTGTTCTGCTTCTTTTCCTTTCTTTCCTTTTTTGTTAAAAAAAACGGGAATGGAAAAAGGCATCCCTCAGAATGGGCAAAAATCGTTGCAAACGAATCAATGGACAGAGGTTTAATCTCCAATATATATAAACAGCTCATGCAGCTTAATATTAAAAAAACAAACAACCCAATACAAAAATGGGCAGAAGATCTAAAGAGGCGTTTCTTCAAAGAAGACACAGAGATGGCCAAGACGCCCATGAAAAGCTGCTCAACAGCACTAATTATTAGAGAAATGCAAATCAAAACTACAATGAGGTATCACCTCACACCTGTTAGAATCGGCATCATCAGAAAATCTACAAACAACCAATTCTGGGGAGGGTGTGGACGAAAGGAGCCCTCTTCCACTATTGGTGGGAATGTAAATTGATACAGTCACTATGGAGAACAGTATGGAGTTTCCTTAAAAAAACTAGAAATAGAATTACCATCTGATCCAGCAATCCCACTTCTGGGCATATACCCAGAGAAAACCATAAATCAAAAAGGCACATTCACCACAAAGTTCGTTGCAGCACAATTTACAATAGCCAGGTAATAGAAGCCACCTAAATGCCCACAGACAGATAAATGGATAAAGATGTGGTACATATATAAAATGAAATATTACTCGGCCATAAAAAGGAATGAAACTGGGTCATTTGTAGAGACATCGATGGATCAAGGGACTGTCATAAAGAATGAAGTCAGAAAGAGGAAACCAAATACTGTATATTAAGGCATATATGTGGAACCTAAAAAATGGTACAGATGAACTGGTTTGCAGCGAAGAAATACAGACACAGAGGTAGAGAACAAACGTATGGACACCAAGTGTGGGAAGCCATGGGGTGGTGGTGGTGGGATGAGTTGGGAGATTGGGATTGACCTGTATACATGTATATGCATAAAATACATAACTAATAATAAACTGCTGTATTAAAAAATAAATTAATTAATTTCAAAATTCTAAAAAATAAAATTTAAAAATAAGAGAGAAAAAAGTTCTTCCCATCACACAGATGTATTTATAGGAATGAATTATTTCCATGCTTATATCTATAAATACATAAAAGAGGAATAAAATCTAACTTGAAACATTAAAGATAAAAAAAAACCTGAACCCACCATTTATACAGAGGAAAACCCTATCTGGACACTTGCTCCAGCGGTAAACAATTCTGAAATTGGTCAGAGGTGGGGAACCATCTCCCATACAGCCAGCACCCCACCCCCCACGCAAGGAGCGGCCTCATTGCAAAGCTGGGGGATTGTGCCGAGGCATCTGTGCGTAAACGTGAGCTGAGCCCCAGGCCAGCTGCTGCTGAACTGTTCCCACCCTTCCCAGGTAAAACACCTGAATATGTACAAGGGCTTGAAAGCCTAGAGGAAGGGCCGTCGAGCCACACCAGCGACAGCACGCAGGCCAACTTGGTGCCTGCAGGCCAGCCAGGGTGGTCCTGGCCCCGGGCGCTCTTCCGGAAGCTTTCCATTGCCCTGCCTGAGATACGCCTCCTGTCCTGGCCCCCACTGCTTTTTTCCTTCCTCACCTCTGTCCGGAGAGAAATTCCAGCGGAAGGTATGGGTGACACATCCTCTTCTTTACAGGTGTCAGCCTGGCAACTCCTGCAGAAAGGCCAGCAGAGCCCCACTCACACCGGGCCACCCACAAAGCTGTGGCCCCTCACTCCCACCCACCAGCACAGCCCCGAGACTGCTGACGGGGCAGAGAATATGGAGTCAGGCACAGCTTCAGGGGCTATTGCTGCCTGGAGCGCTGTTTATATTGACCTCAACGAGGCACACCTGGGGAGGGCGGGCCGGCAGGGTAAGGCTGCCCAGGTCAGCTAATCCACAACCCTCAGGGACTCACATTGTTGAAAATGGACCTCGCTAAGGCAGAAGAGAAGCCAAGGAAAAAAAGGACACAATGCCATTTGCAGCACCGTAAATGAGTCTAGAAGTAATCACGTGACTTGTAGTAAGTCAGAAAGTGAAAGACACATACCATATCATATCACTTATAGGTGTTACCTAAAAATGGATACCAGGGCAGATATTTCCACGGAGAAGGGCAATCACAGATTCATTAAACAAACTTATGGTTCACGAAAGGAAAGGTGTGAGGTTTGGTTTCATTACGATATCGGGGTTAACAATCATATACAAACACAGATGACATATATAATCACCAAAGACCTACAGAATACCAAGAGAGGACTACTCAACATTCTGTCATAACGTACATGGGAAAAGGATCCCAGGAAGAACAGACATCTGTATATGTGTAAAAGAACCACATCTTCCACACCTACAACAAGCCAAACATTGTAATCAAACTTGCTGTAATAAAAAATAAAAAAAATTAAATTAAAAACACGAACAAGAAGTAGTGAGACAAACTTGAGGGGCTTTCTCCTGGCACATTCCATTCTAAATTCCAATCTAGAACACCACTTCCACTGAGGCTCTCTTGCCCTAGTAACCAGATTTGGTAAGGGTGAACTGCTGCCACCTTGTGGCCGTTTCACACAACAGCAGCTTTAATCCCAGCGCTAATGGTCAGTTGATATTCAAAATCATTGCAGGCCTGTAAATGACACCTGCCCTGAACACAATTCCTGGGGTCACATATCGACCAAAAAATTCAAAGGACGTCCATATTTCAAAACGACCGTTTCAAAAGGCATATTTTACGCACATTAGTGTTCTGCTTCTTTTCCTTTCTTTCCTTTTTTGTTAAAAAAAAACGGGAATGGAAAAAGGCATCCCTCAGAATGGGCAAAAATCGTTGCAAACGAATCAATGGACAGAGGTTTAATCTCCAATATATATAAACAGCTCATGCAGCTTAATATTAAAAAAACAAACAACCCAATACAAAAATGGGCAGAAGATCTAAAGAGGCGTTTCTTCAAAGAAGACACAGAGATGGCCAAGACGCCCATGAAAAGCTGCTCAACAGCACTAATTATTAGAGAAATGCAAATCAAAACTACAATGAGGTATCACCTCACACCTGTTAGAATCGGCATCATCAGAAAATCTACAAACAACCAATTCTGGGGAGGGTGTGGACAAAAGGAGCCCTCTTCCACTATTGGTGGGAATGTAAATTGATACAGTCACTATGGAGAACAGTATGGAGTTTCCTTAAAATAACTAGAAATAGAATTACCATCTGATCCAGCAATCCCACTTCTGGGCATATACCCAGAGAAAACCGTATTTCAAAAAGGCACATTCACCACAAGGTTCGTTGCAGCACTATTTACAATAGCCAGGTAATGGAAGCAACCTAAATGCCCACAGACAGATGAATGGATAAAGATGTGGTACATATATAAAATGGAATATGACTCGTCCATAAAAAGGAATGAAACTGGGTCATTTGTAGAGACATCGATGGATCGAGAGACTGTCATACAGAATGAAGTAAGTCAGAAAGAGGAAAACAAATATTGTATATTAATGCATATATGTGGAGCCTAAAAATGGTACAGATGAACTGGTTTGCAGGGAAGAAATAGAGACACAGAGGTAGAGAACAAACGTATGGACACCAAGTGTGGGAAGCCATGGGGTGGTGGTGGTGGGATGAGTTGGGAGTTTCGGATTGACCTGTATACATGTATATGCATAAAATACATAACTAATAATAACGTGCTGTATAAAAAAATAAATAAAATTTCAAAATTTTAAAAAATAAAATTTAAAAATAAAAGAGAAAAAAGTTCTTCCCGTCACACAGATGTATTTATAGGAATGAATTATTTCCATGCTTATATCTATAAATACATAAAAGAGGAATAAAATCTAACTTGAAACATAAAAGAAAAAAAAAGTGAACCCACGAGTTATACAGAGGAAAACCCTATCACGGCACTGGCTCCAGTGGTAAACAATTCTGAAATTGGTCAGAGGTGGGGAACCATCTCCCATACAGCCAGCAACCCAACCCCCAGACAAGGAGCGTCCTCATTGAAAAGCTGGGGGACCGTGCCGAGGCATCTGTGAGTAAACGTGAGCTGAGCCCCAGGCCAGCTGCTTCTGATCTGTTCCCACCCTTTCCAGGTAAAACACCTGAATATGTACAAGGGCTTGAAAGCCTAGAGGAAGGACCGTGGAGCCAAACCAGCGACAGCACGCAGGACAACTTGGTGCCTGCAGGCCAGCCAGCGTGGTCCTGGCCCCGGGCGCTCTTCCAGAAGCTTTCCATTGCCCTGCCTGAGATACCCCTCCTGTCCCGGACCCCACTGCTTTTTTCCTTCCTCACCTCTGTCCGGAGAGAAATTCCAGCGGAAGGTATGGGTGACACATCCTCTTCTTTACAGGTGTCAGCCTGGCAACTCCTGCAGAAAGGCCAGCAGAACCCCACTCACACAGGGCCACCCACAAAGCTGTGGCCCCTCACTCCCTCCCACCAGCACAGCCCCGAGACTGCTGACGGGGCAGAGAATATGGAGTCAGGCACAGCTTCAGGGGCTATTGCTGCCTGGAGCGCTGTTTATATTGACCTCAACGAGGCACACCTGGGGAGGGCGGGACAGCAGTGTAAGGCTGCCCAGGTCAGCTAATCCACAACCCTCAGGGAATCACATTGTTGAAAATGGACCCCGCTAAGGCAGAAGAGAAGCCAAGGGAAAAAAGGAAACAATGCCATTTGCAGCACCGTAGATGAGTCTAGAAGTAATCACGTGACTTGTAGTAAGTCAGAAAGTGAAAGACACATATCATATCATATCACTTAGAGGTGTTACCTAAAAATGGATACCAGGGCAGATATTTCCACGGAGAAGGGCAATCACAGATTCATTAAACAAACTTATGGTTCACCAATGGAAAGGTGTGAGGATAGGTTTCATTACGATATCGGGGTTAACAGACATATACAAACACAGGTGACATATATAATCACCAAAGACCTACAGAATACCAAGAGAGGACAACTCAACATTCTGTCATAACGTACATGGGAAAAGGATGCCAAGAAGAAGAGTCATCTGTATATGTGTAAAAGAACCACATCTTCCACACCTACAACAAGCCAAACATTGTAATCAAACTTGCTGTAATAAAAAATAAAAACTTAAATTAAAAACACGAACAAGAAGTAGTGAGACAAACGTGAGGGGCTTTCTCCTAGTACATTCCATTCTAAACACCAATCTAGAACACCACTTCCACTGAGGCTCTCTTGCCCTAGTAACCAGATTTGGTAAGGGTGAACTGCTGCCACCTTGTGGCCGTTTCACACAACAGCAGCTTTAATCCCAACGCTAATGGTCAGTTGATATTCAAAATCATTGCAGGCCTGTAAATGACACCTGCCCTGAAAACAAATCCTGGGGTCACATATCGACCAAAAAATTCAAAGGACGTCCATATTTCAAAACGACCGTTTCAAAAGGCATGTTTTACGCACATTAGTGTTCTGCTTCTTTTCCTTTCTTTCCTTTTTTGTTAAAAAACACGGGAATGGAAAAAGGCATCCCTCAGAATGGGCGAAAATCGTTGCAGACGAATCAATGGACAGAGGTTTAATCTCCAATATATATAAACAGCTCATGCAGCTTAATATTAAAAAAACAAACAACCCAAAAAAAAATGGGCAGAAGATCTAAAGAGACGTTTCTTCAAAGGAGACACAGAGATGGCCAAGACGCACATGAAAAGCTGCTCAACAGCACTAATTATTAGAGAAATGCAAATCAAAACTACAATGAGGTATCACCTCACACCTGTTAGAATCGGCATCATCAGAAAATCTACAAACAACCAATTCTGGGGAGGGTGTGGACAAAAGGAGCCCTCTTCCACTATTGGTGGGAATGTAAATTGATACAGTCACTATGGAGAACAGTATGGAGTTTCCTTAAAAAAACTAGAAATAGAATTACCATCTGATCCAGCAATCCCACTTCTGGGCATATACCCAGAGAAAACCGTATTTCAAAAAGGCACATTCACCACAATGTTCGTTGCAGCACTATTTACAATAGCCAGGTAATGGAAGCAACCTAAATGCCCACAGACAGATGAATGGATAAAGATGTGGTACATATATAAAATGGAATATGACTCGGCCATAAAAAGGAATGAAACTGGGTCATTTGTAGAGACATCAATGGATCGAGAGACTGTCATACAGAATGAAGTAAGTCAGAAAGAGGAAAACAAATATTGTATATTAATGCATATATGTGGAGCCTAAAAATGGTACAGATGAACTGGTTTGCAGGGAAGCAATAGAGACACAGAGGTAGAGAACAAACGTATGGACACCAAGTGTGGGAAGCCATGGGGTGGTGGTGGTGGGATGAGTTGGGAGTTTGGGATTGACTTGTATACATGTATATGCATAAAATACATAACTAATAATAACGTGCTGTATAAAAAAATAAATAAAATTTCAAAATTTTAAAAAATAAAATTTAAAAATAAAACAGAAAAAAGTTCTTCCCGTCAAACAGATGTATTTATAGGAATGAATTATTTCCATGCTTATATCTATAAATACATAAAAGAGGAATAACATCTAACTTGAAACATAAAAGAAAAAAAAAAGTGAACCCACGAGTTATACAGAGGAAAACCCTATCACGGCACTTGCTCCAGTGGTAAACAATTCTGAAATTGGTCAGAGGTGGGGAACCATCTCCCATACAGCCAGCAACCCAACCCCCATGCAAGGAGCGTCCTCATTGAAAAGCTGGGGGACCGTGCCGAGGCATCTGTGAGTAAACGTGAGCTGAGCCCCAGGCCAGCTGCTGCTGAACTGTTCCCACCCTTTCCAGGTAAAACACCTGAATATGTACAAGGGCTTGAAAGCCTAGAGGAAGGACCGTGGAGCCATACCAGCGACAGCACGCAGGCCAACTTGGTGCCTGCAGGCCAGCCAGCGTGGTCCTGGACCCGGGTGCTCTTCCAGATGCTTTCCATTGCCCTGCCTGAGATACCCCTCCTGTCCCGGACCCCACTGCTTTTTTCCTTCCTCACCTCGGTCCGGAGAGAAATTCCAGCGGAAGGTATGGGTGACACACCCTCTTCTTTACAGGCGGCAGCCTGGCAACTCCTGCAGAAAGGCCAGCAGAACCCCACTCACACCGGGCCACCCACAAAGCTGTGGCCCCTCACTCCCTCCCACCAGCACAGCCCCGAGACTGCTGACGGGGCAGAGAATATGGAGTCAGGCACAGCTTCAGGGGCTATTGCTGCCTGGAGCTCTGTTTATATTGATCTCAACGAGGCACACCTGGGGAGGGCGGGCCGGCAGGGTAAGGCTGCCCAGGTCAGCTAATCCACAACCCTCAGGGAATAACATTGTTGAAAATAGACCCCGCTAAGGCAGAAGAGAAGCCAAGGGAAAAAAGGACACAATGCCATTTGCAGCACCGTAGATGAGTCTAGAAGTAATCACGTGACTTGTAGTAAGTCAGAAAGTGAAAGACACATATCATATCATATCACTTATAGGTGTTACCTAAAAATGGATACCAGGGCAGATATTTCCACGGAGAAGGGCAATCACAGATTCATTAAACAAACTTATGGTTCACCAATGGAAAAGTGTGAGGATAGGTTTCATTACGATATCGGGGTTAACAGACATATACAAACACAGGTGACATATATAATCACCAAAGACCTACAGAATACCAAGAGAGGACTACTCAACATTCTGTCATAACGTACATGGGAAAAGGATCCCAAGAAGAACAGTCATCTGTATATGTGTAAAAGAACCACATCTTCCACACCTACAACAAGCCAAACATTGTAATCAAACTTGCTGTAATAAAAAATAAAAACTTAAATTAAAAACACGAACAAGAAGTAGTGAGACAAACGTGAGGGGCTTTCTCCTGGTACATTCCATTCTAAACTCCAATCTAGAACACCACTTCCACTGAGGCTCTCTTGCCCTAGTAACCAGATTTGGTAAGGGTGAACTGCTGCCACCTTGTGGCCGTTTCACACAACAGCAGCTTTAATCCCAACGCTAATGGTCAGTTGATATTCAAAATCATTGCAGGCCTGTAAATGACACCTGCCGTGAAAACAAATCCTGGGGTCACATATCGACCAAAAATTTCAAAGGACGTCCATATTTCAAAACGACCGTTTCAAAAGGCATATTTTACGCACATTAGTGTTATGCTTCTTTTCCTTTCTTTCCTTTTTTGTTAAAAAAAATGGGAATGAAAAAAGGCATCCCTCAGGATGGGTGAAAATCGTTGCAAACGAATCAATGGACACAGGTTTAATCTGCAATATATATAAACAGCTCATGCAGCTTAATATTAAAAAAAACAAACAACCCAAAAAAAATGGGCAGAAGATCTAAAGAGACGTTTCTTCAAAGGAGACACAGAGATGGCCAAGACGCACATGAAAAGCTGCTCAACAGCACTAATTATTAGAGAAATGCAAATCAAAACTACAATGAGGTATCACCTCACACCTGTTAGAATCGGCATCATCAGAAAATCTACAAACAACCAATTCTGGGGAGGGTGTGGACAAAAGGAGCCCTCTTCCACTATTGGTGGGAATGTAAATTGATACAGTCACTATGGAGAACAGTATGGAGTTTCCTTAAAAAAACTAGAAATAGAATTACCATCTGATCCAGCAATCCCACTTCTGGGCATATACCCAGAGAAAACCGTATTTCAAAAAGGCACATTCACCACAATGTTCGTTGCAGCACTATTTACAATAGCCAGGTAATGGAAGCAACCTAAATGCCCACAGACAGATGAATGGATAAAGATGTGGTACATATATAAAATGGAATATGACTCGGCCATAAAAAGGAATGAAACTGGGTCATTTGTAGAGACATCGATGGATCGAGAGACTGTCATACAGAATGAAGTAAGTCAGAAAGAGGAAAACAAATATTGTATATTAATGCATATATGTGGAGCCTAAAAATGGTACAGATGAACTGGTTTGCAGGGAAGAAATAGAGACACAGAGGTAGAGAACAAACGTATGGACACCAAGTGTGGGAAGCCATGGGGTGGTGGTGGTGGGATGAGTTGGGAGATTGGGATTGACCTGTATACATGTATATGCATAAAATACATAACTAATAATAACGTGCTGTATAAAAACATAAATAAAATTAAATTTCAAAATTTTAAAAAATAAAATTTAAAAATAAAACAGAAAAAATTCTTCCCGTCACACAGATGTATTTATAGGAATGAATTATTTCCATGCTTATATTTATAAATACATAAAAGAGGAATAAAATCTAACTTGAACCAAAAAAGAAAAAAAAATTGAACCCACGAGTTATACAGAGGAAAACCCTAACACGGCACTTGCTCCAGCGGTAAACAATTCTGAAATTGGTCAGAGGTGGGGAACCATCTCCCATACAGCCAGCCACCCAACCCCCACACAAGGAGCGTCCTCATTGAAAAGTTGGGGGACCATGCCGAGGCATCTGTGAGTAAACGTGAGCTGAGCCCCAGGCCAGCTGCTGCTGAACTGTTCCCACCCTTTCCAGGTAAAACACCTGAATATGTACAAGGGCTTGAAAGCCTAGAGGAAGGACCGTGGAGCCACACCAGCGACAGCACGCAGGCCAACTTGGTGCCTGCAGGCCAGCCAGCGTGGTCCTGGAACCTGGCGCTCTTCCAGAAGCATTCCATTGCCCTGCCTGAGATACCCCTCCTGTCCCGGCCCCCACTGCTTTTTTCCTTCCTCACCTCTGTCCGGAGAGAAATTCCAGCGGAAGGTATGGGTGACACATCCTCTTCTTTACAGGCGGCAGCCTGGCAACTCCTGCAGAAAGGCCAGCAGAACCCCACTCACACCGGGCCACCCACAAAGCTGTGGCCCCTCACTCCCTCCCACCAGCACAGCCCCGAGACTGCTGACGGGGCAGAGAATATGGAGTCAGGCACAGCTTCAGGGGCTATTGCTGCCTGGAGCGCTGTTTATATTGACCTCAACGAGGCACACCTGGGGAGGGCGGGCCGGCAGGGTAAGGCTGCCCAGGTCAGCTAATCCACAACCCTCAGGGAATCACATTGTTGAAAATGGACCCCGCTAAGGCAGAAGAGAAGCCAAGGGAAAAAAGGACACAATGCCATTTGCAGCACCGTAGATGAGTCTAGAAGTAATCACGTGACTTGTAGTAAGTCAGAAAGTGAAAGACACATATCATATCATATCACTTATAGGTGTTACCTAAAAATGGATACCAGGGCAGATATTTCCACGGAGAAGGGCAATCACAGATTCATTAAACAAACTTATGGTTCACCAATGGAAAAGTGTGAGGATAGGTTTCATTACGATATCGGGGTTAACGGACATATACAAACACAGGTGACATATATAATCACCAAAGACCTACAGAATACCAAGAGAGGACTACTCAACATTCTGTCATAACGTACATGGGAAAAGGATCCCAAGAAGAACAGTCATCTGTATATGTGTAAAAGAACCACATCTTCCACACCTACAACAAGCCAAACATTGTAATCAAACTTGCTGTAATAAAAAATAAAAACTTAAATTAAAAACACGAACAAGAAGTAGTGAGACAAACGTGAGGGGCTTTCTCCTGGTACATTCCATTCTAAACTCCAACCTAGAACACCACTTCCACTGAGGCTGTCTTGCCCTAGTAACCAGATTTGGTAAGGGTGAACTGCTGCCACCTTGTGGCCGTTTCACACAACAGCAGCTTTAATCCCAACGCTAATGGTCAGTTGATATTCAAAATCATTGCAAGCCTGTAAATGACACCTGCCGTGAAAACAAATCCTGGGGTCATATATCGACCAAAAATTTCAAAGGACGTCCATATTTCAAAACGACCGTTTCAAAAGGCATATTTTACGCACATTAGTGTTCTGCTTCTTTTCCTTTCTTTCCTTTTTTGTTAAAAAAAACGGGAATGAAAAAAGGCATCCCTCAGGATGGGTGAAAATCGTTGCAAACGAATCAATGGACACAGGTTTAATCTCCAATATATATAAATAGCTCATGCAGCTTAATATTAAAAAAAACAAACAACCCAAAATAAAATGGGCAGAAGATCTAAAGAGACGTTTCTTCAAAGGAGACACAGAGATGGCCAAGACGCACATGAAAAGCTGCTCAACAGCACTAATTATTAGAGAAATGCAAATCAAAACTACAATGAGGTATCACCTCACACCTGTTAGAATCGGCATCATCAGAAAATCTACAAACAACCAATTCTGGGGAGGGTGTGGACAAAAGGAGCCCTCTTCCACTATTGGTGGGAATGTAAATTGATACAGTCACTATGGAGAACAGTATGGAGTTTCCTTAAAAAAACTAGAAATAGAATTACCATCTGATCCAGCAATCCCACTTCTGGGCATATACCCAGAGAAAACCGTAAATCAAAAAGGCACATTCACCACAAAGTTCGTTGCAGCACAATTTACAATAGCCAGGTAATAGAAGCCACCTAAATGCCCACAGACAGATAAATGGATAAAGATGTGGTACATATATAAAATGAAATATTACTCGGCCATAAAAAGGAATGAAACTGGGTCATTTGTAGAGACATCGTTGGATCAAGGGACTGTCATACAGAATGAAGTCAGAAAGAGGAAACCAAATACTGTATATTAAGGCATATATGTGGAACCTAAAAAATGGTACAGATGAACTGGTTTGCAGCGAAGAAATAGAGACACAGAGGTAGAGAACAAACGTATGGACACCAAGTGTGGGAAGCCATGGGGTGGTGGTGGTGGGATGAGTTGGGAGATTGGGATTGACCTGTATACATGTATATGCATAAAATACATAACTAATAATAACGTGCTGTATAAAAACATAAATAAAATAAAATTTCAAAATTTTAAAAAATAAAATTTAAAAATAAAACAGAAAAAATTCTTCCCGTCACACAGATGTATTTATAGGAATGAATTATTTCCATGCTTATATTTATAAATACATAAAAGAGGAATAAAATCTAACTTGAACCAAAAAAGAAAAAAAAATTGAACCCACGAGTTATACAGAGGAAAACCCTATGACGGCACTTGCTCCAGTGGTAAACAATTCTGAAATTGGTCAGAGGTGGGGAACCATCTCCCATACAGCCAGCAACCCACCCCCCACGCAAGGAGCGTCCTCATTGCAAAGCTGGGGGACCATGCCGAGGCATCTGTGAGTAAACGTGAGCTGAGCCCCAGGCCAGCTGCTGCTGAACTGTTCCCACCCTTTCCAGGTAAAACACCTGAATATGTACAAGGGCTTGAAAGCCTAGAGGAAGGACCGTGGAGCCACACCAGCGACAGCACGCAGGCCAACTTGGTGCCTGCAGGCCAGCCAGCGTGGTCCTGGACCCTGGCGCTCTTCCAGAAGCTTTCCATTGCCCTGCCTGAGATACCCCTCCTGTCCCGGCCCCCACTGCTTTTTTCCTTCCACACCTCTGTCCGGAGAGAAATTCCAGCGGAAGGTATGGGTGACACATCCTCTTCTTTACAGGCGGCAGCCTGGCAACTCCTGCAGAAAGGCCAGCAGAACCCCACTCACACCGGGCCACACACAAAGCTGTGGCCCCTCACTCCCTCCCACCAGCACAGCCCCGAGACTGCTGACGGGGCAGAGAATATGGAGTCAGGCACAGCTTCAGGGGCTATTGCTGCCTGGAGCGCTGTTTATATTGACCTCAACGAGGCACACCTGGGGAGGGCGGGCCGGCAGGGTAAGGCTGCCCAGGTCAGCTAATCCACAACCCTCAGGGAATCACATTGTTGAAAATGGACCCCGCTAAGGCAGAAGAGAAGCCAAGGGAAAAAAGGACACAATGCCATTTGCAGCACCGTAGATGAGTCTAGAAGTAATCACGTGACTTGTAGTAAGTCAGAAAGTGAAAGACACATATCATATCATATCACTTATAGGTGTTACCTAAAAATGGATACCAGGGCAGATATTTCCACGGAGAAGGGCAATCACAGATTCATTAAACAAACTTATGGTTCACCAATGGAAAGGTGTGAGGATTGGTTTCATTACGATATCGGGGTTAACAGACATATACAAACACAGGTGACATATATAATCACCAAAGACCTACAGAATACCAAGAGAGGACTACTCAACATTCTGTCATAACGTACATGGGAAAAGGATCCCAAGAAGAACAGTCATCTGTATATGTGTAAAAGAACCACTTCTTCCACACCTACAACGAGCCAAACATTGTAATCAAACTTGCTGTAATAAAAAATATAAACTTAAATTAAAAACACGAACAAGAAGTAGTGAGACAAACGTGAGGGGCTTTCTCCTGGTACATTCCATTCTAAACTCCAATCTAGAACACCACTTCCACTGAGGCTCTCTTGCCCTAGTAACCAGATTTGGTAAGGGTGAACTGCTGCCACCTTGTGGCCGTTTCACACAACAGCAGCTTTAATCCCAACGCTAATGGTCAGTTGATATTCAAAATCATTGCAGGCCTGTAAATGACACCTGCCCTGAAAACAAATCCTGGGGTCACATATCGACCAAAAATTTCAAAGGACGTCCATATTTCAAAACGACCGTTTCAAAAGGCATATTTTACGCACATTAGTGTTCTGCTTCTTTTCCTTTCTTTCCTTTTTTGTTAAAAAAAACGGGAATGAAAAAAGGCATCCCTCAGGATGGGTGAAAATCGTTGCAAACGAATCAATGGACACAGGTTTAATCTCCAATATATATAAACAGCTCATGCAGCTTAATATTAAAAAAAACAAACAACCCAAAAAAAATGGGCAGAAGATCTAAAGAGACGTTTCTTCAAAGGAGACACAGAGATGGCCAAGACGCACATGAAAAGCTGCTCAACAGCACTAATTATTAGAGAAATGCAAATCAAAACTACAATGAGGTATCACCTCACACCTGTTAGAATCGGCATCATCAGAAAATCTACAAACAACCAATTCTGGGGAGGGTGTGGACAAAAGGAGCCCTCTTCCACTATTGGTGGGAATGTAAATTGATACAGTCACTATGGAGAACAGTATGGAGTTTCCTTAAAAAAACTAGAAATAGAATTACCATCTGATCCAGCAATCCCACTTCTGGGCATATACCCAGAGAAAACCGTATTTCAAAATGGCACATTCACCACAATGTTCGTTGCAGCACTATTTACAATAGCCAGGTAATGGAAGCAACGTAAATGCCCACAGACAGATGAATGGATAAAGATGTGGTACATGTATAAAATGGAATATGACTCGGCCATAAAAAGGAATGAAACTGGGTCATTTGTAGAGACATCGATGGATCGAGAGACTGTCATACAGAATGAAGTAAGTCAGAAAGAGGAAAACAAATATTGTATATTAATGCATATATGTGGAGCCTAAAAATGGTACAGATGAACTGGTTTGCAGGGAAGAAATAGAGACACAGAGGTAGAGAACAAACGTATGGACACCAAGTGTGGGAAGCCATGGGGTGGTGGTGGTGGGATGAGTTGGGAGATTGGGATTGACCTGTATACATGTATATGCATAAAATACATAACTAATAATAAGGTGCTGTATAAAAACATAAATAAAATTAAATTTCAAAATTTTAAAAAATAAAATTTAAAAATAAAACAGAAAAAATTCTTCCCGTCACACAGATGTATTTATAGGAATGAATTATTTCCATGCTTATATTTATAAATACATAAAAGAGGAATAAAATCTAACTTGAACCAAAAAAGAAAAAAAAATTGAACCCACGAGTTATACAGAGGAAAACCCTATCACGGCACTTGCTCCAGCGGTAAACAATTCTGAAATTGGTCAGAGCTGGGGAACCATCTCCCATACAGCCAGCCATCCAACCCCCACACAAGGAGCGTCCTCATTGAAATGCTGGGGGACCGTGCCGAGGCATCTGTGAGTAAACGTGAGCTGAGCCCCAGGCCAGCTGCTGCTGAACTGTTCCCACCCTTTCCAGGTAAAACCCCTGAATATGTACAAGGGCTTGAAAGCCTAGAGGAAGGACCGTGGAGCCACACCAGCGACAGCACGCAGGCCAACTTGGTGCCTGCAGGCCAGCCAGCGTGGTCCTGGACCCTGGCGCTCTTCCAGAAGCTTTCCATTGCCCTGCCTGAGATACCCCTCCTGTCCCGGCCCCCACTGCTTTTTTCCTCCCTCACCTCTGTCCGGAGAGAAATTCCAGCAGAAGGTATGGGTGACACATCCTCTTCTTTACAGGCGGCAGCCTGGCAACTCCTGCAGAAAGGCCAGCAGAACCCCACTCACACCGGGCCACCCACAAAGCTGTGGCCCCTCACTCCCTCCCACCAGCACAGCCCCGAGACTGCTGACGGGGCAGAGAATATGGAGTCAGGCACAGCTTCAGGGGCTATTGCTGCCTGGAGCTGTGTTTATATTGACCTCAACGAGGCACACCTGGGGAGGGCGGGCCGGCAGGGTAAGGCTGCCCAGGTCAGCTAATCCACAACCCTCAGGGAATCACATTGTTGAAAATGGACCCCGCTAAGGCAGAAGAGAAGCCAAGGGAAAAAAGGACACAATGCCATTTGTAGCACCGTAGATGAGTCTAGAAGTAATCACGTGACTTGTAGTAAGTCAGAAAGTGAAAGACACATATCATATCATATCACTTATAGGTGTTACCTAAAAATGGATACCAGGGCAGATATTTCCACGGAGAAGGGCAATCACAGATTCATTAAACAAACTTATGGTTCACCAATGGAAAGGTGTGAGGATAGGTTTCATTATGATATCGTGGTTAACAGACATATACAAACACAGGTGACATATATAATCACCAAAGACCTACAGAATACCAAGAGAGGACTACTCAACATTCTGTCATAACGTACATGGGAAAAGGATCCCAAGAAGAACAGTCATCTGTATATGTGTAAAAGAACCACTTCTTCCACACCTACAACGAGCCAAACATTGTAATCAAACTTGCTGTAATAAAAAATATAAACTTAAATTAAAAACACGAACAAGAAGTAGTGAGACAAACGTGAGGGGCTTTCTCCTGGTACATTCCATTCTAAACTCCAATCTAGAACACCACTTCCACTGAGGCTCTCTTGCCCTAGTAACCAGATTTGGTAAGGGTGAACTGCTGCCACCTTGTGGCCGTTTCACACAACAGCAGCTTTAATCCCAACGCTAATGGTCAGTTGATATTCAAAATCATTGCAGGCCTGTAAATGACACCTGCCCTGAAAACAAATCCTGGGGTCACATATCGACCAAAAATTTCAAAGGACGTCCATATTTCAAAACGACCGTTTCAAAAGGCATATTTTACGCACATTAGTGTTCTGCTTCTTTTCCTTTCTTTCCTTTTTTGTTAAAAAAAACGGGAATGAAAAAAGGCATCCCTCAGGATGGGTGAAAATCGTTGCAAACGAATCAATGGACACAGGTTTAATCTCCAATATATATAAACAGCTCATGCAGCTTAATATTAAAAAAAACAAACAACCCAAAAAAATGGGCAGAAGATCTAAAGAGACGTTTCTTCAAAGGAGACACAGAGATGGCCAAGACGCACATGAAAAGCTGCTCAACAGCACAAATTATTAGAGAAATGCACATCAAAACTACAATGAGGTATCACCTCACACCTGTTAGAATCGGCATCATCAGAAAATCTACAAACAACCAATTCTGGGGAGGGTGTGGACAAAAGGAGCCCTCTTCCACTATTGGTGGGAATGTAAATTGATACAGTCACTATGGAGAACAGTATGGAGTTTCCTTAAAAAAACTAGAAATAGAATTACCATCTGATCCAGCAATCCCACTTCTGGGCATATACCCAGAGAAAACCGTATTTCAAAATGGCACATTCACCACAATGTTCGTTGCAGCACTATTTACAATAGCCAGGTAATGGAAGCAACGTAAATGCCCACAGACAGATGAATGGATAAAGATGTGGTACATGTATAAAATGGAATATGACTCGGCCATAAAAAGGAATGAAACTGGGTCATTTGTAGAGACATCGATGGATCGAGAGACTGTCATACAGAATGAAGTAAGTCAGAAAGAGGAAAACAAATATTGTATATTAATGCATATATGTGGAGCCTAAAAATGGTACAGATGAACTGGTTTGCAGGGAAGAAATAGAGACACAGAGGTAGAGAACAAACGTATGGACACCAAGTGTGGGAAGCCATGGGGTGGTGGTGGTGGGATGAGTTGGGAGTTTCGGATTGCCCTGTATACATGTATATACATAAAATACATAACTAATAATAACGTGCTGTATAAAAAAAATAAATAAAATTAAATTTCAAAATTTTAAAAAATAAAATTTAAAAATAAAACAGAAAAAATTCTTCCCATCACAGAGATGTATTTATACGAAAGAATTATTTCCATGCTTATATCTATAAATACATAAAAGGGGAATAAAATCTAACTTGAACCATAAAGGAAAAAAAAAACCTGAACCCAGGAGTTATACAGAGGAAAATCCTATCAGGGCACTTGCTCCAGTGGTAAACAATTCTGAAATTGGTCAGAGGTGGAGAACCATCTCCCATACAGCCAGCAACCCACCCCCCACGCAAGGAGCGTCCTCATTGCAAAGCTGGGGGACCATGCCGAGGCATCTGTGAGTAAACGTGAGCTGAGCCCCAGGCCAGCTGCTGCTGAACTGTTCCCACCCTTTCCAGGTAAAACACCTGAATATGTACAAGGGCTTGAAAGCCTAGAGGAAGGACCGTGGAGCCACACCAGCGACAGCACGCAGGCCAACTTGGTGCCTGCAGGCCAGCCAGCGTGGTCCTGGCCCCGGGCGCTCTTCCAGAAGCTTTCCATTGCCCTGCCTGAGATACCCCTCCTGTCCCGGCCCCACTGCTTTTTTTCCTTCCTCACCTCTGTCCGGAGAGAAATTCCAGCGGAAGGTATGGGTGACACATCCTCTTCTTTACAGGCGGCAGCCTGGCAACTCCTGCAGAAAGGCCAGCAGAACCCCACTCACACCGGGCCACCCACAAAGCTGTGGCCCCTCACTCACTCCCACCAGCACAGCCCCGAGACTGCTGACGGGGCAGAGAATATGGAGTCAGGCACAGCTTCAGGGGCTATTGCTGCCTGGAGCTCTGTTTATATTGACCTCAAGGAGGCACACCTGGGGAGGGCGGGCCGGCAGGGTAAGGCTGCCCAGGTCAGCTAATGCACAACCCTCAGGGAATCACATTGTTGAAAATGGACCCCGCTAAGGCAGAAGAGAAGCCAAGGGAAAAAAGGACACAATGCCATTTGCAGCACCGTAGATGAGTCTAGAAGTAATCACGTGACTTGTAGTAAGTCAGAAAGTGAAAGACACATATCATATCATATCACTTATAGGTGTTACCTAAAAATGGATACCAGGGCAGATATTTCCACGGAGAAGGGCAATCACAGATTCATTAAACAAACTTATGGTTCACCAATGGAAAGGTGTGAGGATTGGTTTCATTACGATATCGGGGTTAACAGACATATACAAACATAGGTGACATATATAATCACCAAAGACCTACAGAATACCAAGAGAGGACTACTCAACATTCTCTCATAACGTACATGGGAAAAGGATCCCAAGAAGAACAGTCATCTGTATATGTGTAAAAGAACCACATCTTCCACACCTACAACAAGCCAAACATTGTAATCAAACTTGCTGTAATAAAAAATAAAAACTTAAATTAAAAACACGAACAAGAAGTAGTGAGACAAACGTGAGGGGCTTTCTCCTGGTACATTCCATTCTAAACTCCAATCTAGAACACCACTTCCACTGAGGCTCTCTTGCCCTAGTAACCAGATTTGGTAAGGGTGAACTGCTGCCACCTTGTGGCCGTTTCACACAACAGCAGCTTTAATCCCAACGCTAATGGTCAGTTGATATTCAAAATCATTGCAGGCCTGTAAATGACACCTGCCCTGAAAACAAATCCTGGGGTCACATATCGACCAAAAATTTCAAAGGACGTCCATATTTCAAAACGACCGTTTCAAAAGGCATATTTTACGCACATTAGTGTTCGGCTTCTTTTCCTTTCTTTCCTTTTTTGTTAAAAAACACGGGAATGAAAAAGGCATCCCTCAGGATGGGTGAAAATCGTTGCAAACGAATCAATGGACACAGGTTTAATCTCCAATATATATAAACAGCTCATGCAGCTTAATATTAAAAAAACAAACAACCCCAAAAAAATGGGCAGAAGATCTAAAGAGACGTTTCTTCAAAGGAGACACAGAGATGGCCAAGACGCCCATGAAAAGCTGCTCAACAGCACTAATTATTAGAGAAATGCAAATCAAAACTACAATGAGGTATCACCTCACACCTGTTAGAATCGGCATCATCAGAAAATCTACAAACAACCAATTCTGGGGAGGGTGTGGACAAAAGGAGCCCTCTTCCACTATTGGTGGGAATGTAAATTGATACAGTCACTATGCAGAACAGTATGGAGTTTCCTTAAAAAAACTAGAAATAGAATTACCATCTGATCCAGCAATCCCACTTCTGGGCATATACCCAGAGAAAACCGTATTTCAAAAAGGCACATTCACCACAATGTTCGTTGCAGCACTATTTACAATAGCCAGGTAATGGAAGCAACCTAAATGCCCACAGACAGATGAATGGATAAAGATGTGGTACATATATAAAATGGAATATGACTCAGCCATAAAAAGGAAAGAAACTGGGTCAATTGTAGAGACATCGATGGATCGAGAGACTGTCATACAGAATGAAGTAAGTCAGAATGAGGAAAACAAATATTGTATATTAATGCATATATGTGGAGCCTAAAAATGGTACAGATGAACTGGTTTGCAGGGAAGAAATAGAGACAGAGAGGTAGAGAACAAACGTATGGACACCAAGTGTGGGAAGCCATGGGGTGGTGGTGGTGGGATGAGTTGGGAGTTTGGGATTGACCTGTATACATGTATATACATAAAATACATAGCTAATAATAACGTGCTGTATAAAAAAATAAATTAAATTAAATTTCAAAATTTTAAAAAATAAAATTTAAAAATAAAACAGAAAAAATTCTTCCCATCACACAGATGTATTTATAGGAAAGAATTATTTCCATGCTTATAACTATAAATACATAAAAGGGGAATAAAATCTAACTTGAACCATAAAAGAAAAAAAAAAAACCTGTACCCAGGAGTTATACAGAGGAAAACCCTATCAGGGCACTTGCTCCAGTGGTAAACAATTCTGAAATTGGTCAGAGGTGGGGAACCATCTCCCATACAGCCAGCAACCCACCCCCCACGCAAGGAGCGTCGCCATTGCAAAGCTGGGGGACCGTGCCGAGGCATCTGTGAGTAAACGTGATCTGAGCCCCAGGCCAGCTGCTGCTGAACTGTTCCCACCCTTTCCAGGTAAAACACCTGAATATGTACAAGGGCTTGAAAGCCTAGAGGAAGGACCGTGGAGCCACACCAGCGACAGCACGCAGGCCAACTTGGTGCCTGCAGGCCAGCCAGCGTGGTCCTGGACCCTGGCGCTCTTCCAGAAGCTTTCCATTGCCCTGCCTGAGATACCCCTCCTGTCCCGGCCCCCACTGCTTTTTTCCTTCCTCACCTCTGTCCGGAGAGAAATTCCAGCGGAAGGTATGGGTGACACATCCTCTTCTTTACAGGCGGCAGCCTGGCAACTCCTGCAGAAAGGCCAGCAGAACCCCACTCACACCGGGCCACCCACAAAGCTGTGGCCCCTCACTCCCTCCCACCAGCACAGCCCCGAGACTGCTGACGGGGCAGAGAATATGGAGTCAGGCACAGCTTCAGGGGCTATTGCTGCCTGGAGCTCTGTTTATATTGACCTCAACGAGGCACACCTGGGGAGGGAGGGCCGGCAGGGTAAGGCTGCCCAGGTCAGCTAATCCACAACCCTCAGGGAATCACATTGTTGAAAATGGACCCCGCTAAGGCAGAAGAGAAGCCAAGGGAAAAAAGGACACAATGCCATTTGCAGCACCGTAGATGAGTCTAGAAGTAATCACGTGACTTGTAGTAAGTCAGAAAGTGAAAGACACATATCATATCATATCACTTATAGGTGTTACCTAAAAATGGATACCAGGGCAGATATTTCCACGGAGAAGGGCAATCACAGATTCATTAAACAAACTTATGGTTCACCAATGGAAAGGTGTGAGGATTGGTTTCATTATGATATCGGGGTTAACAGACATATACAAACACAGGTGACATATATAATCACCAAAGACCTACAGAATACCAAGAGAGGACTACTCAACATTCTGTCATAACGTACATGGGAAAAGGATCCCAAGAAGAAGTCATCTGTATATGTGTAAAAGAACCACATCTTCCACACCTACAACAAGCCAAACATTGTAATCAAACTTGCTGTAATAAAAAATAAAAACTTAAATTAAAAACACGAACAAGAAATAGTGAGACAAACGTGAGGGGCTTTCTCCTGGCACATTCCATTCTAAACTCCAATCTAGAACACCACTTCCACTGAGGCTCTCTTGCCCTAGTAACCAGATTTGGTAAGGGTGAACTGCTGCCACCTTGTGGCCGTTTCACACAACAGCAGCTTTAATCCCAATGCTAATGGTCAGTTGATATTCAAAATCATTGCAGGCCTGTAAATGACACCTGCCCTGAAAAGAAATCCTGGGGTCACATATCGACCAAAAAATTCAAAGGACGTCCATATTTCAAAACGACCGTTTCAAAAGGCATATTTTACGCACATTAGTGTTCTGCTTCTTTTCCTTTCTTTCCTTTTTTGTTAAAAAACACGGGAATGGAAAAAGGCATCCCTCAGAATGGGCGAAAATCGTTGCAGACGAATCAATGGACAAAGGTTTAATCTCCAATATATATAAACAGCTCATGCAGCTTAATATTAAAAAAACAAACAACCCAAAAAAAATGGGCAGAAGATCTAAAGAGACGTTTCTTCAAAGGAGACACAGAGATGGCCAAGACGCACATGAAAAGCTGCTCAACAGCACTAATTATTAGAGAAATGCAAATCAAAACTACAATGAGGTATCACCTCACACCTGTTAGAATCGGCATCATCAGAAAATCTACAAACAACCAATTCTGGGGAGGGTGTGGACAAAAGGAGCCCTCTTCCACTATTGGTGGGAATGTAAATTGATACAGTCACTATGCAGAACAGTATGGAGTTTCCTTAAAAAAACTAGAAATAGAATTACCATCTGATCCAGCAATCCCACTTCTGGGCATATACCCAGAGAAAACCGTATTTCAAAAAGGCACATTCACCACAATGTTCGTTGCAGCACTATTTACAATAGCCAGGTAATGGAAGCAACCTAAATGCCCACAGACAGATGAATGGATAAAGATGTGGTACATATATAAAATGGAATATGACTCGGCCATAAAAAGGAAAGAAACTGGGTCAATTGTAGAGACATCGATGGATCGAGAGACTGTCATACAGAATGAAGTAAGTCAGAATGAGGAAAACAAATATTGTATATTAATGCATATATGTGGAGCCTAAAAATGGTACAGATGAACTGGTTTGCAGGGAAGAAATAGAGACAGAGAGGTAGAGAACAAACGTATGGCCACCAAGTGTGGGAAGCCATGGGGTGGTGGTGGTGGGATGAGTTGGGAGTTTGGGATTGACCTGTATACATGTATATACATAAAATACATAGCTAATAATAACGTGCTGTATAAAAAAATAAATAAAATTAAATTTCAAAATTTTAAAAAATAAAATTTAAAAATAAAAGAGAAAAAATTCTTCCCATCACACAGATGTATTTATAGGAAAGAATTATTTCCATGCTTATAACTATAAATACATAAAAGGGGAATAAAATCTAACTTGAACCATAAAAGAAAAAAAAAACCTGTACCCAGGAGTTATACAGAGGAAAACCCTATCAGGGCACTTGCTCCAGTGGTAAACAATTCTGAAATTGGTCAGAGGTGGGGAACCATCTCCCATACAGCCAGCAACCCACCCCCCACGCAAGGAGCGTCGTCATTGCAAAGCTGGGGGACCGTGCCGAGGCATCTGTGAGTAAACGTGATCTGAGCCCCAGGCCAGCTGCTGCTGAACTGTTCCCACCCTTTCCAGGTAAAACACCTGAATATGTACAAGGGCTTGAAAGCCTAGAGGAAGGACCGTGGAGCCACACCAGCGACAGCACGCAGGCCAACTTGGTGCCTGCAGGCCAGCCAGCGTGGTCCTGGACCCTGGCGCTCTTCCAGAAGCTTTCCATTGCCCTGCCTGAGATACCCCTCCTGTCCCGGCCCCCACTGCTTTTTTCCTTCCTCACCTCTGTCCGGAGAGAAATTCCAGCGGAAGGTATGGGTGACACATCCTCTTCTTTACAGGCGGCAGCCTGGCAACTCCTGCAGAAAGGCCAGCAGAACCCCACTCACACCGGGCCACCCACAAAGCTGTGGCCCCTCACTCCCTCCCACCAGCACAGCCCCGAGACTGCTGACGGGGCAGAGAATATGGAGTCAGGCACAGCTTCAGGGGCTATTGCTGCCTGGAGCTCTGTTTATATTGACCTCAACGAGGCACACCTGGGGAGGGCGGGCCGGCAGGGTAAGGCTGCCCAGGTCAGCTAATCCACAACCCTCAGGGAATCACATTGTTGAAAATGGACCCCGCTAAGGCAGAAGAGAAGCCAAGGGAAAAAAGGACACAATGCCATTTGCAGCACCGTAGATGAGTCTAGAAGTAATCACGTGACTTGTAGTAAGTCAGAAAGTGAAAGACACATACCATATCATATCACTTATAGGTGTTACCTAAAAATGGATACCAGGGCAGATATTTCCACGGAGAAGGGCAATCACAGATTCATTAAACAAACTTATGGTTCACGAAAGGAAAGGTGTGAGGTTTGGTTTCATTACGATATCGGGGTTAACAATCATATACAAACACAGATGACATATATAATCACCAAAGACCTACAGAATACCAAGAGAGGACTACTCAACATTCTGTCATAACGTACATGGGAAAAGGATCCCAGGAAGAACAGACATCTGTATATGTGTAAAAGAACCACATCTTCCACACCTACAACAAGCCAAACATTGTAATCAAACTTGCTGTAATAAAAAATAAAAAAATTAAATTAAAAACACGAACAAGAAGTAGTGAGACAAACTTGAGGGGCTTTCTCCTGGCACATTCCATTCTAAATTCCAATCTAGAACACCACGTCCACTGAGGCTCTCTTGCCCTAGTAACCAGATTTGGTAAGGGTGAACTGCTGCCACCTTGTGGCCGTTTCACACAACAGCAGCTTTAATCCCAGCGCTAATGGTCAGTTGATATTCAAAATCATTGCAGGCCTGTAAATGACACCTGCCCTGAACACAATTCCTGGGGTCACATATCGACCAAAAAATTCAAAGGACGTCCATATTTCAAAACGACCGTTTCAAAAGGCATATTTTACGCACATTAGTGTTCTGCTTCTTTTCCTTTCTTTCCTTTTTTGTTAAAAAAAAAACGGGAATGGAAAAAGGCATCCCTCAGAATGGGCAAAAATCGTTGCAAACGAATCAATGGACAGAGGTTTAATCTCCAATATATATAAACAGCTCATGCAGCTTAATATTAAAAAAACAAACAACCCCAAAAAAAATGGGCAGAAGATCTAAAGAGACGTTTCTTCAAAGGAGACACAGAGATGGCCAAGACGCACATGAAAAGCTGCTCAACAGCACTAATTATTAGAGAAATGCAAATCAAAACTACAATGAGGTATCACCTCACACCTGTTAGAATCGGCATCATCAGAAAATCTACAAACAACCAATTCTGGGGAGGGTGTGGACAAAAGGAGCCCTCTTCCACTATTGGTGGGAATGTAAATTGATACAGTCACTATGGAGAACAGTATGGAGTTTCCTTAAAAAAACTAGAAATAGAATTACCATCTGATCCAGCAATCCCACTTCTGGGCATATACCCAGAGAAAACCGTAAATCAAAAAGGCACATTCACCACAAAGTTCGTTGCAGCACAATTTACAATAGCCAGGTAATGGAAGCAACCTAAATGCCCACAAACAGATGAATGGATAAAGATGTGGTACATATATAAAATGAAATATTACTCGGCCATAAAAAGGAATGAAACTGGGTCATTTGTAGAGACATCGATGGATCAAGGGACTGTCATACAGAATGAAGTCAGAAAGAGGAAACCAAATACTGTATATTAAGGCATATATGTGGAACCTAAAAAATGGTACAGATGAACTGGTTTGCAGCGAAGAAATAGAGACACAGAGGTAGAGAACAAACGTATGGACACCAAGTGTTGGAAGCCATGGGGTGGTGGTGGTGGGATGAGTTGGGAGATTGGGATTGACCTGTATACATGTATATGCATAAAATACATAACTAATAATAAACTGCTGTATAAAAAATAAATTAATTAATTTCAAAATTCTAAAAAATAAAATTTAAAAATAAAAGAGAAAAAAGTTCTTCCCGTCACACAGATGTATTTATAGGAATGAATTATTTCCATGCTTATATCTATAAATACATAAAAGAGGAATAAAATCTAACTTGAAACATAAAAGAAAAAAAAAACCTGAACCCACCATTTATACAGAGGAAAACCCTATCTGGACACTTGCTCCAGCGGTAAACAATTCTGAAATTGGTCAGAGGTGGGGAACCATCTCCCATACAGCCAGCACCCCACACCCCACGCAAGGAGCGTCCTCATTGCAAAGCTGGGGGATTGTGCCGAGACATCTGTGCGTAAACGTGAGCTGAGCCCCAGGCCAGCTGCTGCTGAAGTGTTCCCACCCTTCCCAGGTAAAACACCTGAATATGTACAAGGGCTTGAAAGCCTAGAGGAAGGGCCGTCGAGCCACACCAGCGACAGCACGCAGGCCAACTTGGTGCCTGCAGGCCAGCCAGGGTGATCCTGGCCCCGGGCGTTCTTCCAGAAGCTTTCCATTGCCCTGCCTCAGATACGCCTCCTGTCCTGGCCCCCACTGCTTTTTTCCTTCCTCACCTCTGTCCGGAGAGAAATTCCAGCGGAAGGTATGGGTGACACATCCTCTTCTTTACAGGTGTCAGCCTGGCAACTCCTGCAGAAAGGCCAACAGAGCCCCACTCACACCGGGCCACCCACAAAGCTGTGGCCCCTCACTCCCACCCACCATCACAGCCCCGAGACTGCTGACGGGGCAGAGAATATGGAGTCAGGCACAGCTTCAGGGGCTATTGCTGCCTGGAGCGCTGTTTATATTGACCTCAACGAGGCACACCTGGGGAGGGCGGGCCGGCAGGGTAAGGCTGCCCAGGTCAGCTAATCCACAACCCTCAGGGAATCACATTGTTGAAAATGGACCTCGCTAAGGCAGAAGAGAAGCCAAGGAAAAAAAGGACACAATGCCATTTGCAGCACCGTAAATGAGTCTAGAAGTAATCACGTGACTTGTAGTAAGTCAGAAAGTGAAAGACACATACCATATCATATCACTTATAGGTGTTACCTAAAAATGGATACCAGGGCAGATATTTCCACGGAGAAGGGCAATCACAGATTCATTAAACAAACTTATGGTTCACGAAAGGAAAGGTGTGAGGTTTGGTTTCATTACGATATCGGGGTTAACAATCATATACAAACACAGATGACATATATAATCACCAAAGACCTACAGAATACCAAGAGAGGACTACTCAACATTCTGTCATAACGTACATGGGAAAAGGATCCCAGGAAGAACAGACATCTGTATATGTGTAAAAGAACCACATCTTCCACACCTACAACAAGCCAAACATTGTAATCAAACTTGCTGTAATAAAAAATAAAAAAATTAAATTAAAAACACGAACAAGAAGTAGTGAGACAAACTTGAGGGGCTTTCTCCTGGCACATTCCATTCTAAATTCCAATCTAGAACACCACTTCCACTGAGGCTCTCTTGCCCTAGTAACCAGATTTGGTAAGGGTGAACTGCTGCCACCTTGTGGCCGTTTCACACAACAGCAGCTTTAATCCCAGCGCTAATGGTCAGTTGATATTCAAAATCATTGCAGGCCTGTAAATGACACCTGCCCTGAACACAATTCCTGGGGTCACATATCGACCAAAAAATTCAAAGGACGTCCATATTTCAAAACGACCGTTTCAAAAGGCATATTTTACGCACATTAGTGTTCTGCTTCTTTTCCTTTCTTTCCTTTTTTGTTAAAAAAAAACGGGAATGGAAAAAGGCATCCCTCAGAATGGGCAAAAATCGTTGCAAACGAATCAATGGACAGAGGTTTAATCTCCAATATATATAAACAGCTCATGCAGCTTAATATTAAAAAATCAAACAACCCAATACAAAAATGGGCAGAAGATCTAAAGAGGCGTTTCTTCAAAGAAGACACAGAGATGGCCAAGACGCCCATGAAAAGCTGCTCAACAGCACTAATTATTAGAGAAATGCAAATCAAAACTACAATGAGGTATCACCTCACACCTGTTAGAATCGGCATCATCAGAAAATCTACAAACAACCAATTCTGGGGAGGGTGTGGACAAAAGGAGCCCTCTTCCACTATTGGTGGGAATGTAAATTGATACAGTCACTATGGAGAACAGTATGGAGTTTCCTTAAAAAAACTAGAAATAGAATTACCATCTGATCCAGCAATCCCACTTCTGGGCATATACCCAGAGAAAACCGTATTTCAAAAAGGCACATTCACCACAAAGTTCGTTGCAGCACAATTTACAATAGCCAGGTAATGGAAGCAACCTAAATGCCCACAAACAGATGAATGGATAAAGATGTGGTACATATATAAAATGAAATATTACTCGGCCATAAAAAGGAATGAAACTGGGTCATTTGTAGAGACATCGATGGATCAAGGGACTGTCATACAGAATGAAGTCAGAAAGAGGAAACCAAATACTGTATATTAAGGCATATATGTGGAACCTAAAAAATGGTACAGATGAACTGGTTTGCAGCGAAGAAATAGAGACACAGAGGTAGAGAACAAACGTATGGACACCAAGTGTTGGAAGCCATGGGGTGGTGGTGGTGGGATGAGTTGGGAGATTGGGATTGACCTGTATACATGTATATGCATAAAATACATAACTAATAATAAACTGCTGTATAAAAAATAAATTAATTAATTTCAAAATTCTAAAAAATAAAATTTAAAAATAAAAGAGAAAAAAGTTCTTCCCGTCACACAGATGTATTTATAGGAATGAATTATTTCCATGCTTATATCTATAAATACATAAAAGAGGAATAAAATCTAACTTGAAACATAAAAGAAAAAAAAAACCTGAACCCACCATTTATACAGAGGAAAACCCTATCTGGACACTTGCTCCAGCGGTAAACAATTCTGAAATTGGTCAGAGGTGGGGAACCATCTCCCATACAGCCAGCACCCCACACCCCACGCAAGGAGCGTCCTCATTGCAAAGCTGGGGGATTGTGCCGAAGCATCTGTGTGTAAACGTGAGCTGAGCCCCAGGCCAGCTGCTGCTGAACTGTTCCCACCCTTCCCAGGTAAAACACCTGAATATGTACAAGGGCTTGAAAGCCTAGAGGAAGGGCCGTCGAGCCACACCAGCGACAGCACGCAGGCCAACTTGGTGCCTGCAGGCCAGCCAGGGTGGTCCTGGCCCCGGGCGCTCTTCCGGAAGCTTTCCATTGCCCTGCCTGAGATACCCCTCCTGTCCTGGCCCCCACTGCTTTTTTCCTTCCTCACCTCTGTCCGGAGAGAAATTCCAGCGGAAGGTATGGGTGACACATCCTCTTCTTTACACGTGTCAGCCTGGCAACTCCTGCAGAAAGGCCAGCAGAGCCCCACTCACACCGGGCCACCCACAAAGCTGTGGCCCCTCACTCCCACCCACCATCACAGCCCCGAGACTGCTGACGGGGCAGACAATATGGAGTCAGGCACAGCTTCAGGGGCTATTGCTGCCTGGAGCGCTGTTTATATTGACCTCAACGAGGCACACCTGGGGAGGGCGGGCCGGCAGGGTAAGGCTGCCCAGGTCAGCTAATCCACAACCCTCAGGGAATCACATTGTTGAAAATGGACCTCGCTAAGGCAGAACAGAAGCCAAGGAAAAAAAGGACACAATGCCATTTGCAGCACCGTAAATGAGTCTAGAAGTAATCACGTGACTTGTAGTAAGTCAGAAAGTGAAAGACACATACCATATCATATCACTTATAGGTGTTACCTAAAAATGGATACCAGGGCAGATATTTCCACGGAGAAGGGCAATCACAGATTCATTAAACAAACTTATGGTTCACGAATGGAAAGGTATGAGGTTTGGTTTCATTACGATATCGGGGTTAACAGACATATACAAACACAGATGACATATATAATCACCAAAGACCTACAGAATACCAAGAGTGGACTACTCAACATTCTGTCATAACGTACATGGGAAAAGGATCCCAGGAAGAACAGACATCTGTATATGTGTAAAAGAACCACGTCTTCCACACCTACAACAAGCCAAACATTGTAATCAAACTTGCTGTAATAAAAAATAAAAAAAAATAAATTAAAAACACGAACAAGAAGTAGTGAGACAAACTTGAGGGGCTTTCTCCTGGCACATTCCATTCTAAATTCCAATCTAGAACACCACTTCCACTGAGGCTCTCTTGCCCTAGTAACCAGATTTGGTAAGGGTGAACTGCTGCCACCTTGTGGCCGTTTCACACAACAGCAGCTTTAATCCCAGCGCTAATGGTCAGTTGATATTCAAAATCATTGCAGGCCTGTAAATGACTCCTGCCCTGAACACAATTCCTGGGGTCACATATCGACCAAAAAATTCAAAGGACGTCCATATTTCAAAACGACCGTTTCAAAAGGCATATTTTACGCACATTAGTGTTCTGCTTCTTTACCTTTCTTTCCTTTTTTGTTAAAAAAATCGGGAATGGAAAAAGGCATCCCTCAGAATGGGCAAAAATCGTTGCAAACGAATCAATGGACAGAGGTTTAATCTCCAATATATATAAACAGCTCATGCAGCTTAATATTAAAAAAAACAAACCACCCAATACAAAAATGGGCAGAAGATCTAAAGAGACGTTTCTTCAAAGAAGACACAGAGATGGCCAAGACGCACATGAAAAGCTGCTCAACATCACTAATTGTTAGAGAAATGCAAATCAAAACTACAATAAGGTATGACGTCACACCCATTAGAGTCGGCATCATCAGAAAATCTACAAACAAAAATTCTGAGGAGGGTGTGCACAAAAGGAACCCTCTTCCACTATTGGTGGGAATGTAAATTGATACAGTCACTATGGAGAACAGTATGGAGGTTCCTTTAAAAAACTAAAAAGAGGAGTACCATCTGATCTAGCAATCCCACTTCTGAGCATATACCTAGAGAAAACCATAAATCAAAGAGTCACATTCACCCCAATGTTCATTGCAGCACTATTTACAATAGCCAGGTAATGGAAGCAACCTAAATGCCCACAAACAGCAGAACGGATAAAGATGTGGTACATATATAAAATGGAGTATTACTCAACCATATAAAGGAATGAAACTGGGTCATTTGTAGAGAACTCGATGGATCTAGAGACTGTCATACAGAGTGGAGTATGTCAGAAACAGAAAAACAAATATTGTATATTAATGCCTATATTTGGTACCTAGAAAAGTGGTACAGATGAACTTGTTTGCAGGGCAGAAATAGAGACACAGAGGTAGAGAACAAACGTATGGACACAAAGAGGGGGAAGCCATGGGGTGGTGGTGGGATGAGTTCGGAGATTGGGATTGACCTGTATACATGTATATGCATAAAATACATAACTAATAATAACCTGCTGTATAAGAAAATAAATTTAAATTTCAAAATTTTTAAAAATAAAACAGAAAAAAGTTCTTCCATTCACACAGATGTATTTATACGAATGACTTATTTCCATGCTTATATCTATAAATACATAAAAGAGGAATAAAATTTAACTTGAAACAATGGAGAAAAAAAAAACCTGAACCCAACAGTTATACAGAGGAAAACCCTATCAAGGCACTTACTCCAGCGGTAAACAATTCTGAAATTGGTCAGATGTGGAGAATCATCTCCCATACAGCCAGCAGCCCAACCCCACGCAAGAAAGGTCCTCATTGCCAAGCTGCGGGACCGTACCGAGGCGTCTGTGAGTAAATGTGAGCTGAGCCCCAGGCCAGCTGCTGCTGAACTGTTCCCACCCTTCCCAGGTAAAACACCTGAATATGTACAAGGGCTTGAAAGCCTAGAGGAAGGGCAGTGGAGCCACACCAGCGACAGCACACAGGCCCACTTGGTGCCTGCAGGCCAGCCAGGATGGTCCTGGCCACGGGCGCTCTTCTGGAAGCTTTCCATTTTCCTGCATGAGATACCCCTCCTATCCCGGCCCCCACTCCTTTTTTTCCTTCCTCACCTCAGCCCAGAGAGAAATTTCAGCAGACATTATGGGTGACGCATCCTCTTCTTTACAGGTGAGAGCCTGGCAACTCCTAAGCCTTGCCGTTCCCTAACCCTAACCCTAGCCCGGAACGGAAACCCACCACCATCCCTACACGTTACCCCCAAGCCGTAGCCTACTCCTGGCCCATATGTTGGCACTGACACGTGCGTCACCACATAGCCTGACCCTGCCACGTTTCTGTAACCTCACCTGTGCCCTAAGCCTTGCCTTTCCCTAACCCTAACCCTAGTCCGGAATGGAAACCCACCACGAACCCTACAGCTTACCCTACGCTGTAGCCTACTCCTGGCCTGTACACTGGCACTGAACCATGTGTCAGCACGTAGCCTGACCCTCCCACGTTTCTGTACCCTCACCTGTGCCCTAAGCCTTGACGTTCCCTAACCCTAACCCTAGCCCGGAACAGAAACCCACCACCAGCCCTAGACATTACCCTCCGGCGTAGCCTACTCCTGGCCTGTATGCTGGCACTGACCCGTGCGTCAGCACGTAGCCTGACCCTCCCACGTTTCCGTACCCTCACCTGAGCACTAAGCCTTGCCGTTCGGTAACCCTAACCCTAGCCCGGAATGGAAACCCATCACCAGCCCTACACCTAACCCCCAAGCCGTAGCCTACGCCTGGCCCGTACTCGGCACTGACACGTGCGTCAGCAAGTAGCCTGACCCTCCCACGTTTCAGGACCCTCAACTGTGCCCTAAGCCTGGCCGTTCCTAACACTAACCCTAGCCCAGAACGGAAACCCACCACCAGCTCTACACCTTACCCACAAGCCGTAGCCTACTCCTGGCCCGTATGCTGACACTGACCCGTGTGTCAGCACGTAGCCTGACCCTCCCACGTTTCCGTACCCTCACCTGTCCCCTAAGCCTTGCCGTTCCCTAACCCTAACCCTAGCCGGAACGGAAAACCACCACCAGCCCAACACCTCACCATATGTCGTAGCCTACACCTGGCCCGTACGCGGGCACTGACCCGTGCGTCAGCACGTAGCCTGACCCTTCCACGTTTCCGTACCCTCACCTGTGCCGTAAGACTTGCCGTTCCCTAACCCTAAACCTAGCCCCGAACGGAAACCCACCACCAGCTCTAAACCTTACCCACAAGCCGTAGCCTACTCCTGGCCCGTACACTGGCACTGACCCGTGCGTCAGCACGTAGCCTGACCCTCCCACGTTTCCATACCCTCACATGTGCCCTAAGCTTTGCCGTTCCCTAACCCTAAACGTAGCCCGGAACGGAAACCAACAACCAGCCCTACACATTACCCTACGCTGTAACCTACTCCTGGCCCGTACGCTGGCACTGACCCGTGCGTCAGTACGTAGCCTGACCCTCCCATGTTTCCGTACCCTCACCTGTGCCCTAAGCCTTGACGTTCCCTAACCCTAACCCTAGCCGTGAATGGAAACCCACCACCAGCCCTACACCTTAACCTACGCCGTAGCCTACTCCTGGACTGTACGGTGGCACTGAACCTTGCGTCAGCATGTAGCCTGACCCTCCCACGTTTCCGTACCCTCACCTGTGCCCTAAGCCTTTCCGTTCCGTAACCCTAACCATAGCCCGGAACGGAAACCGACCACCAGCCCTAAACCTTACCCTATGACGTAGCCTACACCTGGCCCGTACGCGGGCACTGACATGTGCTTCAGCACGTAGCCTGACCCTCCCATGTTACCGTACCGTCACCTCTGCCCTAAGCCTTGCCGTTCCCTAACTCTAACCCTAGCCCGGAACGGAAACCCACCACCAGCCCTAAACCTTACCCACAAGCCGTAGCCTACTCCTGGCCCGTACTCTGGCACTGACCCATGTGTCAGCATGTAGCCTGCCCCTCCAACGTTTCCGTACCCTCACCTGTGCCCTAAGCCTTGCCGTTCCCGAACCCTAACCCTAGCCCCCAATGGAAACCCACCACCAGCCCTACACCTTACCCCCAAGCCGTAGCCTACTCCTGGCCCGTATGCTGGCACTGACACATGCGTCACCACATAGCCTGACCCTCCCACGTTTCTGTAACCTCACCTGTGCCCTAAGCCTTGCCTTTCCCTAACCCTAACCCTAGTCCGGAACGGAAACCCACCACAAATCGTACAGCTTACCCTACGCCGTAGCCTACTCCTGGCCTGTACACAGGCACTGACCCGTGTGTCAGCACGTAGCCTGACCTTCCCATATTTCCGTACCCTCACCTGTGTCCTAAGCCTTGCCGTTCCCTTACCCTAACCCTAGTACGGAACGGAAACCCACCACCAGCCCTACACCTAACCTCCAAGCCATAGCCTACTCATGGCCCGTACGCTGGCACTGACCCGTGCGTCAGCACGTAGCCTGACCCTACCACGTTTCCATACCCTCACCTGTGCCCTAAGCCTTGACGTTCCCTAACCCTAACCCTAGCCCGGAACAGAAACCCACCACCAGCCGTAGACATTACCCTCCGGCGTAGCCTACTGCTGGCCCGTACGCTGGCACTGACACGTGCATCAGCACGTAGCCTGACCTTCCCACATTTCCGTAACCTCACTTGTGCCCTAAGCCTTGCCGTTCCCTTACCCTAACGCTAGTACGGAACGGAAAACCACCACCAGCCCTACACCTAACCTCCACGCCATAGCCTACTCATGGCCCATACGCTGGCACTGACCCGTGCGTCAGCATGTAGCCTCACCCTCCCAAGTTTCCGTACCCTCACCTGTGCCCTAAGCCTTGCCGTTCCCTAACCCTAACCCTAGCCCGGAAAGGAAACCCACCACCAGCCCTACACCTAACCCCCAAGCCGTAGCCTACTCCTGGCCGGTACGCTGGCACTGACACGTGCGTCACCACGTAGCCTGACCCTCCCACGTTTCAGTACCCTAAACTGTGCCCTAAGTCTTGCTGTTCCCTAACCCTAACCCTAGCCCGGAAGGGAAACCCAGCACCAGCCCTACACTTTACCCTACGCCGTAGCCTACTCCTGGCCCGTACGCTGGCACTGACCCGTGCATCAGCACGTAGCCTGACCCTCCCACGTTTCCGTAACCTCAACTGTGCCCTAAGCCTTGCCGTTCCCTAACCCTAACCCTAGCCCGGAAAGGAATCCCACCACCAGCCCTACAACTTACCCCCAAGCCGTAGCCTACTCCTGGCCCGTACGCTGGCACTGACCCGTGCATCAGCACGTAGCCTGAAACTCCCACCTTTCCGTACCCTCACCTGTGCCATAAGCCTTGCCGTTCCCTAACCCTAACCCTAGCCCGGAACGGAAACCCACCACCAGCCCTACAACTTACTCCCAAGCAGTAGCCTACTCCTGGCCCGTACGCTGGAACTGACCTGTGCGTCAGCACGTAACCTGACCCTCCAACGTTTGCGGAACCTCACCTGTGCCCTAATCCTTGCCGTTCCCTAACCCTAACCCTAGCCCGGAACGGAAACCCACCACCAGCTCTACACCTTTCCCTAAGCCGCAGCCTATTCCTGGCATGTACGCAGGCACTGACCCTTTCATCAGCACGTAGCCTGACCTTCCCACGTTTCCGTAACCTCACCTGTGCCCTAGGACTTGCAGTTCACTAACCCTAACCCTAGCCCAGAACGGAAACCCACCACCAGCCCTAAACCTTACCCCCAAGCCGTAGCCTACTCCTGGTCAATACGCTGGCACTGACCCGTGCCCCAGAACGTATCCTGACACTGCCACGTTGCCGTACCCTCACCTGGGCCCTAAGCCTTGCCCTTCCCTAACCCTAGCCCAGAACGGAAACCCACAACCTGCCCTACACCTTACCCAACGCCGTAGCCTACTCCTGGCCCGTACGCTGGCACTGAACCAGGCGTCAGCACGTAGCCTGATGCTCACACGTTTCCATACCCTCACCTGTGCCCTAAGACTTGCCGTTCCGTAACCCTAAGCCTAGTCCAGAACGGAAAACCAACACCCGTCCTACACCTTACCCTACGCCGTAGATTACTCCTGGCCCATATGGTGACACTGACCCGTGCGTTAGCACGTAGCCTGACCCTCCCAGGGTTCCGTACCCTCACCTGTGCCCTAAGGTTTGCCGTTCCTTAACCCTAACCCTAGCCCGGAACGGAAACCCACCAGCAGCCCTAAATCTTTCCCTATGCCGTAGCCTACTCCTGGCCCGTACGCTGGCACTGACCCGTGCGTCAGCATGTAGACAAACACCCCCAAGTTTCCATACCATCACCTGGGCCCTAAACCTTGCTGTTCCCTAACCCTAACCCTAGCCCGGAACGGAAACCCACCACCAGCCCTACAACTAATACCCAAGCCATAGACTAGTCCTGGCCCGTACGCTGGCACTGACCCATGCGGCAGCACGTAGCCTGACCCTCCCACGTTTCCGTACCCTCACCTGTGCCCTAAGCCTTGCCGTTGCCTAACCCTAACCCTAGCCCAAAACGGAAACCCACCACCAGCCCTACACCTTACCCCCAAGCCGTAGCCTACTCCTGGTCCGTACACTGGCACTGACCCATGCGTCAGCATGTAGCCTGACCCTCCCACCTTTCCGTACCCTCACCTGTGCCCTAAGCCTTGCCTTTCCCTAACCCTAACCCTAGCCCGGAACGGAAACCCACCACCAGCCCTAGACCATTCCCTACGCCGTAGCCTACTCCTGGCCCGTACGCTGGCACTGACCCATGCGTCAGCACGTAGCCTGACCCTCCCACGTTTCCCTACCCTCACCTGTGCCCTATGCCTTGCCGTTCCCTAACACTAACCCTAGCACAGAACGGAAACCCACTTCCAGCCCTACACCTTACCCTATGCCGTAGCCTACACCTGGCCCGTACGTTGGCACTGACCCGTGCGTCAGCACGTAGCCTGACCGGCCCACGTTTCCGTACCCTCACCTGTGCCCTAAGCCTTGCCGTTCCCTTACCCTAACCCTAGCCCAGAACGGAAACCCACCACCAGCCCTAAAACTTACCCCCAAGCTGTAGCCTACTCCTGGCCCGTATGCTGGCACTGACCCGTGCGTCAGCACGTAGCCTGAACATCCCACGTTTCCGTACCCTCACCTGTGCCCTATGCCTTGCCGTTCCCTAACCCTAACCCTAGCACAGAACGGAAACCCACCTCCAGCCCTATACCTTACCCTATGCTGTAGCCTACTGCTGGCCCGTATGCTGGCACTGACCCATGCGTAAGCATGTAGCCTGACACTCCCACGTTCCTGTACCCTCACCTGTGCCCTAAGCCTTGACGTTCCCTAACCCTAACCCTAGCCCAGAACGGAAACCCACCACCAGCCCTAGACATTACCCTATGGCGTAGACTACTCCTGGCCTGTACGCTGACACTGACACGTGCGTCATCACGTAGCCTGACCCTCCCACGTTTCCGTACCCTCACCTGTGCCCTAAGCTTTGCCGTTCCCTAACCCTAACCCTAGACCGGAACGGAAACCCACCACCAGCCCTAAACCTTTCCCTACGCCGTAGCCTAATCCTGGCCCGTATGCTGGCACTGACCCATGCGTCAGCATGTAGACTGACCCACCCACGTTTCCATACCATCACCTGGGCCCTAAACCTTGCCGTTCCCTAACCCTAACCCTAGCCCTGCAGGGAAACCCACCACCAGCCCTAAACCTTACCCTACGCCGTAGCCTACTCCTGGCCCATACACTGGCACTGACCCGTGCGTCAGCACGTAGCCTGACCCTAACACTTTTTTGTACCCTGACCTGTGCCCTAAGCCTTGCCGTTCCCTAATGCTAACCCTAGCCCGGAATGGAAAACCACCACCAACCCTAAAACTTACCCCCATGCCATAGCCTACTCCTGGCCCGCACACAGGCAGAGACCCGTGCGTCAGCACGTAGCCTAACCCTCCCACTTTTCCGTACCCTCAGCTAAGCCCTAAGCCTTGGCATTCCCTAACTCTAACCCAAGCCCGGAACGGAATCCCACCACCAGCCCTACAGCTTACCCCCAAGCCATAGACTATTCCTGGCCCGTACGCTGGCACTGACCCGTGCGTCAGCATGTAGCCTGACGCTCCCACGTTTCTGTACCCTCACCTGTGCCCTAAGCCTTGCCGTTCCCTAACCCTAACCCTAGCCCCGAACGGAAACCCACCACCAGCCCTACACCTAACCCCCAAGCCGTAGCCTACTACTAGCCGGTACGCTGGCACTGACCCGTGCATCAGCACATAGCCAGACCCTCCCACGTTTCTGTACCCTCACCTGTGCCCTAAGCCTTGCCGTTCCCTAACCCTAATCCTAGCCAGGAACGGAAACCCACCACCAGCCCTACAACTAACCCCCAAGCCGTAGGCTACTCCTGGACATTACGCTGGCACTGACCTGTGCGTCAGCACGTAGCCTGACCCTCCCACGTTTGCGGACCCTCACCTGTGCCCTAATCCTTGCCATTCCCTAACCCTATCCCTAGCCCGGAACGGAAACCCAACACCAGCCCTACACCTTTCCCTACGCCATAGCCTATACCTGGCCCGTACGCAGGCATTGATCCTTTCATCAGCACGTAGCCTGACCCTCCCATGTTTCCGTACCCTCACCTGTGCCCTAAGCCTTGCCGTTCCCTAACCATAACCCCAGCCCGGAACGGAAACCCACCACCAGCCCTACAACTTACCCCCAAGCCGTAGCCTACTCCTGGTCCATACACTGGCACTGACCTGTGCGTCAGCACGTAGCCTGAACTTCCCACATTACCGTAACCTCACCTGTGCCCTAAGCCTTGCCGTTCCCTAACCCTAACCCTAGTACGGAACGGAAACACACCACCAGCCCTACACCTAACCCACAAGCCATAGCCTACTCCTGGCCCATACGCTGGCACTGACCCGTGCGTCAGCACGTAGCCTGACCCTCCCACATTTCCGTACCCTCACCTGTGCCCTAAGCCTTGCTCTTCCCTAACACTAACCCTAGACTTGAATGGAAACACACCACCAACCCTACACCTAACCACCAAGCCGTAGCCTACTCCTGGCCGGTACGCTGGCACTGACACGTGCATCAGCATGTACCCTGACCCTCCCACGTTTCCGTACCCTCACCTGTGCCCTAAGCCTTGCCGTTCCCTAACCCTAACCCAAGCCGGAACGGAATCCCACCACCAGCCCTACACCTTACCCTATGCTGTAGCCTACACCTGTCCCATACGCGGGTAATGACCTGTGCTTCAGCACGTAGCCTGACCCTCCCATGTTACCGTACCCTCACCTGTGCCCTAAGCCTTGCCGTTCCCTAACCCTAAACCTAGCCCGGAACGGAAACCCACCACCAGCCCTAAACCTTACCCACAAGCCGTAGCCTACTCCTGGCCCGTACGCTGGCACTGACCCATGCGTCAGCACGTAGCCTGACCCTCCTACGTTTCCGTATCCTCACCTGTGCCCTAAGCCTTGCCATTCCCTAACACTAACCATAGCCTGGAACGGAAACCCACCACCAGCCCTAAACCTTACCCTACGCTGTAGCCTACTCCTGGCCCGTACGTGGGCACTGACCCGTGCGTCAGCACGTAGCCTGACCTTCCCACATTTCCGTACCCTCACCTGTGCCCTAAGCCTTGCCGTTACCTAACCCTTACCATAGTACGGAACGGAAACCCACCACCAGCCCTACACCTAACGCCCAAGCCATAGCCTACTCCTGGCCCGTACGCTGGCACTGACCCCTGCGTCAGCACGTAGCCTGACCCTCCCACGTTTCCGTACCCTCACCTGTGCCCTAAGCCTTGCCGTTCCCTAAGCCTAACCCAAGCCAGGAACGGAAACCCACCAGAAGCCCTATACCTTACCATACGCCATAGCCTACTCCTGACCCGTACGCTGGCACTGACCCGTGAGTCATCACTTAGCCTGACCTTCCCACGTTTCCGTACCCTCACCTGTGCCCTAAGCCTTGCCGTTCCCTCACCCTAACCCTAGCCAGGAACGGAAATCCACCAGCAGCCCTAAACCTTACCCTACGCCGTAGCCTACTCCTGGCCCGTACGCTGGCACTAACCCGTGAGTCAGCACGTAGCCTGACCCTCCCACATTCCCGTACCCTCACCTGTGCCCTAAGCCTTGCTGTTCCCTAACACTAACCCTAGCCTGGAACGGAAACACACCACCAGCCCTACACCTAACCACCAAGCCGTAGCCTACTCCTGGCCGTTACGATGGCACTGACCCGTGCGTCATCACGTAGCCTGACCCTCCCACGTTTCCATACCATCACCTGTGCCCTAAGCCTTGCCGTTCCATAACGCTAACCCTAGCCCGGAACGGAAACCCACTACCAGCCCTACACCTTACCCTATGCCGTAGCCTAATTCAGGCCTGTACGGTGGCACTGACACTTGCGTCAGCACGTAGCCTGACCCTCCCACGTTTCCGTACCCTCACCTGTGCCCTAAGCCTTGCCGTTCCCTAACCCTAACCCTAGCCCGGAACGGAAACCCACCACCAGCCCTACAACTTACCCCCAAGCCGTAGCCTACTCCTGGCCCATATGCTAGCACTGACCCGTGCGTCAGCACGTAGCCTGACCCTCCCACCTTTCCGTACACTCACCTGTGCCCTAAGCCTTGCCGTTCCCTAACCCTAACCCTAGCCCGGAACGGAAACCCACCGCGAGCCCTAACCTTACCCTACGCCGTAGCCTACTCCTGGCCCGAACGCTGGCACTGACCCATGCGTCAGCATGTAGCCTGACCCTCGCACGTTTCCGTACCCTCACCTGTTCCCTAAGACTTGCCGTTCCCTAACCCTAACCCGAAAAGGAAACCCACCACAAGCCCTACACCTAACTCCCAAGCCATAGCCTACTCCTGGCCCGTACGCTGGCACTGACCCATGCGGCAGCACGTAGCCTGACCCTCCCACGTTTCCGTACCCTCTCCTGTGCCCTAAGCCTTACCGTTCCCTAACCCTAACCCTAGCCCAGAATGGAAACCCACCATCAGCCCTACACCTAACCCCGAAGACTTAGCCTACACCTGGCTGGTATGCTGGCACTGACACGTGAGTCAGCACGTAGCCTGACCCTCACACTTTTCCGCACCCTCACCTGTGCCCTAAGCCTTGCCGTTCCCTATCCCTAACCCTAGCCCAGAACAGAAACCCACCCCCAGCCCTAAACTCTACCCTACGCCGTAGCCTATTCCTGGCCCGTACGCTGGCACTGACCCATGCGTCAGCACGTAGACTGACCCTCCCACGTTTCCGTATCCTCACCTGTGCCCTAAGACTTGATGTTCCGAACCCTAAACCTAGCCCGGCACAGAGACCCACCACAAGCCCTATACCTTACCACCACGCCGTAGCCTGCTCCTGGCCCATATGCTGGCACTGACCCTTGCGTCAGCACGTAGCCTGACCTTCCAACGATTCCGTAACCTCACCTGTGCCCTAAGCCTTGCTGTTCCCTAATCCTAACCCTAGCCTGGAACGGGAACCCACCACCAGCCCTACACCTTACCCTATGCCGTAGCCTAATTCAGGCCTGTACGGTGGCACTGACCCGTGCGTCAGCACGTAGCCTGACCCTCCCACGTTTCCGTACCCTCAACTGTGCCCTAAGCCTTGCCGTTCCCTAACCCTATCCCTAGCCCGGAACGGAAACCCACCACCAGCCCTACAACTTACCCCCAAGCCGTAGCCTACTCCTGGCCCATATGCTAGCACTGACCCGTGCGTCAGCACATAGCCTGACCCTCCCACCTTTCCGTACACTCACCTGTGCCCTAAGCCTTGCCGTTCCCTAACGCTAACCCTAGCCCGGAACGGAAACCCACCACCAGCCCTAGACCTTTCCTTACGCCGTAGCCTACTCCTGACCCGTACGCTGGCACTGACCCATGCGTCAGCACGTAGCCTGACCCTCCCACGTTTCCGTACCTTCACCTGTGCCCTATGCCTTGCCGTTCCCTAACCCTAACCCTAGCACAGAACGGAAACCCACCTACAGACCTACACCTTCCCTATGCCGTAGCCTACACCTGGCCCGTACGTTGGCACTGACACGTGCGTCAGCACGTAGCCTGACCAGCCCACGTTTCCGTACCCTCACCTGTGCCCTAAGCCTTGCCGTTCCCTTACCCTAACCCTAGCCCAGAACCGAAACCCACCATCAGCCCTACAACTTACCCCCAAGCTGTAGCTTACTCCTGGCCCGTATGCTGGCTCTGACCCGTGCGTCAGCACGTAGCCTGACCCTCCCACGATTCCGTACCCTCAACTGTGCCCTATGCCTTGCCGTTCCCTAACCCTAACCCTAGCACAGAACGGAAACCCACCTCCAGCCCTACACTTTACCCTATGCTGTAGCCTACACCTGGCCCGTACGTGGGCACTGACCCGTGTGTCAACACGTAGCCTGACCTTCCCACATTTCCGCACCCTCACCTGTGCCCTAAGCCTTGCCATTCCCTAACCCTTACCATAGTACGGAACGGAAACCCACCACCAGCCCTACACCTAACGCCCAAGCCATAGCCTACTCCTGGCCCATACGCTGGCACTGAACCATGCGGCAGCACGTAGCCTGACCCTCCCAAGTTTCCGTACCCTCTCCTGTGCCCTAAGCCTTGCCGTTCCCTAACCCTAAACCTAGCCCGGAATGGAAACCCACCAGCAGCCTTAACCTTTCCCTACGCCGTAGCCTAATCCTGGCCCGTACGCTGGCACTGACCCGTGCGTCAGCATCTATTCTGACACCCCCACGTTTCCGTACCCTCACCTGTGGCCTAAACCTTGCGGTTCCCTAACCCTAACCCTAGCCCGGAATGGAAACCCACCACCAGCCCTACACCTTACCCTACGCCGTAGCCTACTCCTGGCCCGAACGCTAGCACTGACCCATGCGTCAGCATGTAGCCTGACCCTCCCACGTTTCCGTACCCTCACCTGTTCCCTAAGACTTGCCGTTCCCTAACCCTAACCCTAGCCCGAAAAGGAAACCCACCACAAGCCCTACACCTAACTCCCAAGCCATAGCCTACTCCTGGCCCGTACGCTGGCACTGACCCATGCGGCAGCACGTAGCCTGAACCTCCCACGTTTCCGTACCCTCTCCTGTGCCCTAAGCCTTACCGTTCCCTAACCCTAACCCTAGCCCGGAATGGAAACCCACCATCAGCCCTACACCTAACCCCGAAGCCTTAGCCTACACCTGGCCGGTATGCTGGCACTGACACGTGAGTCAGCACGTAGCCTGACCCTCACACTTTTCCGTACCCTCACCTGTGCCCTAAGCCTTGCCGTTCCCTAACCCTAATCCTAGCCCAGAACAGAAACCCACCCCCAGCCCTAAACTCTACCCTATGCCGTAGCCTATTCCTGGCCCGTACGCTGGCACTGACCCATGCGTCAGCACGTAGACTGACCCTCCCACTTTTCCGTACCCTCACCTGTTCCCTAAGCCTTGCCGTTCCCTAACCCTAACCCTAGCCCGGAACGGAAACCCACCACCAGCCCTACACCATACGCTACACCGTAGCCTACTCCTGGCCCGTACGCTGGCACTGACCCGTGCGTCAGCATGTAGCCTGAACCTCTCACTTTTCCGTACCTTCACCTGTGCCCTAAGCCTTGCCGTTCCCTAACCCTAACCCCAGCCCGGAACGGAAACCCACCACAAGCCCTAAACCTTTCCCTATGCCGTAGCCTATTCCTGGATCGTACGCAGGCACTGACCCTTTCATTGGCACGTAGCCTGACCCTCCCACGTTTCCGTACCCTCACCTGTGCCCTAAGCATTGCCGTTCACTAACCCTAACCCTAGCCCAGAACGGAAACCCACCACCACCCCTACAACTTACCCCCAAGCCGTAGCCTACTCCTGGCCGGTACGCTGGCACTGACACGTGCGTCAGCATGTAGCCTGACCCTCACACGTTTCCGTACCCTCACCTGTGCCCTAAGCCTTGCCGTTCCCTAACCCTAACCTTAGCCCGGAACAGAAACCCACCACCAGCCCTACACTATACCCTACGCTGTAGCCTACTCCTGGCCCGTACGCTGGCACTGACCCAGGAGTCAGCACGTAGACTGACCCTCCCACGTTTCCGTACCCTCACCTGTGCCCTAAGCCTTGCCGTTCCCTCACCCTAACCCTAGCCAAGAACGGAAACCCACCAGCAGCCCTAAACCTTACCCTACACCGTAGCCTACTCCTGGCCGGTACGCTGGCACTGACCCGTGCGTCAACACGTAGCCTGACCCTCCCACGTTTCCGTACCCTCACCTGTGCCCTAAGCCTTGCTGTTCCCTAACACTAACCCTAGCCTGGAACGGAAACCCACCACCAGCCCTACACCTTACCCCCAAAATGCAGCCTACACCTGGTCCATAAGCTGGCACTGACCCGTGCGTCAGAACATATCCTGACCCTGTGACATTGCCGTACCCTCAACTGTGCCCTAAACCTTGCCGTTCCCTAACCCTAACCCTAGCCCTGAATGGAAACCCACCAGCAGCCCTGCAGCTAAACCCCAAGCCGTAGCCTACTCCTGGCCGGTACGCTTGCACTGACACGTGCATCAGCACATAGCCTGACCCTCCCATGTTTCTTTACCTTCACCTGTGCCTTAAGCCTTGCCGTTTCCTAACCCTAACCCTAGCCCGGAACGGAAACCCACCATCAGCCCTTCACTTTACCCTACGCCGTAGCCTACTCCTGGCCCGTATGCTGGCACTGACCCGTGCGTCAGCACGTTGCTTGACCATCCCACGTTTCCGTACACTCATCTGTGCCCTAAGCCTTGGTGTTCCCTCACCCTAACCCTAACCCGGAACGGAAACCCACCACCAGCCCTACACCTTACCCTACGCCGTAGCCTACTCCTGGCCCCTACGCTGGCACTGACCCGTGCGTCAACACGTACCCTGACCCTCACACGTCTCAGTACCCTCACCTGTGCCCTAAGCCTTGCCGTTCCCTAACCCTAACCCTAGCCCGGAATGGAATCCCACCACCAGCACTACACATTCCCCTACGACATAGCCTACTCCTGGTCCATACGGTGACACTGACCCTTGCGTCAGCACGAAGCCTGACCCTCCCACGTTTCGTACCCTCACCTGTGCCCTAAGCCTTGCTGTTCCCTAACCATAACCCTAGCCCGGAACGGAAACCCACCACCAGCCCTACACCTTACCGTATGCCATAGCCTACTCCTGGCCCATAAGCTGGCAATGACACGTGCGTCAGCATGTAGCCTGACCCTCCCACGTTTCTGTACACTCACCTGTGCCCTAAGCCTTGCTGTTCCCTATCCCTAACCCTAGCCCGAAACGGAAAGCCACCACCAGCCCTACACCTTACCCTACGCCGAAGCCTAATCCTGGCCCGAATGCTGGCACTGACCCGTGCGACATCACGTAGCCTGACCCTCCCACGTTTCCGTACCCTCACCTGTGCCCTAAGCCTTGCAGTTCCCTAACCCTAACCCTAGCCCGGAACGGAAACTCACCACCAGCCCTAAACTTTACCCCCAAGCTGAAGCCTACTGCTGGCCCTTACGCTGGCACTGACACGTGTGTGAGCCTGAACCTCCCACGTTTCCGTACCCTCACCTGGTCCCTAAGCCTTGCAGTTCCCTAACCCTAACCCTAGCCCGTAACGGAAAACCACGACCAGCCCTAAACCATACCCTACGCCATACCCTACTCCTGGCCCATACGCTGACACTGACCCGTGAATCAGCACGTAGCCTGACCCTCCCACGTTTCCGAACCCTCACCAGTGTCCTAAGCCTTGCAGTTCCCTCACCCTAACCCTAGCCCGGAATGGAAACCCACCACCAGCCCTACATCTAACCCTATGCCGTAGCCTACTCCTGTCCCGTACGCTGGCACTGACCTGTGCGTCAGCATGAAGCCTGACCTTCCCACATTTCCGTAATCTCATTTGTGCCCTAAGCCTTGACGTTTCCTAACACTAACCCTAACCCGGAACGGAAACCCACCACCAGCCCTACAACTTACCCCCAAGCCGTAGCCTATTCCTGTCCCGTACGCTGGCACTGACCCGTGCATCAGCACGTAGCCTGACCCTCCCACGTTTCCGTACCTTCACCTGTGCCCTAAGCCTTGCGGTTCCCTAACCCTAACCCTAGCCCGGAAAGGAAACCCACCACCAGCCCTACACCTTACCCTACACTGTAGCCTACTCCGGGCCCGTACGCTGGCACTGACCCGTGCGTCAGCACGTAGCCTGACCCTCCCACGTTTCCGGAGCCGCACCTGTGCCCTAAGACTTGACGTTCCCTAACTCTAACCATAGCCCGGAACGGAAACACACCACCAGCCCTACACCTTACCCCCAAGCCATAGCCTTCTCCTGGCCCGTACGCTGGCACTGATGCGTGCGTCAGCACGTAGCAATGAAACTCCCACGTTTCCGTACCCTCAAGTGTGCCCTAAGACTTGCGGTTCCCTAACCCTAACCCTAGCCCAGAAGGGAAACCCACCACCAACACTACACCTTACCCTACGCCGTAGCCTACTCCTGGCCCGTACGCGGGCACTGACCCGTGCATTCAGCAGGTAGCCTGACCCTCCCACGTTTCCGTACCCTCACCTGTGCCCTAAGCCTTGCCATTACCTAACCCTAACCCTAGCCCAGAACAGAAACCCATCACCAGCCTAAAACTTACCCACAACCTATAGCCTACTCCTGGCCCTTACGCTGGCACTGACCCGTGCGTCAGCACGGAGCCTGACCTTCCCTCGTTTCCGTACCCTCACGTGGGCCCTAAGCTTTGCCGTTCCCTAACCCTAACCCTAGCCCGGAACGGAAACCAACCACCAGCCCTACAACTTACCCCCAAGCCGTAGCCTACTCCTGGCCCGTACGCTGGCACTGACATGTGCGTCAGCACGTAGCCTGACCTTCCCAAGTTTCCGTACCATCACCTGTGCCCTAAGCCTTGCCGTTCCCTAACCCTAACCCTAGCCCGGAATGGAAACACAGCACCAGCCCTATACCTAACCCCCAAGCCGTAGCCTACTCCTGGCCCGTACGCGGGCACTGACCTGTGCTTCAGCACATAGCCTAACCCTCCCATGTTACTCTACCCTCACCTGTGCCCTAAGCCTTGCCATTCCCTTATCCTAACCCTAGCCCCGAACGGAACACCACCACCAGCCCTACACTCTACCCTACGCTGTAGCCTACTCCTGGCCCGTACGCTGGCACTGAGCCATGCGTCAGCACGTAGCCTGACCCTCCCACGTTTCCGTACCATCACCTGTGCCCTAAGCCTTGCCGTTTCTTAACCCTAACCCTAGCCCATCACGGAAACCCACCACCAGCCCTACACCTTACCCTACGCCGTAGCCTAATCCTGGCCCGTACGCTGGCACTGACCCGTGCGTCAGCACGTAGCCGGAACCTCACACGTTTCCGTACCCTCACCTGTGCCCTAAGCCTTGCCGTTCCCTAACCCTAACCCTAGTCCGGAACGGAAACCCACCACCAGCCCTACAGCTTGCCCCCAAGCCATAGCCTACTCGTGGCCCATACGCTGGCACTGACCGGTGTGTCAGCATATAGCCTGACGAGGCACACCAGGGGAGGGCGGGCCGGAAGGGTAAGGCTACCCAGGTCAGCTAATCCACAACCCTCAGGGAATCACATTGGTGAAAATGGACCTCGCTAAAGCAGAATAGAAGCCAACGGAAAAAAGGACACGGTGCCATTTGCAGCACCGTAGATGATTCTAGAAGTAATCACGTGACATGTAGTAAGTCAGAAAGTGAAAGACACATATCATATCGTATCACTTATAGGTGTTACCTAAAAATGGATACCAGGGCAGATATTTCCACGGAGAAGGGCAATCACAGATTCATTAAACAAACTTATGGTTCACCAATGGAAAGGTGTGAGGATTGGTTTCATTACGATATCGGGGTTAACACACATATACAAACACAGGTGACATATATAATCACCAAAGACCTACAGAATACCAAGAGAGGACTACTCAACATTCTGTCATAACGTACATGGGAAAAGGATCCCAGGAAGAACAGACATCTGTATATGTGTAAAAGAACCACATCTTCCACACCTACAACAAGCCAAACATTGTAATCAAACTTGCTGTAATAAAAAATAAAAAATTAAATTAAAAACACAAACAAGAAATAGTGAGACAAACTTGAGGGGCTTTCTCCTGGCACATTCCATTCTAAATTCCAATCTAGAACACCACTTCCACTGAGGCTCTCTTGCCCTAGTAACCAGATTTGGTAAGGGTGAACTGCTACCAACTTGTGGCCGTTTCACACAACAGCAGCTTTAATCCCAGCACTAATGGTCAGTTGATATTCAGAATCATTGCAGGCCTGTAAATGACACCTGCCCTGAAAACAAATCCTGGGGTCACATATCGACCAAAAAATTCAAAGGACGTCCATATTTCAAAACGACCGTTTCAAAAGGCATATTTTACGCACATTAGTGTTCTGCTTCTTTTGCTTTCTTTCCTTTTTTGTTAAAAAAAACGGGAATGGAAAAAGGCATCCCTCAGAATGGGCGAAAATCGTTGCAAACCAATCAATGGACAGAGGTTTAATCTCCAATATATATAAACAGCTCATGCAGCTTAATATTAAAAAAACCAACAACCCAATACAAAAATGGGCAGAAGATCTAAAGAGACATTTCTTCAAAGGAGACACAGAGATGGCCAAGACGCACATGAAAAGCTGCTCAACAGCACTAATTATTAGAGAAATGCAAATCAAAACTACAATGAGGTATCACCTCACACCTGTTAGAATCGGCATCATCAGAAAATCTACAAACAACAAATTCTGGGGAGGGTGTGGACAAAAGGAGACCTCTTCCACTATTGGTGGGAATGTAACTTGATACATTCACTATTGAGAACAGTATGGAGTTTCCTTAAAAAAAAACTAGAAATAGAATTACCATCTGATCCAGCAATCCCACTTCTGGGCATATACCCAGAGAAAACCGTAAATCAAAAAGGCACATTCACCACAATGTTCATTGCAGCACTATTTACAATAGCCAGGTAATGGAAGCAACCTAAATGCCCACAGACAGATGAATGGATAAAGATGTGGTACATATATAAAATGGAATATTACTCCGCCATAAAAAGGAATGAAACTGGGTCATTTGTAGAGACATCGATGGATCGAGAGACTGTCATACAGAATGAAGTAAGTCAGAAAGAGGAAAACAAATATTGTATATAAATGCATATATGTGGAGCCTAAAAAATGGTACAGATGAACTGGTTTGCAGGGAAGAAATAGAGACACAGAGGTAGAGAACAAACGTATGGACACCAAGTGTGGGAAGCCATGGGGTGGTGGTGGTGGGATGAGTTGGGAGATTGGGATTGACCTGAATACATATATATGCATAAAATACATAACTAATAATAACGTGCTGAATAAAAAAAATAAATAAAATTAAATTTCAAAATTTTACAAAATAAAATTAAAAAATAAAACAGAAAAAAGTTCTTCCCGTCACACAGATGTATTTATAGGAATGAATTATTTCCATGCTTATATCTATAAATACATAAAAGAGGAATAAAATCTAACTTGAACCATAAAAGAAAAAAAAACTGAACCCACGAGTTATACAGAGGAAAACCCTATCAGGGCAATTGCTCCAGTGGTAAACAATTCTGAAATTGGTCAGAGGTGGGGAACCATCTCCCATACAGCCAGAAACCCACCCCCCACGCAAGGAGCGTCCTCATTGCAAAGCTGGGGGACCGTGCCGAGGCATCTGTGAGTAAACGTGAGCTGAGCCCCAGGCCAGCTGCTGCTGAACTGTTCCCAACCTTTCCAGGTAAAACACCTGAATATGTACAAGGGCTTGAAAGCCTAGAGGAAGGACCGTGGAGCCACACCAGCGACAGCACGCAGGCCAACTTGGTGCCTGCAGGGAAGCCAGGGTGGTCCTGCACCCGGGCGCTCTTCCAGAAGCTTTCCATTGCCCTTCCTGAGATACCCCTCCTGTCCGGGCTCCCACTGCTTTTTTCCTTTCTCATCTCTGTCCGCAGAGAAATTCCAGCGGAAGGTATGGGTGACACATCCTCTTCTTTACAGGCGGCAGCCTGGCAACTCCTGCAGAAAGGCCAGCAGAACCCCACTCACACCGGGCCACCCACAAAGCTGTGGCACCATTCTCCCTCCCACCAGCACAGCCCCGAGACTGCTGATGGGGCAGAGAATATGGAGTCAGGCACAGCTTCAGGGGCTATTGCTGCCTGGAGCTCTGTTTATATTGACCTCAATGAGGCACACCTGGGGAGGGCGGGCCGGCAGTGTAAGGCTGCCCAGGTCAGCTAATCCACAACCCTCAGGGAATCACATTGTTGAAAATGGACCTCGCTAAGGCAGAAGAGGAGCCAAGGAAAAAAAGGACAATATGCCATTTGCAGCACCGTAGATGAGTCTAGAAGTAATCACGTGACCTGTAGTAAGTCAGAAAGTGAAAGACACATATCATATCATATCACTTATAGGTGTTACCTAAAAATGGATAGCAGGGCAGATATTTCCACGGAGAAGGGCAATCACAGATTCATTAAACAAACTTATGGTTCACCAATGGGAAGGTGTGAGGATTGGTTTCATTACGATATCGGGGTTAACAGACATATACAAACACAGGTGACATATATAATCACCAAAGACCTACAGAATACCAAGAGAGGACTACTCAACTCTGTCATAACGTACATGGGAAAAGGATCCTAGGAAGAACAGACATCTGTATATGTGTAAAAGAACCACATCTTCCACACCTACAACAAGCCAAACATTGTAATCAAACTTGCTGTAATAAAAAATATAAAAAATTAAATTAAAAACACGAACAAGAAGTAGTGAGACAAACTTGAGGGGCTTTCTCCTGGCACATTCCATTCTAAACTCCAATCTAGAACACCACTTCCACTGAGGCTCTCTTGCCCTAGTAACCAGATTTGGTAAGGGAGAACTGCTGCCACCTTGTGGCCGTTTCACACAACAGCAGCTTTAATCCCAACGCTAATGGTCAGTTGATATTCAAAATCATTGCAGGCCTGTAAATGACACCTGCCCTGAAAACAAATCCTGGGGTCACATATCGACCAAAAAATTCAAAGCACGTCCATATTTCAAAAAGACCATTTCAAAAGGCATATTTTACGCACATTAGTGTTCTGCTTCTTTTCCTTTCTTTCCTTTTTTGTTAAAAAACACGGGAATGGAAAAAGGCATCCCTCAGAATGGGCGAAAATCGTTGCAAACGAATCAATGGACAGAGGTTTAATCTCCAATATATATAAACAGCTCATGCAGCTTAATATTAAAAAAACAAACAACCCAATACAAAAATGGGCAGAAGATCTAAAGAGACGTTTCTTCAAAGGAGACACAGAGATGGCCAAGACGCACATGAAAAGCTGCTCAACAGCACTAATTATTAGAGAAATGCAAATCAAAACTACAATGAGGTATCACCTCACACCTGTTAGAATCGGCATCATCAGAAACTCTACAAACAACCAATTCTGGGGAGGGTGTGGACAAAAGGAGCCCTCTTCCACTATTGGTGGGAATGTAACTTGATACAGTCACTATGGAGAACAGTATGGAGTTTCCTTAAAAAAACTAGAAATAGAATTACCATCTGATCCAGCAATCCCACTTCTGGGCATATACCCAGAGAAAACCGTAAATCAAAAAGGCACATTCACCACAATGTTCATTGCAGCACTATTTACAATAGCCAGGTAATGGAAGCAACCTAAATGCCCACAGACAGATGAATGGATAAAGATGTGGTACATATATAAAATGGAATATTACTCGGCCATAAAAAGGAATGAACCTGGGTCATTTATAGAGACATCGATGGATCGAGAGACTGTCATACAGAATGAAGTAAGTCAGAAAGCGGAAAACAAATATTGTATATTAATGCATATATGTGGAACCTAAAAAAATGGTACAGATGAACTGGTTTGCAGGGAAGAAATAGAGACACAGAGGTAGAGAACAAACGTATGGACACCAAGTGTGGAAAACCATGGGGTGGTGGTGGTGGGATGAGTTGGGAGATTTGGATTGACCTGTATACATATATATGCATAAAATACATAACTAATAAAAACCTGCTGTATAAAAACATAAATAAAATTATATTTCAAAATTTAAAAAAATAGAATTTAACAATAAAACAGAAAAAATTTCTTGTGTCACACAGATGTATTTATAGGAATGAATTATTACAATGCTTATATCTATAAATACATAAAAGAGGAATAAAATCTAACTTGAACCATAAAAGAAAAAAAAAAACTGAACCCACGAGTTATACAGAGGAAAACCCTATCAGGGCACAATTTCTCCAGCGGTAAACAATTCTGAAATTGGTCAGAGGTGGGGAACCATCTCCCATACAGCCAGCAACCCACCCAACACGCAAGGAGCGTCCTCATTGAAAAGCTGGGGGACCGTGCCGAGGCATCTGTGAGTAAACGTGAGCTGAGCCCCAGGCCAGCTGCTGCTGAACTGTCCCCACCCTTTCCAGGTAAAATACCTGAATATATACAAGGGCTTGAAAGCCTAGAGGAAGGACCGTGGAGCCACACCAGCGACAGCACGCAGGCCAACTTGGTGCCTGCAGGCCAGCCAGGGTGGTCGTGGACACTGGCGCTCTTCCAGAAGCTTTCCATTGCCCTGCGTGAGATTCCCCTCCTGTCCCGGCCCCCACTGCTTTTTTCCTTCCTTACCTCTGTCCGGAGAGAAATTCCAGCGGAAGGTATGGGTGACACATCCTCTTCTTTACAGGCGGCAGCCTGGCAACTCCTGCAAAAAGGCCAGCAGAACCCCACTCAAACCGGGCCACCCACAAAGCTGTGGCCCTTCACTCCCTCCCCCCAGCACAGCCCCGAGACTGCTGACGGGGCAGAGAATATGGAGTCAGGCACAGCTTCAGGGGCTATTGCTGCCTGGAGCTCTGTTTATATTGACCTCAACGAGGCACACCTGGGGAGGGCGGGCCGGCAGTGTAAGGCTGCCCAGGTCAGCTAATCCACAACCCTCGGGGAATCACATTGTTGAAAATGGACCCCGCTAAGGCAGAAGAGATGCCAAGGAAAAAAAGGACACAATGCCATTTGCAGCACCGTAGATGAGTCTAGAAGTAATCACGTGACTTGTAGTAAGTCAGAAAGTGAAAGACACATATCATATCATATCACTTATAGGTGTTACCTAAAAATGGATACCAGGGCAGATATTTCCACGGAGAAGGGCAATCACAGATTCATTAAACAAACTTATGGTTCACCAATGGAAAGGTATGAGGATTGGTTTCATTACGATATCGGGGTTAACAGACATATACAAACACAGGTGACATATATAATCACCAAAGACCTACAGAATACCAAGAGAGGACTACTCAACATTCTGTCATAACGTACATGGGAAAAGGATCCCAGGAAGAACAGTCATCTGTATATGTGTAAAAGAACCACATCTTCCACACCTACAACAAGCCAAACATTGTAATCAAACTTGCTGTAATAAAAAATAAAAAAATAAATTAAAAACACGAACAAGAAGTAGTGAGACAAACGTGAGGGGCTTTCTCCTGGCACATTCCATTCTAAACTCCAATCTAGAACACCACTTCCACTGAGGCTCTCTTGCCCTAGTAACCAGATTTGGTAAGGGTGAACTGCTGCCACCTTGTGGCCGTTTCACACAACAGCAGCTTTAATCCCAGCGCTAATGGTCAGTTGATATTCAAAATCATTGCAGGCCTGTAAATGACACCTGCCCTGAAAACAAATCCTGGGTCACATATCGACCAAAAAATTCAAAGGACGTCCATATTTCAAAACGACCGTTTCAAAAGGCATATTTTACGCACATCAGTGTTCTGCTTCTTTTCCTTTCTTTCCTTTTTTGTTAAAAAACACGGGAATGGAAAAAGGCATCCCTCAGAATGGGCGAAAATCGTTGCAGACGAATCAATGGACAGAGGTTTAATCTCCAATATATATAAACAGCTCATGCAGGTTAATATTAAAAAAACAAACAACCCATAAAAATGGGCAGAAGATCTAAAGAGACGTTTCTTCAAAGGAGACACAGAGATGGCCAAGACGCACATGAAAAGCTGCTCAACAGCACTAATTATTAGAGAAATGCAAATCAAAACTACAATGAGGTATCACCTCACACCTGTTAGAATCGGCATCATCAGAAAATCTACAAACAACCAATTCTGGGGAGGGTGTGGACAAAAGGAGCCCTCTTCCACTATTGGTGGGAATGTAAATTGATACAGTCACTATGGAGAACAGTATGGAGTTTCCTTAAAAAAATTAGAAATAGAATTACCATCTGATCCAGGAATCCCACTTCTGGGCATATACCCAGAGAAAACCGTATTTCAAAAAGGCACATTCACCACAATGTTCGTTGCAGCACTATTTACAATAGCCAGGTAATGGAAGCAACCTAAATGCCCACAGACAGATGAATGGATAAAGATGTGGTACATATATAAAATGGAATATTACTCGGCCATAAAAAGGAATGAAACTGGGTCATTTGTAGAGACATCGATGGATCGAGAGTCTGTCATACAGAATGAAGTAAGTCAGAAAGAGGAAAAGAAATATTGTATATTAATGCATATATGTGGAACCTAAAAAAATGGTACAGATGAACTGGTTTGCAGGGAAGAAATAGAGACACAGAGGTAGAGAACAAACGTATGGACACCAAGTGTGGGAAACCATGGGGTGGCGGTGGTGGGATGAGTTGGGAGATTTGGATTGACCTGTATACATATATATGCATAATATATATAACTAATAAAAACCTGCTGTATAAAAACATAAATAAAATTATATTTCAAAATTTAAAAAAAATAGAATTTAACAATAAAACAGAAAAAATTTCTTCTGTCACACAGATGTATTTATAGGAATGAATTATTACAATGATTATATCTATAAATACATAAAAGAGGAATAAAATCTAACTTGAACCATAAAAGAAAAAAAAAAACTGAACCCACGAGTTATACAGAGGAAAACCCTATCAGGGCACAATTGCTCCAGCTGTAAACAATTCTGAAATTGGTCAGAGGTGGGGAACCGTCTCCCATACAGCCAGCAACCCACCCAACACACAAGGAGCGTCCTCATTGAAAAGCTGGAGGACCGTGCCGAGGCATCTGTGAGTAAACGTGAGCTGAGCCCCAGGCCAGCTGCTGCTGAACTGTCCTCACCCTTTCCAGGTAAAATACCGGAATATATACAAGGGCTTGAAAGCCTAGAGGAAGGACCGTGGAGCCACACCAGCAACAGCACGCAGGCCAACTTGGTGCCTGCAGGCCAGCCAGGGTGGTCTTGGCCCCGGGCGCTCTTCCAGAAGCTTTCCATTGCCCTGCGTGAGATTCCCCTCCTGTCCCGGCCCCCACTGCTTTTTTCCTTCCTCACCTCTGTCCGGAGAGAAATTCCAGCGGAAGGTATCGGTGACACATCCTCTTCTTTACAGGCGGCTGCCTGGCAACTCCTGCAAAAAGGCCAGCAGAACCCCACTCAAACCGGGCCACCCACAAAGCTGTGGCCCCTCACTCCCTCCCCCCAGCACAGCCCCGAGACTGCTGACAGGGCAGAGAATATGGAGTCAGGCACAGCTTCAGGGGCTATTGCTGCCTGGAGCTCTGTTTATATTGACCTCAACGAGGCACACCTGGGGAGGGCGGGCCGGCAGGGTAAGGCTGCCCAGGTCAGCTAATCCACAACCCTCAGGGAATCACATTGTTGAAAATGGACCCCGCTAAGGCAGAAGAGATGCCAAGGAAAAAAAGGACACAATGCCATTTGCAGCACCGTAGATGAGTCTAGAAGTAATCACGTGACTTGTAGTAAGTCAGAAAGTAAAAGACACATATCATATCATATCACTTATAGGTGTTACCTAAAAATGGATACCAGGGCAGATATTTCCACGGAGAAGGGCAATCACAGATTCATTAAACAAACTTATGGTTCACCAATGGAAAGGTGTGAGGATTGGTTTCATTACGATATCGGGGTTAACAGACATATACAAACACAGGTGACATATATAATCACCAAAGACCTACAGAATACCAAGAGAGGACTACTCAACATTCTGTCATAACGTACATGGGAAAAGGATCCCAGGAAGAACAGTCATCTGTATATGTGTAAAAGAACCACATCTTCCACACCTACAACAAGCCAAACATTGTAATCAAACTTGCTGTAATAAAAAATAAAAAAATTAAATTAAAAACACGAACAAGAAGTAGTGAGACAAACGTGAGGGGCTTTCTCCTGGCACATTCCATTCTAAACTCCAATCTAGAACACCACTTCCACTGAGGCTCTCTTGCCCTAGTAACCAGATTTGGTAAGGGTGAACTGCTGCCACCTTGTGGCCGTTTCACACAACAGCAGCTTTAATCCCAGCGCTAATGGTCAGTTGATATTCAAAATCATTGCAGGCCTGTAAATGACACCTGCCCTGAAAACCAATCCTGGGTCACATATCGACCAAAAAATTCAAAGGACGTCCATATTTCAAAACGACCGTTTCAAAAGGCATATTTTACGCACATTAGTGTTTTGCTTCTTTTACTTTCTTTCCTTTTTTGTTAAAAAACACGGGAATGGAAAAAGGCATCCCTCAGAATGGGCGAAAATCGTTGCAGACGAATCAATGGACAGAGGTTTAATCTCCAATATATATAAACAGCTCATGCAGCTTAATATTAAAAAAACAAACAACCCAAAAAAATGGGCAGAAGATCTAAAGAGACGTTTCTTCAAAGGAGACACAGAGATGGCCAAGACGCACATGAAAAGCTGCTCAACAGCACTAATTATTAGAGAAATGCAAATCAAAACTACAATGAGGTATCACCTCACACCTGTTAGAATCGGCATTATCAGAAAATCTACAAACAACCAATTCTGGGGAGGGTGTGAACAAAAGGAGCCCTCTTCCACTATTGGTGGGAATGTAAATTGATACAGTCACTATGGAGAACAGTATGGAGTTTCCTTAAAAAAATTAGAAATAGAATTACCATCTGATCCAGGAATCCCACTTCTGGGCATATACCCAGAGAAAACCGTATTTCAAAAAGGCACATTCACCACAATGTTCGTTGCAGCACTATTTACAATAGCCAGGTAATGGAAGCAACCTAAATGCACACAGACAGATGAATGGATAAAGATGTGGTACATATATAAAATGGAATATTACTCGGCCATAAAAAGGAATGAAACTGGGCCATTTGTAGAGACATCGATGGATTGAGAGACTGTCATACAGAATGAAGTAAGTCAGAAAGAGGAAAACAAATATTGTATATTAATGCATATATGTGGAGCCTAAAAATGGTACAGATGAACTGGTTTGCAGGGAAGAAATAGAGACACAGAGGTAGAGAACAAACGTATGGACACCAAGTGTGGGAAGCCATGGGGTGGTGGTGGTGGGATGAGTTGGGAGTTTGGGATTGACCTGTATACATGTATATGCATAAAATACATAACTAAAAATAACGTGCTGTATAAAAAAATAAATAAAATTAAATTTCAAAATTTTAAAAAATAAAATTTAAATATAAAACAGAAAAAAGTTCTTCCCGTCACACAGATGTATTTATAGGAATGAATTATTTCCATGCTTATATCTATGAATACATAAAAGAGGAATAAAATCTAACCTGAACGATAAAAGAAAATAAAAGTGAACTCACGAGTTATACAGAGGAAAACACTATCACGGCACTTGCTCCAGCGGTAAACAATTCTGAAATTGGTCAGAGGTGGGGAACCATCTCCCATACAGCCAGCAACCCACCCCCCACGCAAGGAGCGTCCTCATTGCAAAGCTGGGAGACCGTGCCGAGGCATCTGTGAGTAAACGTGAGCTGAGCCCAGGCCAACTGCTGCTGAACTGTCCACACCCTTTCCAGGTAAAACACCTGAATATGTACAAGGGCTGGAAAGCCTAGAGGAAGGACTGTGGAGCCACAACAGCGACAGCACGCAGGCCAACTTGGTGCCTGCAGGCCAGCCAGCGTGGTCCTGGACCCTGGCGCTCTTCCAGAAGCTTTCCATTGCCCTGCCTGAGATACCCCTCCTGTCCCGGCCCCCCTGGTTTTTTCCTTCCTCACCTCTGTCCAGAGAGATATTCCAGCGGAAGGTATGGGTGACACATCCTCTTCTTTACAGGCGGTTGCCTGGCAACTCCTGCAGAAAGGCCAGCAGAACCCCACTCACACCGGGCCACCCACAAAGCTGTGGCCCATCACTCCCTCCTCCCAGCACAGCCCCGAGACTGCTGACGGGGCAGAGAATATGGAGTCAGGCACAGCTTCAGGGGCTATTGCTGCCTGGAGCTCTGTTTATATTGACCTCAACGAGGCACACCTGGGGAGGGCGGGCCGGCAGGGTAAGGCTGCCCAGGTCAGCTAATCCACAACCCTCAGGGAATCACATTGTTGAAAATGGACCCCGCTAAGGCAGAAGAGATGCCAAGGAAAAAAAGGACACAATGCCATTTGCAGCACCGTAGATGAGTCTAGAAGTAATCACGTGACTTGTAGTAAGTCAGAAAGTGAAAGACACATATCATATCATATCACTTATAGGTGTTACCTAAAAATGGATACCAGGGCAGATATTTCCACGGAGAAGGGCAATCACAGATTCATTAAACAAACTTATGGTTCACCAATGGAAAGGTGTGAGGATTGGTTTCATTACGATATCAGGGTTAACAGACATATACAAACACAGGTGACATATATAATCACCAAAGACCTACAGAATACCAAGAGAGGACAACTCTACATTCTGTCATAACGTACATGGGAAAAGGATCCCAGGAAGAACAGTCATCTGTATATGTGTAAAAGAACCACATCTTCCACACCTACAACAAGCCAAACATTGTAATCAAACTTGCTGTAATAAAAAATAAAAAAATAAATTAAAAACACGAACAAGAAGTAGTGAGACAAACGTGAGGGGCTTTCTCCTGGCACATTCCATTCTAAACTCCAATCTAGAACACCACTTCCACTGAGGCTCTCTTGCCCTAGTAAACAGATTTGGCAAGGGAGAACTGCTGCCACGTTGTGGCCGTTTCACACAACAGCAGCTTTAATCCCAACGCTAATGGTCAGTTGATATTCAAAATCATTGCAGGCCTGTAAATGACACCTGCCCTGAAAACAAATCCTGGGGTCACATATCGACCAAAAAATTCAAAGGACGTCCATATTTCAAAACGACCGTTTCAAAAGGCATATTTTACGCACATTAGTGTTCTGCTTCTTTTCCTTTCTTTCCTTTTTTGTTAAAAAACACGGGAATGGAAAAAGGCATCCCTCAGAATGGGCGAAAATCGTTGTAGACGAATCAATGGACAGAGGTTTAATCTCCAATATATATAAACAGCTCATGCAGCTTAATATTAAAAAATTAACAACCCCCAAAAAATGGGAAGAAGATCTAAAGGGACGTTTCTTCAAAGGAGACACAGAGATGGCCAAGACACACATGAAAAGCTGCTCAACAGCACTAATTTTTAGAGAAATGCAAATCAAAACTACAATGAGGTATCACCTCACACCTGTTAGAATCGGCATCATCAGGAAATCTACAAACAACCAATTCTGGGGAGGGTGTGGACAAAAGGAGCCCTCTTCCACTATTGGTGGGAATGTAAATTGATACAGTCACTATGGAGAACAGTATGGAGTTTCCTTTAAAAATCTAGAAATAGAATTACCATCTGATCCAGCAATCCCACTTCTGGGCATATACCCAGAGAAAACCGTATTTCAAAAAGGCACTTTCACCACAATGTTCGTTGCAGCACTATTTACAATAGCCAGGTAATGGAAGCCACCTAAATGCCCACAGACAGATGAATGGATAAAGATGTGGTACATATATCAAATGGAATATTACTCGGCCATAAAAAGGAATGAAACTGGGTCATTTGTAGAGACATCGATGGATTGAGAGACTGTCATACAGAATGAAGTAAGTCAGAAAGAGGAAAACAAATATTGTATATTAATACATATATGTGGAGCCTAAAAATGGTACAGATGAACTCGTTTGCAGGGAAGAAATAGAGACACAGAGGTAGAGAACAAACGTATGGACACCAAGTGTGGGAAGCCATGGGGTGGTGGTGGTGGGATGAGTTGGGAGTTTGGGATTGACCTGTATACATGTATATGCATAAAATTCATAACTAATAATAACGTGCTCTTTAAAAAAATAAATAAAATTAAATTTCAAAATTTTAAAAAATAAAATTTAAAAATAAAACAGAAAAAAGTTCTTCCCGTCACACAGATGTATTTATAGGAAAGAATTATTTCCATGCTTATATCTATAAATATATAAAAGAGGAATAAAATCTAACTTGAACGATAAAAGAAAAAAAAAGTGAACCCACGAGTTATACAGAGGAAAACACTATCACGGCACTTGCTCCAGCGGTAAACAATTCTGAAATTGGTCATAGGTGGGGAACCATCTCGCATACTGCCAGCAACCCACCCCCCATGCAAGGAGCGTCCTCATTGCAAAGCTGGGGCTCCGTGCCAAGGCATCTGTGAGTAAACGTGAGCTGAGCCCCAGGCCAGCTGCTGCTGAACTGTCCCCACCCTTTCCAGATAAAACACCTGAATATGTACAAGGGCTTGAAAGCCTAGAGGAAGGACCGTGGAGCCACACCAGCCACAGCACGCAGGCCAACTTGGTGCTTGCAGGTCAGCCAGGGTGGTCCTGGTTCCTGGCGCTCTTCCAGAAGCTTTCCATTGCCCTGCCTGAGATAACCGTCTTGTCCCGGCCCCCACTGCTTTTTTCCTTCCTCACCTCTGTCCGGAGAGAAATTCCAGCGGAAGGTATGGGTGACACATCCTCTTCTTTACAGGCGGCAGCCCTGCAACTCCTGCAGAAAGGCCAGCAGAACCCCACTCACACCGGGCCATCCACAAAGCTGTGTCCCCTCACTCCCTCCCACCAGCACAGCCCCGAGACTGCTGACAGGGCAAAGAATATGGAGTCAGGCACAGCTTCAGGGGCTATTGCTGCCTGGAGCTCTGTTTATATTGACCTCAACGAGGCACACCTGGGGAGGGCGGGCCGGCAGGGTAAGGCTGCCCAGGTCAGCTAATCCACAACCCTCAGGGAATCACATTGTTGAAAATGGACCCCGCCAAGGCAGAAGAGATGCCAAGGAAAAAAAGGACACAATGCCATTTGCAGCACCGCAGATGAGACTAGAAGTAATCACGTGACTTGTAGTAAGTCAGAAAGTGAATGACACATATCATATCATATCACTTATAGGTGTTACCTAAAAATGGATACCAGGGCAGATATTTCCACGGAGAAGGGCAATCACAGATTCATTAAACAAACTTATGGTTCACCAATGGAAAGGTGTGAGGATTGGTTTCATTACGATATCGGGGTTAACAGACATATACAAACACAGGTGACATATATAATCACCAAAGACCTACAGAATACCAAGAGAGGACTACTCAACATTCTGTCATAACGTACATGGGAAAAGGATCCCAGGAAGAACAGTCATCTGTATATGTGTAAAAGAACCACATCTTTCACACCTACAACAAGCCAAACATTGTAATCAAACTTGCTGTAATAAAAAATAAAAAATTAAATTAAAAACACGAACAAGAAGTAGTGAGACAAACGTGAGGGGCTTTCTCCTGGCACATTCCATTCTAAACTCCAATCTAGAACACCACTTCCACTGAGGCTCTCTTGCCCTAGTAAGGAGATTTGGTAAGGGTGAACTGCTGCCACGTTGTGGCCGTTTCACACAACAGCAGCTTTAATCCGAGCGCTAATGGTCAGTTGATATTCAAAATCATTGCAGGCCTGTAAATGACACCTGTCCTGAAAACAAATCCTGGGGTCACATATCGACCAAAAAATTCAAAGGACGTCCATATTTCAAAACGACCGTTTCAAAAGGCATATTTTACGCACATCAGTGTTCTGCTTCTTTTCCTTTCTTTCCTTTTTTGTTAAAAAACACGGGAATGGAAAAAGGCATCCCTCAGAATGGGCGAAAATCGTTGCAGACGAATCAATGGACAGAGGTTTAATCTCCAATATATATAAACAGCTCATGCAGCTTAATATTAAAAAATTAACAACCCCCCAAAAATGGGAAGAAGATCTAAAGGGACGTTTCTTCAAAGGAGACACAGAGATGGCCAAGACACACATGAAAAGCTGCTCAACAGCACTAATTTTTAGAGAAATGCAAATCAAAACTACAATGAGGTATCACCTCACACCTGTTAGAATCGGCATCATCAGGAAATCTACAAACAACCAATTCTGGGGAGGGTGTGGACAAAAGGAGCCCTCTTCCACTATTGGTGGGAATGTAAATTGATACAGTCACTATGGAGAACAGTATGGAGTTTCCTTTAAAAATCTAGAAATAGAATTACCATCTGATCCAGCAATCCCACTTCTGGGCATATACCCAGAGAAAACCGTATTTCAAAAAGGCACTTTCACCACAATGTTCGTTGCAGCACTATTTACAATAGCCAGGTAATGGAAGCCACCTAAATGCCCACAGACAGATGAATGGATAAAGATGTGGTACATATATCAAATGGAATATTACTCGGCCATAAAAAGGAATGAAACTGGGTCATTTGTAGAGACATCGATGGATTGAGAGACTGTCATACAGAATGAAGTAAGTCAGAAAGAGGAAAACAAATATTGTATATTAATACATATATGTGGAGCCTAAAAATGGTACAGATGAACTCGTTTGCAGGGAAGAAATAGAGACACAGAGGTAGAGAACAAACGTATGGACACCAAGTGTGGGAAGCCATGGGGTGGTGGTGGTGGGATGAGTTGGGAGTTTGGGATTGACCTGTATACATGTATATGCATAAAATTCATAACTAATAATAACGTGCTCTTTAAAAAAATAAATAAAATTAAATTTCAAAATTTTAAAAAATAAAATTTAAAAATAAAACAGAAAAAAGTTCTTCCCGTCACACAGATGTATTTATAGGAAAGAATTATTTCCATGCTTATATCTATAAATACATAAAAGAGGAATAAAATCTAACTTGAACGATAAAAGAAAAAAAAAGTGAACCCACGAGTTATACAGAGGAAAACACTACCACGGCACTTGCTCCAGCGGTAAACAATTCTGAAATTGGTCATAGGTGGGGAACCATCTCGCATACTGCCAGCAACCCACCCCCCATGCAAGGAGCGTCCTCATTGCAAAGCTGGGGCTCCGTGCCAAGGCATCTGTGAGTAAACGTGAGCTGAGCCCCAGGCCAGCTGCTGCTGAACTGTCCCCACCCTTTCCAGGTAAAACACCTGAATATGTACAAGGGCTTGAAAGCCTAGAGGAAGGACCGTGGAGCCACACCAGCGACAGCACGCAGGCCAACTTGGTGCCTGCAGGCCAGCCAGGGTGGTTCTGGACCCTGGCGCTCTTCCAGAAGCTTTCCATTGCCCTGCCTGAGATAACCGTCTTGTCCCGGCCCCCACTGCTTTTTTCCTTCCTCACCTCTGTCCGGAGAGAAATTCCAGCGGAAGGTATGGGTGACACATCCTCTTCTTTACAGGCGGCAGCCTGGCAACTCCTGCAGAAAGGCCAGCAGAACCCCACTCACACCGGGCCATCCACAAAGCTGTGTCCCCTCACTCCCTCCCACCAGCACAGCCCCGAGACTGCTGACAGGGCAAAGAATATGGAGTCAGGCACAGCTTCAGGGGCTATTGCTGCCTGGAGCTCTGTTTATATTGACCTCAACGAGGCACACCTGGGGAGGGCGGGCCGGCAGGGTAAGGCTGCCCAGGTCAGCTAATCCACAACCCTCAGGGAATCACATTGTTGAAAATGGACCCCGCTAAGGCAGAAGAGATGCCAAGGAAAAAAAGGTCACAATGCCATTTGCAGCACCGTAGATGAGTCTAGAAGTAATCACGTGACTTGTAGTAAGTCAGAAAGTGAAAGACACATATCATATCACTTATAGGTGTTACCTAAAAATGGATACCAGGGCAGATATTTCCACGGAGAAGGGCAATCACAGATTCATTAAACAAACTTATGGTTCACCAATGGAAAGGTGTGAGGATTGGTTTCATTACGATATCGGGGTTAACAGACATATACAAACACAGGTGACATATATAATCACCAAAGACCTACAGAATACCAAGAGAGGACTACTCAACATTCTGTCATAACGTACATGGGAAAAGGATCCCAGGAAGAACAGTCATCTGTATATGTGTAAAAGAACCACATCTTTCACACCTACAACAAGCCAAACATTGTAATCAAACTTGCTGTAATAAAAAATAAAAAATTAAATTAAAAACACGAACAAGAAGTAGTGAGACAAACGTGAGGGGCTTTCTCCTGGCACATTCCATTCTAAACTCCAATCTAGAACACCACTTCCACTGAGGCTCTCTTGCCCTAGTAAGGAGATTTGGTAAGGGTGAACTGCTGCCACCTTGTGGCCGTTTCACACAACAGCAGCTTTAATCCCAGCGCTAATGGTCAGTTGATATTCAAAATCATTGCAGGCCTATAAATGACACCTGCCCTGAAAACAAATCCTGGGGTCACATATCGACCAAAAAATTCAAAGGACGTCCATATTTCAAAACGACCGTTTCAAAAGGCATATTTTACGCACATCAGTGTTCTGCTTCTTTTCCTTTCTTTCCTTTTTTGTTAAAAAACACGGGAATGGAAAAAGGCATCCCTCAGAATGGGCGAAAATCGTTGCAGACGAATCAATGGACAGAGGTTTAATCTCCAATATATATAAACAGCTCATGCAGCTTAATATTAAAAAATTAACAACCCCCAAAAAATGGGAAGAAGATCTAAAGGGACGTTTCTTCAAAGGAGACACAGAGATGGCCAAGACACACATGAAAAGCTGCTCAACAGCACTAATTTTTAGAGAAATGCAAATCAAAATTACAATGAGGTATCACCTCACACCTGTTAGAATCGGCATCATCAGGAAATCTACAAACAACCAATTCTGGGGAGGGTGTGGACAAAAGGAGCCCTCTTCCACTATTGGTGGGAATGTAAATTGATACAGTCACTATGGAGAACAGTATGGAGTTTCCTTTAAAAATCTAGAAATAGAATTACCATCTGATCCAGCAATCCCACTTCTGGGCATATACCCAGAGAAAACCGTATTTCAAAAAGGCACTTTCACCACAATGTTCGTTGCAGCACTATTTACAATAGCCAGGTAATGGAAGCCACCTAAATGCCCACAGACAGATGAATGGATAAAGATGTGGTACATATATCAAATGGAATATTACTCGGCCATAAAAAGGAATGAAACTGGGTCATTTGTAGAGACATCGATGGATTGAGAGACTGTCATACAGAATGAAGTAAGTCAGAAAGAGGAAAACAAATATTGTATATTAATACATATATGTGGAGCCTAAAAATGGTACAGATGAACTCGTTTGCAGGGAAGAAATAGAGACACAGAGGTAGAGAACAAACGTATGGACACCAAGTGTGGGAAGCCATGGGGTGGTGGTGGTGGGATGAGTTGGGAGTTTGGGATTGACCTGTATACATGTATATGCATAAAATTCATAACTAATAATAACGTGCTCTTTAAAAAAATAAATAAAATTAAATTTCAAAATTTTAAAAAATAAAATTTAAAAATAAAACAGAAAAAAGTTCTTCCCGTCACACAGATGTATTTATAGGAAAGAATTATTTCCATGCTTATATCTATAAATACATAAAAGAGGAATAAAATCTAACTTGAACGATAAAAGAAAAAAAAAGTGAACCCACGAGTTATACAGAGGAAAACACTACCACGGCACTTGCTCCAGCGGTAAACAATTCTGAAATTGGTCATAGGTGGGGAACCATCTCGCATACTGCCAGCAACCCACCCCCCATGCAAGGAGCGTCCTCATTGCAAAGCTGGGGCTCCGTGCCAAGGCATCTGTGAGTAAACGTGAGCTGAGCCCCAGGCCAGCTGCTGCTGAACTGTCCCCACCCTTTCCAGGTAAAACACCTGAAAATGTACAAGGGCTTGAAAGCCTAGAGGAAGGACCGTGGAGCCACACCAGCGACAGCACGCAGGCCAACTTGGTGCCTGCAGGCCAGCCAGGGTGGTTCTGGACCCTGGCGCTCTTCCAGAAGCTTTCCATTGCCCTGCCTGAGATAACCGTCTTGTCCCGGCCCCCACTGCTTTTTTCCTTCCTCACCTCTGTCCGGAGAGAAATTCCAGCGGAAGGTATGGGTGACACATCCTCTTCTTTACAGGCGGCAGCCTGGCAACTCCTGCAGAAAGGCCAGCAGAACCCCACTCACACCGGGCCATCCACAAAGCTGTGTCCCCTCACTCCCTCCCACCAGCACAGCCCCGAGACTGCTGACAGGGCAAAGAATATGGAGTCAGGCACAGCTTCAGGGGCTATTGCTGCCTGGAGCTCTGTTTATATTGACCTCAACGAGGCACACCTGGGGAGGGCGGGCCGGCAGGGTAAGGCTGCCCAGGTCAGCTAATCCACAACCCTCAGGGAATCACATTGTTGAAAATGGACCCCGCTAAGGCAGAAGAGATGCCAAGGAAAAAAAGGACACAATGCCATTTGCAGCACCGTAGATGAGTCTAGAAGTAATCACGTGACTTGTAGTAAGTCAGAAAGTGAAAGACACATATCATATCACTTATAGGTGTTACCTAAAAATGGATACCAGGGCAGATATTTCCACGGAGAAGGGCAATCACAGATTCATTAAACAAACTTATGGTTCACCAATGGAAAGGTGTGAGGATTGGTTTCATTACGATATCGGGGTTAACAGACATATACAAACACAGGTGACATATATAATCACCAAAGACCTACAGAATACCAAGAGAGGACTACTCAACATTCTGTCATAACGTACATGGGAAAAGGATCCCAGGAAGAACAGTCATCTGTATATGTGTAAAAGAACCACATCTTTCACACCTACAACAAGCCAAACATTGTAATCAAACTTGCTGTAATAAAAAATAAAAAATTAAATTAAAAACACGAACAAGAAGTAGTGAGACAAACGTGAGGGGCTTTCTCCTGGCACATTCCATTCTAAACTCCAATCTAGAACACCACTTCCACTGAGGCTCTCTTGCCCTAGTAAGGAGATTTGGTAAGGGTGAACTGCTGCCACGTTGTGGCCGTTTCACACAACAGCAGCTTTAATCCGAGCGCTAATGGTCAGTTGATATTCAAAATCATTGCAGGCCTGTAAATGACACCTGCCCTGAAAACAAATCCTGGGGTCACATATCGACCAAAAAATTCAAAGGACGTCCATATTTCAAAACGACCGTTTCAAAAGGCATATTTTACGCACATCAGTGTTCTGCTTCTTTTCCTTTCTTTCCTTTTTTGTTAAAAAACACGGGAATGGAAAAAGGCATCCCTCAGAATGGGCGAAAATCGTTGCAGACGAATCAATGGACAGAGGTTTAATCTCCAATATATATAAACAGCTCATGCAGCTTAATATTAAAAAATTAACAACCCCCCAAAAATGGGAAGAAGATCTAAAGGGACGTTTCTTCAAAGGAGACACAGAGATGGCCAAGACACACATGAAAAGCTGCTCAACAGCACTAATTTTTAGAGAAATGCAAATCAAAACTACAATGAGGTATCACCTCACACCTGTTAGAATCGGCATCATCAGGAAATCTACAAACAACCAATTCTGGGGAGGGTGTGGACAAAAGGAGCCCTCTTCCACTATTGGTGGGAATGTAAATTGATACAGTCACTATGGAGAACAGTATGGAGTTTCCTTTAAAAATCTAGAAATAGAATTACCATCTGATCCAGCAATCCCACTTCTGGGCATATACCCAGAGAAAACCGTATTTCAAAAAGGCACTTTCACCACAATGTTCGTTGCAGCACTATTTACAATAGCCAGGTAATGGAAGCCACCTAAATGCCCACAGACAGATGAATGGATAAAGATGTGGTACATATATCAAATGGAATATTACTCGGCCATAAAAAGGAATGAAACTGGGTCATTTGTAGAGACATCGATGGATTGAGAGACTGTCATACAGAATGAAGTAAGTCAGAAAGAGGAAAACAAATATTGTATATTAATACATATATGTGGAGCCTAAAAATGGTACAGATGAACTCGTTTGCAGGGAAGAAATAGAGACACAGAGGTAGAGAACAAACGTATGGACACCAAGTGTGGGAAGCCATGGGGTGGTGGTGGTGGGATGAGTTGGGAGTTTGGGATTGACCTGTATACATGTATATGCATAAAATTCATAACTAATAATAACGTGCTCTTTAAAAAAATAAATAAAATTAAATTTCAAAATTTTAAAAAATAAAATTTAAAAATAAAACAGAAAAAAGTTCTTCCCGTCACACAGATGTATTTATAGGAAAGAATTATTTCCATGCTTATATCTATAAATACATAAAAGAGGAATAAAATCTAACTTGAACGATAAAAGAAAAAAAAAGTGAACCCACGAGTTATACAGAGGAAAACACTACCACGGCACTTGCTCCAGCGGTAAACAATTCTGAAATTGGTCATAGGTGGGGAACCATCTCGCATACTGCCAGCAACCCACCCCCCATGCAAGGAGCGTCCTCATTGCAAAGCTGGGGCTCCGTGCCAAGGCATCTGTGAGTAAACGTGAGCTGAGCCCCAGGCCAGCTGCTGCTGAACTGTCCCCACCCTTTCCAGGTAAAACACCTGAATATGTACAAGGGCTTGAAAGCCTAGAGGAAGGACCGTGGAGCCACACCAGCGACAGCACGCAGGCCAACTTGGTGCCTGCAGGCCAGCCAGGGTGGTTCTGGACCCTGGCGCTCTTCCAGAAGCTTTCCATTGCCCTGCCTGAGATAACCGTCTTGTCCCGGCCCCCACTGCTTTTTTCCTTCCTCACCTCTGTCCGGAGAGAAATTCCAGCGGAAGGTATGGGTGACACATCCTCTTCTTTACAGGCGGCAGCCTGGCAACTCCTGCAGAAAGGCCAGCAGAACCCCACTCACACCGGGCCATCCACAAAGCTGTGTCCCCTCACTCCCTCCCACCAGCACAGCCCCGAGACTGCTGACAGGGCAAAGAATATGGAGTCAGGCACAGCTTCAGGGGCTATTGCTGCCTGGAGCTCTGTTTATATTGACCTCAACGAGGCACACCTGGGGAGGGCGGGCCGGCAGGGTAAGGCTGCCCAGGTCAGCTAATCCACAACCCTCAGGGAATCACATTGTTGAAAATGGACCCCGCTAAGGCAGAAGAGATGCCAAGGAAAAAAAGGTCACAATGCCATTTGCAGCACCGTAGATGAGTCTAGAAGTAATCACGTGACTTGTAGTAAGTCAGAAAGTGAAAGACACATATCATATCACTTATAGGTGTTACCTAAAAATGGATACCAGGGCAGATATTTCCACGGAGAAGGGCAATCACAGATTCATTAAACAAACTTATGGTTCACCAATGGAAAGGTGTGAGGATTGGTTTCATTACGATATCGGGGTTAACAGACATATACAAACACAGGTGACATATATAATCACCAAAGACCTACAGAATACCAAGAGAGGACTACTCAACATTCTGTCATAACGTACATGGGAAAAGGATCCCAGGAAGAACAGTCATCTGTATATGTGTAAAAGAACCACATCTTTCACACCTACAACAAGCCAAACATTGTAATCAAACTTGCTGTAATAAAAAATAAAAAATTAAATTAAAAACACGAACAAGAAGTAGTGAGACAAACGTGAGGGGCTTTCTCCTGGCACATTCCATTCTAAACTCCAATCTAGAACACCACTTCCACTGAGGCTCTCTTGCCCTAGTAAGGAGATTTGGTAAGGGTGAACTGCTGCCACCTTGTGGCCGTTTCACACAACAGCAGCTTTAATCCCAGCGCTAATGGTCAGTTGATATTCAAAATCATTGCAGGCCTGTAAATGACACCTGCCCTGAAAACAAATCCTGGGGTCACATATCGACCAAAAAATTCAAAGGACGTCCATATTTCAAAACGACCGTTTCAAAAGGCATATTTTACGCACATCAGTGTTCTGCTTCTTTTCCTTTCTTTCCTTTTTTGTTAAAAAACACGGGAATGGAAAAAGGCATCCCTCAGAATGGGCGAAAATCGTTGCAGACGAATCAATGGACAGAGGTTTAATCTCCAATATATATAAACAGCTCATGCAGCTTAATATTAAAAAATTAACAACCCCCAAAAAATGGGAAGAAGATCTAAAGGGACGTTTCTTCAAAGGAGACACAGAGATGGCCAAGACACACATGAAAAGCTGCTCAACAGCACTAATTTTTAGAGAAATGCAAATCAAAATTACAATGAGGTATCACCTCACACCTGTTAGAATCGGCATCATCAGGAAATCTACAAACAACCAATTCTGGGGAGGGTGTGGACAAAAGGAGCCCTCTTCCACTATTGGTGGGAATGTAAATTGATACAGTCACTATGGAGAACAGTATGGAGTTTCCTTTAAAAATCTAGAAATAGAATTACCATCTGATCCAGCAATCCCACTTCTGGGCATATACCCAGAGAAAACCGTATTTCAAAAAGGCACTTTCACCACAATGTTCGTTGCAGCACTATTTACAATAGCCAGGTAATGGAAGCCACCTAAATGCCCACAGACAGATGAATGGATAAAGATGTGGTACATATATCAAATGGAATATTACTCGGCCATAAAAAGGAATGAAACTGGGTCATTTGTAGAGACATCGATGGATTGAGAGACTGTCATACAGAATGAAGTAAGTCAGAAAGAGGAAAACAAATATTGTATATTAATACATATATGTGGAGCCTAAAAATGGTACAGATGAACTCGTTTGCAGGGAAGAAATAGAGACACAGAGGTAGAGAACAAACGTATGGACACCAAGTGTGGGAAGCCATGGGGTGGTGGTGGTGGGATGAGTTGGGAGTTTGGGATTGACCTGTATACATGTATATGCATAAAATTCATAACTAATAATAACGTGCTCTTTAAAAAAATAAATAAAATTAAATTTCAAAATTTTAAAAAATAAAATTTAAAAATAAAACAGAAAAAAGTTCTTCCCGTCACACAGATGTATTTATAGGAAAGAATTATTTCCATGCTTATATCTATAAATACATAAAAGAGGAATAAAATCTAACTTGAACGATAAAAGAAAAAAAAAGTGAACCCACGAGTTATACAGAGGAAAACACTACCACGGCACTTGCTCCAGCGGTAAACAATTCTGAAATTGGTCATAGGTGGGGAACCATCTCGCATACTGCCAGCAACCCACCCCCCATGCAAGGAGCGTCCTCATTGCAAAGCTGGGGCTCCGTGCCAAGGCATCTGTGAGTAAACGTGAGCTGAGCCCCAGGCCAGCTGCTGCTGAACTGTCCCCACCCTTTCCAGGTAAAACACCTGAAAATGTACAAGGGCTTGAAAGCCTAGAGGAAGGACCGTGGAGCCACACCAGCGACAGCACGCAGGCCAACTTGGTGCCTGCAGGCCAGCCAGGGTGGTTCTGGACCCTGGCGCTCTTCCAGAAGCTTTCCATTGCCCTGCCTGAGATAACCGTCTTGTCCCGGCCCCCACTGCTTTTTTCCTTCCTCACCTCTGTCCGGAGAGAAATTCCAGCGGAAGGTATGGGTGACACATCCTCTTCTTTACAGGCGGCAGCCTGGCAACTCCTGCAGAAAGGCCAGCAGAACCCCACTCACACCGGGCCATCCACAAAGCTGTGTCCCCTCACTCCCTCCCACCAGCACAGCCCCGAGACTGCTGACAGGGCAAAGAATATGGAGTCAGGCACAGCTTCAGGGGCTATTGCTGCCTGGAGCTCTGTTTATATTGACCTCAACGAGGCACACCTGGGGAGGGCGGGCCGGCAGGGTAAGGCTGCCCAGGTCAGCTAATCCACAACCCTCAGGGAATCACATTGTTGAAAATGGACCCCGCTAAGGCAGAAGAGATGCCAAGGAAAAAAAGGACACAATGCCATTTGCAGCACCGTAGATGAGTCTAGAAGTAATCACGTGACTTGTAGTAAGTCAGAAAGTGAAAGACACATATCATATCACTTATAGGTGTTACCTAAAAATGGATACCAGGGCAGATATTTCCACGGAGAAGGGCAATCACAGATTCATTAAACAAACTTATGGTTCACCAATGGAAAGGTGTGAGGATTGGTTTCATTACGATATCGGGGTTAACAGACATATACAAACACAGGTGACATATATAATCACCAAAGACCTACAGAATACCAAGAGAGGACTACTCAACATTCTGTCATAACGTACATGGGAAAAGGATCCCAGGAAGAACAGTCATCTGTATATGTGTAAAAGAACCACATCTTTCACACCTACAACAAGCCAAACATTGTAATCAAACTTGCTGTAATAAAAAATAAAAAATTAAATTAAAAACACGAACAAGAAGTAGTGAGACAAACGTGAGGGGCTTTCTCCTGGCACATTCCATTCTAAACTCCAATCTAGAACACCACTTCCACTGAGGCTCTCTTGCCCTAGTAAGGAGATTTGGTAAGGGTGAACTGCTGCCACGTTGTGGCCGTTTCACACAACAGCAGCTTTAATCCGAGCGCTAATGGTCAGTTGATATTCAAAATCATTGCAGGCCTGTAAATGACACCTGCCCTGAAAACAAATCCTGGGGTCACATATCGACCAAAAAATTCAAAGGACGTCCATATTTCAAAACGACCGTTTCAAAAGGCATATTTTACGCACATCAGTGTTCTGCTTCTTTTCCTTTCTTTCCTTTTTTGTTAAAAAAAACGGGAATGGAAAAAGGCATCCCTCAGAATGGGCGAAAATCGTTGCGGATGAATTAATGGACAGAGGTTTAATCTCCAATATATATAAACAGCTCATGCAGCTTAATATTAAAAAATTAACAACCCCAAAAAAATGGGAAGTAGATCTAAAGGGACGTTTCTTCAAAGGAGACACAGAGATGGCCAAGACACACATGAAAAGCTGCTCAACAGCACTAATTATTAGAGAAATGCAAATCAAAACTACAATGAGGTATCACCTCACACCTGTTAGAATCGGCATCATCAGGAAATCTACAAACAACCAATTCTGGGGAGGGTGTGGACAAAAGGAGCCCTCTTCCACTATTGGTGGGAATGTAAATTGATACAGTCACTATGGAGAAGAGTATGGAGTTTCCTTTAAAAATCTAGAAATAGAATTACGATCTGATCCAGCAATCCCACTTCTGGGCATATACCCAGAGAAAACCGTATTTCAAAAAGGCACATTCACCACAATGTTCGTTGCAGCACTATTTACAATAGCCAGGTAATGGAAGCAACCTAAATGCCCACAGACAGATGAATGGATAAAGATATGGTACATATATCAAATGGAATATTACTCGGCCATAAAAAGGAATGAAACTGGGTCATTTGTAGAGACATCGATGGATCGAGAGACTGTCATACAGAATGAAGTAAGTCAGAAAGAGGAAAACAAATATTGTATATTAATGCATATATGTGGAGCCTAAAAATGGTACAGATGAACTGGTTTGCAGGGAAGAAATAGAGACACAGAGGTAGAGAACAAACGTATGGACACCAAGTGTGGGAAGCCATGGGGTGGTGGTGGTGGGATGAGTTGGGAGATTGGGATTGACCTGTATACATGTATATGCATAAAATTCATAACTAATAATAACGTGCTCTTTAAAAAAATAAATAAAATTAAATTTCAAAATTTTTAAAAAATAAAATTTAAAAATAAAACAGAAAAAAGTTCTTCCCGTCACACAGTTGTATTTATAGGAATGAATTATTTCCATGCTTATATCTATAAATACATAAAAGAGGAATAAAATCTAACTTGAACCATAAAAGAAAAAAAAAGTGAACCCACGAGTTATACAGAGGAAATCCCTATCACGGCACTTGCTCCAACGGTAAACAATTCTGAAATTGGTCAGAGGTGGGGAACCATCTCCCATACAGCCACAAACCCACCCCCCACTCTAGGAGCGTCCTCATTGCAAAGCTGGGGGACCATGCCGAGGCATCTGTGAGTAAACGTGAGCTGAGCCCCAGGCCAGCTGCTGCTGAACTGTCCCCAACCTTTCCAGGTAAAACACCTGAATATGTACAAGGGCTTGAAAGCCTAGAGGAAGGACCGTGGAGCCACACCAGCGACAGCACGCAGGCCAACTTGGTGCCTGCAGGCCAGCCAGGGTGGTCCTGGCCCCGGGCGCTCTTCCAGAAGCTTTCCATTGCCCTGCCTGAGATACCCCTCCTGTCCCGGCCCCCACTGCTTTTTTCCTTCCTCACCTCTGTCCGGAGAGAAATTCCAGCGGAAGGTATGGGTGACACATCCTCTTCTTTACAGGTGGCAACCTGGCAACTCCTGCAGAAATGCCAGCAGAACCCCACTCACACCGGGCCACCCACAAAGCTGTGGCCCCTCACTTCCTCCCACCAGCACAGCCCCGAGACTGCTAACGGGGCAGAGAATATGGAGTCAGGCACAGCTTCAGGGGCTATTGCTGCCTGGAGCTCTGTTTATATTGACCTCAACGAGGCACACCTGGGGAGGGTGGGGCGGCAGGGTAAGGCTGCCCAGGTCAGCTAATCCACAACCCTCAGGGAATCACATTGTTGAAAATGGACCCCGCTAAGGCAGAAGAGATGCCAAGGAAAAAAAGGTCACAATGCCATTTGCAGCACCGTAGATGAGTCTAGAAGTAATCACGTGACTTGTAGTAAGTCAGAAAGTGAAAGACACATATCATATCATATCACTTATAGGTGTTACCTAAAAATGGATACCACGGCAGATATTTCCACGGAGAAGGGCAATCACAGATTCATTAAACAAACTTATGGTTCACCAATGGAAAGGTGTGAGCATTGGTTTCATTACGATATCGGGGTTAACAGACATATACAAACACAGGTGACATATATAATCACCAAAGACCTACAGAATACCAAGAGAGGACTACTCAACATTCTGTCATAACGTACATGGGAAAAGGATCCCAGGAAGAACAGTCATCTGTATATGTGTAAAAGAACCACATCTTCCACACCTACAAGAAGCCAAACATTGTAATCAAACTTGCTGTAATAAAAAATAAAAAAATAAATTAAAAACACGAACAAGAAGTAGTGAGACAAACATGAGGGGCTTTCTCCTGGCACATTCCATTCTAAACTCCAATCTAGAACACCACTTCCACTGAGGCTCTCTTGCCCTAGTAACCAGATTTGGTAAGGGTGAACTGCTGCCACCTTGTGGCCGTTTCACACAACAGCAGCTTTAATCCCAACGCTAATGGTCAGTTGATATTCAAAATCATTGCAGGCCTGTAAATGACACCTGCCCTGAAAACAAATCCTGGGGTCACATATCGACCAAAAAATTCAAAGGACGTCCATATTTCAAAACGACCGTTTCAAAAGGCATATTTTACGCACATTAGTGTTCTGCTTCTTTTCCTTTCTTTCCTTTTTTGTTAAAAAACACGGGAATGGAAAAAGGCATCCCTCAGAATGGGCGAAAATCATTGCAGACGAATCAATGGACAGAGGTTTAATCTCCAATATATATAAACAGCTCATGCAGCTTAATATTAAAAAATTAACAACCCCCCAAAAATGGGAAGAAGATCTAAAGGGACGTTTCTTCAAAGGAGACACAGAGATGGCCAAGACACACATGAAAAGCTGCTCAACAGCACTAATTATTAGAGAAATGCAAATCAAAACTACAATGAGGTATCACCTCACACCTGTTAGAATCGGCATCATCAGGAAATCTACAAACAACCAATTCTGGGGAGGGTGTGGACAAAAGGAGCCCTCTTCCACTATTGGTGGGAATGTAAATTGATACAGTCACTATGGAGAACAGTATGGAGTTTCCTTTAAAAATCTAGAAATAGAATTACGATCTGATCCAGCAATCCCACTTCTGGGCATATACCCAGAGAAAACCGTATTTCAAAAAGGCACTTTCACCACAATGTTCGTTGCAGCACTATTTACAATAGCCAGGTAATGGAAGCCACCTAAATGCCCACAGACAGATGAATGGATAAAGATGTGGTACATATATCAAATGGAATATTACTCGGCCATATAAAGGAATGAAACTGGGTCATTTGTAGAGACATCGATGGATCGAGAGACTGTCATACAGAATGAAGTAAGTCAGAAAGAGGAAAACAAATATTGTATATTAATGCATATATGTGTAGCCTAAATATGGTACAGATGAACTCGTTTGCAGGGAAGAAATAGAGACACAGAGGTAGAGAACAAACGTATGGTCACCAAGTTTGGGAAGCCATGGGGTGGTGGTGGTGGGATGAGTTGGGAGATTGGGATTGACCTGTATACATGTATATGCATAAAATTCATAACTAATAATAACGTGCTCTTTAAAAAAATAAATAAAATTAAATTTCAAAATTTTAAAAAATAAAATTTAAAAATAAAACAGAAAAAAGTTCTTCCCGTCACACAGATGTATTTATAGGAAAGAATTATTTCCATGCTTATATCTATAAATACATAAAAGAGGAATAAAATCTAACTTGAACGATAAAAGAAAAAAAAAGTGAACCCACGAGTTATACAGAGGAAAACCCTATCACGGCACTTGCTCCAGCGGTAAACAATTCTGAAATTGGTCAGAGGTGGGGAACCATCTCCCATACAGCCAGCAACCCACCCCCCATGCAAGGAGCGTCCTCATTGCAAAGCTGGGGCTCCGTGCCAAGGCATCTGTGAGTAAACGTGAGCTGAGACCCAGGCCAGCTGCTGCTGAACTGTGCCCACCCTTTCCAGGTAAAACACCTGAATATGTACAAGGGCTTGAAAGCCTAGAGGAAGGACCGTGGAGCCACACCAGCGACAGCACGCAGGCCAACTTGGTGCCTGCAGGCCAGCCAGGGTGGTCCTGGCCCCGGGCGCTCTTCCAGAAGCTTTCCATTGCCCTGCCTGAGATACCCCTCCTGTCCCGGCCCCCACTGCTTTTTTCCTTCCTCACCTCTGTCCGGAGAGAAATTCCAGCGGAAGGTATGGGTGACACATCCTCTTCTTTACAGGTGGCAACCTGGCAACTCCTGCAGAAAGGCCAGCAGAACCCCACTCACACCGGGCCACCCACAAAGCTGTGGCCCCTCACTTCCTCCCACCAGCACAGCCCCGAGACTGCTAACGGGGCAGAGAATATGGAGTCAGGCACAGCTTCAGGGGCTATTGCTGCCTGGAGCTCTGTTTATATTGACCTCAACGAGGCACACCTGGGGAGGGTGGGGCGGCAGGGTAAGGCTGCCCAGGTCAGCTAATCCACAACCCTCAGGGAATCACATTGTTGAAAATGGACCCCGCTAAGGCAGAAGAGATGCCAAGGAAAAAAAGGTCACAATGCCATTTGCAGCACCGTAGATGAGTCTAGAAGTAATCACGTGACTTGTAGTAAGTCAGAAAGTGAAAGACACATATCATATCATATCACTTATAGGTGTTACCTAAAAATGGATACCAGGGCAGATATTTCCACGGAGAAGGGCAATCACAGATTCATTAAACAAACTTATGGTTCACCAATGGAAAGGTGTGAGCATTGGTTTCATTACGATATCGGGGTTAACAGACATATACAAACACAGGTGACATATATAATCACCAAAGACCTACAGAATACCAAGAGAGGACTACTCAACATTCTGTCATAACGTACATGGGAAAAGGATCCCAGGAAGAACAGTCATCTGTATATGTGTAAAAGAACCACATCTTCCACACCTACAAGAAGCCAAACATTGTAATCAAACTTGCTGTAATAAAAAATAAAAAAATAAATTAAAAACACGAACAAGAAGTAGTGAGACAAACATGAGGGGCTTTCTCCTGGCACATTCCATTCTAAACTCCAATCTAGAACACCACTTCCACTGAGGCTCTCTTGCCCTAGTAACCAGATTTGGTAAGCGTGAACTGCTGCCACCTTGTGGCCGTTTCACACAACAGCAGCTTTAATCCCAACGCTAATGGTCAGTTGATATTCAAAATCATTGCAGGCCTGTAAATGACACCTGCCCTGAAAACAAATCCTGGGGTCACATATCGACCAAAAAATTCAAAGGACGTCCATATTTCAAAACGACCGTTTCAAAAGGCATATTTTACGCACATTAGTGTTCTGCTTCTTTTCCTTTCTTTCCTTTTTTGTTAAAAAACACGGGAATGGAAAAAGGCATCCCTCAGAATGGGCGAAAATCGTTGCAGACGAATCAATGGACAGAGGTTTAATCTCAAATATATATAAACAGCTCATGCAGCTTAATATTAAAAAATTAACAACCCCCAAAAAATGGGAAGAAGATCTAAAGGGACGTTTCTTCAAAGGAGACACAGAGATGGCCAAGACACACATGAAAAGCTGCTCAACAGCACTAATTATTAGAGAAATGCAAATCAAAACTACAATGAGGTATCACCTCACACCTGTTAGAATCGGCATCATCAGGAAATCTACAAACAACCAATTCTGGGGAGGGTGTGGACAAAAGGAGCCCTCTTCCACTATTGGTGGGAATGTAAATTGATACAGTCACTATGGAGAACAGTATGGAGTTTCCTTTAAAAATCTAGAAATAGAATTACCATCTGATCCAGCAATCCCACTTCTGGGCATATACCCAGAGAAAACCGTATTTCAAAAAGGCACTTTCACCACAATGTTCGTTGCAGCACTATTTACAATAGCCAGGTAATGGAAGCCACCTAAATGCCCACAGACAGATGAATGGATAAAGATGTGGTACATATATCAAATGGAATATTACTCGGCCATATAAAGGAATGAAACTGGGTCATTTGTAGAGACATCGATGGATCGAGAGACTGTCATACAGAATGAAGTAAGTCAGAAAGAGGAAAACAAATATTGTATATTAATGCATATATGTGTAGCCTAAATATGGTACAGATGAACTCGTTTGCAGGGAAGAAATAGAGACACAGAGGTAGAGAACAAACGTATGGTCACCAAGTTTGGGAAGCCATGGGGTGGTGGTGGTGGGATGAGTTGGGAGATTGGGATTGACCTGTATACATGTATATGCATAAAATACATAACTAATAATAAAGTGCTGTATAAAAAAATAAATAAAATTAAATTTCAAAATTAAAAAAAATAAAATATAAAAATAAAACAGAAAAAAGTCCTTCCCGTCACACAGATGTATTTATAGGAATGAATTATTTCCATGCTTATATCTGTAAATACATAAAAGAGGAATAAAATCTAACTTGAACGATAAAAGAAAAAAAAAGTGAACCCACGAGTTATACAGAGGAAAACCCTATCACGGCACTTGCTCCAACGGTAAACAATTCTGAAATTGGTCAGAGGTGGGGAACCATCTCCCATACAGCCAGCAACCCACCCCCCACGCAAGGAGCGTCCTCATTACAAAGCTGGGGGACCGTGCCGAGGCATCTGTGAGTAAACGTGAGCTGAGCCCCAGGCCAGCTGCTGCTGAACTGTTCCCACCCTTTCCAGGTAAAACACCTGAATATGTACAAGGGCTTGAAAGCCTAGAGGAAGGACCTTGGAGCCACACCAGCGACAGCACGCAGGCCAACTTGGTGCCTGCAGGCCAGCCAGCGTGGTCCTGGTCCCTGGCAATCTTCCAGAAGCTTTCCATTGCCCTGCCTGAGACACCCCTCCTGTCCCGGCCCCCACTGCTTTTTTCCTTCCTCACCTCTGTCCGGAGAGAAATTCCAGCGGAAGGTATGGGTGACACATCCTCTTCTTTACAGGCGGCAGCCTGGCAACTCCTGCAGAAAGGCCAGCAGAACCCCACTCACACCGGGCCATCCACAAAGCTGTGTCCCCTCACTCCCTCCCACCAGCACAGCCCCGAGACTGCTGACGGGGCAGAGAATATGGAGTCAGGCACAGCTTCAGGGGCTATTGCTGCCTGGAGCGCTGTTTATATTGACCTCAACGAGGCATACCTGGGGTGGGCGGGCCGGCAGGGTAAGGCTGCCCAGGTCAGCTAATCCACAACCCTCAGGGAATCACATTGTTGAAAATGGACCCCGCTAAGGCAGAAGAGAAGCCAAGGGAAAAAAGGACACAATGCCATTTGCAGCACCGTAGATGAGTCTAGAAGTAATCACGTGACTTGTAGTAAGTCAGAAAGTGAAAGACACATATCATATCATATCACTTATAGGTGTTACCTAAAAATGGATACCAGGGCAGATATTTCCACGGAGAAGGGCAATCACAGATTCATTAAACAAACTTATGGTTCACCAATGGAAAGGTGTGAGGATAGGTTTCATTACGATATCGGGGTTAACAGACATATACAAACACAGGTGACATATATAATCACCAAAGACCTACAGAATACCAAGAGAGGACTACTCAACATTCTGTCATAACGTACATGGGAAAAGGATCCCAAGAAGAACAGTAATCTGTATATGTGTAAAAGAACCACATCTTCCACACCTACAACAAGCCAAACATTGTAATCAAACTTGCTGTAATAAAAAATAAAAACTTAAATTAAAAACACGAACAAGAAGTAGTGAGACAAACGTGAGGGGCTTTCTCCTGGTACATTCCATTCTAAACTCCAATCTAGAACACCACTTCCACTGAGGCTCTCTTGCCCTAGTAACCAGATTTGGTAAGGGTGAACTGCTGCCACCTTGTGGCCGTTTCACACAACAGCAGCTTTAATCCCAGCGCTAATGGTCAGTTGATATTCAAAATCATTGCAGGCCTGTAAATGACACCTGCCCTGAAAACAAATCCTGGGGTCACATATCGACCAAAAAATTCAGAGGACGTCCATATTTCAAAACGACCGTTTCAAAAGGCATATTTTACGCACATTAGTGTTCTGCTTCTTTTCCTTTCTTTCCTTTTTTGTTAAAAAAAACGGGAATGGAAAAAGGCATCCCTCAGGATGGGTGAAAATCGTTGCAAACGAATCAATGGACACAGGTTTAATCTCCAATATATATAAACAGCTCATGCAGCTTAATATTAAAAAAAACAAACAACCCAAAAAAAATGGTCAGAAGATCTAAAGAGACGTTTCTTCAAAGGAGACACAGAGATGGCCAAGACGCACATGAAAAGCTGCTCAACAGCACTAATTATTAGAGAAATGCAAATCAAAACTACAATGAGGTATCACCTCACACCTGTTAGAATCGGCATCATCAGAAAATCTACAAACAACCAATTCTGGGGAGGGTGTGGACAAAAGGAGCCCTCTTCCACTATTGGTGGGAATGTAAATTGATACAGTCACTATGGAGAACAGTATGGAGTTTCCTTAAAAAAACTAGAAATAGAATTACCATCTGATCCAGCAATCCCACTTCTGGGCATATACCCAGAGAAAACCGTTTTTCAAAAAGGCACATTCACCACAATGTTCGTTGCAGCACTATTTACAATAGCCAGGTAATGGAAGCAACCTAAATGCCCACAGACAGATGAATGGATAAAGATGTGGTACATATATAAAATGGAATATGACTCGGCCATAAAAAGGAATGAAACTGGGTCATTTGTAGAGACATCGATGGATCGAGAGACTGTCATACAGAATGAAGTAAGTCAGAAAGAGGAAAACAAATATTGTATATTAATGCATATATGTGGAGCCTAAAAATGGTACAGATGAACTGGTTTGCAGGGAAGAAATAGAGACACAGAGGTAGAGAACAAACGTATGGACACCAAGTGTGGGAAGCCATGGGGTGGTGGTGGTGGGATGAGTTGGGAGATTGGGATTGACCTGTATACATATATATGCATAAAATACATAACTAATAATAACGTGCTGTATAAAAAAATAAATAAAATTTCAAAATTTTAAGAAATAAAATTTAAAAATAAAACAGAAAAAATTCTTCCCATCACACAGATGTATTTATAGGAAAGAATTATTTCCATGCTTATATCTATAAATACATAAAAGGGGAATAAAATCTAACTTGAACCATAAAAGAAAATAAAAACCTGAACCCAGGAGTTATACAGAGGAAAACCCTATCAGGGCACTTGCTCCAGTGGTTAACAATTCTGAAATTGGTCAGAGGTGGGGAACCATCTCCCATACAGCCAGCAACCCACCCCCCACGCAAGGAGCGTCCTCATTGCAAAGCTGGGGGACCGTGCCGAGGCATCTGTGAGTAAACGTGAGCTGAGCCCCAGGCCAGCTGCTGCTGAACTGTCCCCACCCTTTCCAGGTAAAACACCTGAATATGTACAAGGGCTTGAAAGCCTAGAGGAAGGACCGTGGAGCCACACCAGCGACAGCACACAGGCCAACTTGGTGCCTGCAGGCCAGCCAGCGTGGTCCTGGCCCCGGCGCTCTTCCAGAAGCTCTCCATTGCTTGCCTGAGATACCCCTCCTGTCCCGGCCCCCACTGCTTTTTTCCTTCCTCATCTCTGTCCGGAGAGAAATTCCAGCGGAAGGTATGGGTGACACATCCTCTTCTTTAAAGGCGGCAGCCTGGCAACTCCTGCAGAAAGGCCAGCAGAACCCCACTCACACCGGGCCACCCACAAAGCTGTGGCCCCTCACTCCCTCCCACCAGCACAGCCCCGAGACTGCTGACGGGGCAGAGAATATGGAGTCAGGCACAGCTTCAGAGGCTACTGCTGCCTGGAGCGCTGTTTATATTGACCTCAACGAGGCACACCTGGGGAGGGCGGGCCGTCAGGGTAAGGCTGCCCAGGTCAGCTAATCCACAACCCTCAGGGAATCACATTGTTGAAAATGGACCCCGCAAAGGCAGAAGAGAAGCCAAGGGATAAAAGGACAAAATGCCATTTGCAGCCCCGTAGATGAGTCTAGAAGTAATCACGTGACTTGTAGTAAGTCAGAAAGTGAAAGACACATATCATATCACTTAGAGGTGTTACCTAAAAATGGATACCAGGGCAGATATTTCCACGGAGAAGGGCAATCACAGATTCATTAAACAAACTTATGGTTCACCAATGGAAAGGTGTGAGGATTGGTTTCATAACGATATCGGGGTTAACAGACATATACAAACACAGGTGACATATATAATCACCAAAGACCTACAGAATACCAAGAGAGGACTACTCAACATTCTGTCATAACGTACATGGGAAAAGGATCCCAGGAAGAACAGACATCTGAATATGTGTAAAAGAACCACGTCTTCCACACCTACAACATACCAAACATTGTAATCAAACTTGCTGTAATAAAAAATAAAAAAAAAAATTAAATTAAAAAAAGAACAAGATGTAGTGAGACAAACGAGAGGGGCTTTCTCCTGGCACATTCCATTCTAAATTCGAATCTAGAACACCACTTCCACTGAGGCTCTCTTGCCCTAGTAACCAGATTTGGTAAGGGTGAACTGCTGCCACCTTGTGGCCGTTTCACACAACAGCAGCTTTAATCCCAATGCTAATGGTCAGTTGATATTCAAAATCATTGCAGGCCTGTAAATGACACCTGCCCTGAAAACAAATCCTGGGGTCACATATCGACCAAAAAATTCAAAGGACGTCCATATTTCAAAACGACCGTTTCAAAAGGCATATTTTACGCACATTAGTGTTCTGCTTCTTTTCCTTTCTTTCCTTTTTTGTTAAAAAAAACGGGAATGGAAAAAGGCATCCCTCAGGATGGGTGAAAATCGTTGCAAACGAATCAATGGACACAGGTTTAATCTCCAATATATATAAACAGCTCATGCAGCTTAATATTAAAAAAACAAACAACCCCCAAAAAAATGGGCAGAAGATCTAAAGAGACGTTTCTTCAAAGGAGACACAGAGATGGCCAAGACGCACATGAAAAGCTGCTCAACAGCACTAATTATTAGAGAAATGCAAATCAAAACTACAATGAGGTATCACCTCACACCTGTTAGAATCGGCATCATCAGAAAATCTACAAACAACCAATTCTGGGGAGGGTGTGGACAAAAGGAGCCCTCTTCCACTATTGGTGGGAATGTAAATTGATACAGTCACTATGGAGAACAGTATGGAGTTTCCTTAAAAAAACTAGAAATAGAATTACCATCTGATCCAGCAATCCCACTTCTGGGCATATACCCAGAGAAAACCGTTTTTCAAAAAGGCACATTCACCACAATGTTCGTTGCAGCACTATTTACAATAGCCAGGTAATGGAAGCAACCTAAATGCCCACAGACAGATGAATGGATAAAGATGTGGTACATATATAAAATGGAATATGACTTGGCCATAAAAAGGAATGAAACTGGGTCATTTGTAGAGACATCGATGGATCGAGAGACTGTCATACAGAATGAAGTAAGTCAGAAAGAGGAAAACAAATATTGTCTATTAATGCATATATGTGGAGCCTAAAAATGGTACAGATGAACTGGTTTGCAGGGAAGAAATAGAGACACAGAGGTAGAGAACAAACGTATGGACACCAAGTGTGGGAAGCCATGGGGTGGTGGTGGTGGGATGAGTTGGGAGTTTGGGATTGACCTGTATACATGTATATACATAAAATACATAACTAATAATAACGTGCTGTATAAAAACATAAATAAAATTAAATTTCAAAATTTTAAAAAATAAAATTTAAAAATAAAACAGAAAAAATTCTTCCCGTCACACAGATGTATTTATAGGAATGAATTATTTCCATGCTTATATCTATAAATACATAAAAGGGGAATAAAATCTAACTTGAACCATAAAAGAAAAAAAAACCAGAACCCAGGAGTTATACAGAGGAAAACCCTATCAGGGCACTTGCTCCAGTGGTAAACAATTCTGAAATAGGTCAGAGGTGGGGAACCATCTCCCATACAGCCAGCAACCCACCCCCCACGCAAGGAGCGTCCTCATTACAAAGCTGGGGGACCGTGCCGAGGCATCTGTGAGTAAACGTGAGCTGAGCCCCAGGCCAGCTGCTGCTGAACTGTTCCCACCCTTTCCAGGTAAAACACCTGAATATGTACAAGGGCTTGAAAGCATAGAGGAAGGACCGTGGAGCCACACCAGCGACAGCACGCAGGCCAACTTGGTGCCTGCAGGCCAGCCAGCGTGGTCCTGGTCCCTGGCGCTCTTCCAGAAGCTTTCCATTGCCCTGCCTGAGACACCCCTCCTGTCCCGGGCCCCACAGCTTTTTTCCTTCCTCACCTCTGTCCGGAGAGAAATTCCAGCGGAAGGTATGGGTGACACATCCTCTTCTTTACAGGCGGCAGCCTGGCAACTCCTGCAGAAAGGCCAGCAGAACCCCACTCACACCGGGCCACCCACAAAGCTGTGGCCCCTCACTCCCTCCCACCAGCACAGCCCCGAGACTGCTGACGGGGCAGAGAATATGGAGTCAGGCACAGCTTCAGGGGCTATTGCTGCCTGGAGCGCTGTTTATATTGACCTCAACGAGGCATACCTGGGGTGGGCGGGCCGGCAGGGTAAGGCTGCCCAGGTCAGCTAATCCACAACCCTCAGGGAATCACATTGTTGAAAATGGACCCCGCTAAGGCAGAAGAGAAGCCAAGGGAAAAAAGGACACAATGCCATTTGCAGCACCGTAGATGAGTCTAGAAGTAATCACGTGACTTGTAGTAAGTCAGAAAGTGAAAGACACATATCATATCATATCACTTATAGGTGTTACCTAAAAATGGATACCAGGGCAGATATTTCCACGGAGAAGGGCAATCACAGATTCATTAAACAAACTTATGGTTCACCAATGGAAAGGTGTGAGGATAGGTTTCATTACGATATCGGGGTTAACAGACATATACAAACACAGGTGACATATATAATCACCAAAGACCTACAGAATACCAAGAGAGGACTACTCAACATTCTGTCATAACGTACATGGGAAAAGGATCCCAAGAAGAACAGTAATCTGTATATGTGTAAAAGAACCACATCTTCCACACCTACAACAAGCCAAACATTGTAATCAAACTTGCTGTAATAAAAAATAAAAACTTAAATTAAAAACACGAACAAGAAGTAGTGAGACAAACGTGAGGGGCTTTCTCCTGGTACATTCCATTCTAAACTCCAATCTAGAACACCACTTCCACTGAGGCTCTCTTGCCCTAGTAACCAGATTTGGTAAGGGTGAACTGCTGCCACCTTGTGGCCGTTTCACACAACAGCAGCTTTAATCCCAGCGCTAATGGTCAGTTGATATTCAAAATCATTGCAGGCCTGTAAATGACACCTGCCCTGAAAACAAATCCTGGGGTCACATATCGACCAAAAAATTCAGAGGACGTCCATATTTCAAAACGACCGTTTCAAAAGGCATATTTTACGCACATTAGTGTTCTGCTTCTTTTCCTTTCTTTCCTTTTTTGTTAAAAAAAACGGGAATGGAAAAAGGCATCCCTCAGGATGGGTGAAAATCGTTTAAACGAATCAATGGACACAGGTTTAATCTCCAATATATATAAACAGCTCATGCAGCTTAATATTAAAAAAACAAACAACCCCAAAAAAAATGGGCAGAAGATCTAAAGAGACGTTTCTTCAAAGGAGACACAGAGATGGCCAAGACGCACATGAAAAGCTGCTCAACAGCACTAATTATTAGAGAAATGCAAATCAAAACTACAATGAGGTATCACCTCACACCTGTTAGAATCGGCATCATCAGAAAATCTACAAACAACCAATTCTGGGGAGGGTGTGGACAAAAGGAGCCCTCTTCCACTATTGGTGGGAATGTAAATTGATACAGTCACTATGGAGAACAGTATGGAGTTTCCTTAAAAAAACTAGAAATAGAATTACCATCTGATCCAGCAATCCCACTTCTGGGCATATACCCAGAGAAAACCGTTTTTCAAAAAGGCACATTCACCACAATGTTCATTGCAGCACTATTTACAATAGCCAGGTAATGGAAGCAACCTAAATGCCCACAGACAGATGAATGGATAAAGATGTGGTACATATATAAAATGGAATATGACTCGGCCATAAAAAGGAATGAAACTGGGTCATTTGTAGAGACATCGATGGATCGAGAGACTGTCATACAGAATGAAGTAAGTCAGAAAGAGGAAAACAAATATTGTCTATTAATGCATGTATGTGGAGCCTAAAAATGGTACAGATGAACTGGTTTGCAGGGAAGAAATAGAGACACAGAAGTAGAGAACAAACGTATGGACACCAAGTGTGGGAATCCATGGGGTGGTGGTGGTGGGATGAGTTGGGAGATTGGGATTGACGTGTATACATGTATATGCATAAAATGCATAACTAATAATAACGTGCTGTATAAAAACATAAATAAATTTAAATTTCAAAATTTTAAAAAATAAAATTTAAAAATAAAACAGAAAAAATTCTTCCCGTCACACAGATGTATTTATAGGAATGAATTATTTCCATGCTTATATTTATAAATACATAAAAGAGGAATAAAATCTAACTTGAACCAAAAAAGAAAAAAAAATTGAACCCACGAGTTATACAGAGGAAAACACTATCACGGCACTTGCTCCAGCGGTAAACAATTCTGAAATTGGTCAGAGGTGGGGAACCATCTCCCATACAGCCAGCAACCCACCCCCCACGCAAGGAGCGTCCTCATTGCAAAGCTGGGGGACCGTGCCGAGGCATCTGTGAGTAAACGTGAGCTGAGCCCCAGGCCAGCTGCTGCTGAACTGTTCCCACCCTTTCCAGGTAAAACACCTGAATATGTACAAGGGCTTGAAAGCCTAGAGGAAGGACCGTGGAGCCACACCAGCGACAGCACGCAGGCCAACTTGGTGCCTGCAGGCCAGCCAGCGTGGTCCTGGACCCTGGCGCTCTTCCAGAAGCTTTCCATTGCCCTGCCTGAGATACCCCTCCTGTCCCGGACCCCACTGCTTTTTTCCTTCCTCACCTCTGTCCGGAGAGAAATTCCAGCGGAAGGTATGGGTGACACATCCTCTTCTTTACAGGCGGCAGCCTGGCAACTCCTGCAGAAAGGCCAGCAGAACCCCACTCACACCGGGCCACCCACAAAGCTGTGGCCCCTCACTCCCTCCCACCAGCACAGCCCCGAGACTGCTGACGGGGCAGAGAATATTGGGTCAGACACAGCTTCAGGGGCTATTGCTGCCTGGAGCGCTGTTTATATTGACCTCAAGGAGGCACACCTAGGGAGGGTGGGCCGGCAGGGTAAGGCTGCCCAGGTCAGCTAATCCACAACCCTCAGGGAATCACATTGTTGAAAATGGACCCCGCTAAGGCAGAAGAGAAGCCAAGGGAAAAAAGGACACAATGCCATTTGCAGCACCGTAGATGAGTCTAGAAGTAATCACGTGACTTGTAGTAAGTCAGAAAGTGAAAGACACATATCATATCATATCACTTAGAGGTGTTACCTAAAAATGGATACCAGGGCAGATATTTCCACGGAGAAGGGCAATCACAGATTCATTAAACAAACTTATGGTTCACCAATGGAAATGTGTGAGGATTGGTTTCATTACGATATCGGGGTTAACAGACATATACAAACACAGGTGACATATATAATCACCAAAGACCTACAGAATACCAAGAGAGGACTACTCAACATTCTGTCATAACGTACATGGGAAAAGGATCCCAAGAAGAACAGTCATCTGTATATGTGTAAAAGAACCACATCTTCCACACCTACAACAAGCCAAACATTGTAATCAAACTTGCTGTAATAAAAAATAAAAACTTAAATTAAAAACACGAACAAGAAGTAGTGAGACAAACGTGAGGGGCTTTCTCCTGGTACATTCCATTCTAAACTCCAATGTAGAACACCACTTCCACTGAGGCTCTCTTGCCCTAGTAACCAGATTTGGTAAGGGTGAACTGCTGCCACCTTGTGGCCGTTTCACACAACAGCAGCTTTAATCCCAACGCTAATGGTCAGTTGATATTCAAAATCATTGCAGGCCTGTAAATGACACCTGCCCTGAAAACAAATCCTGGGGTCACATATCGACCAAAAAATTCAAAGGACGTCCATATTTCAAAACGACCGTTTCAAAAGGCATATTTTACGCACATTAGTGTTCTGCTTCTTTTCCTTTCTTTCCTTTTTTGTTAAAAAAAACGGGAATGGAAAAAGGCATCCCTCAGGATGGGTGAAAATCGTTGCAAACGAATCAATGGACACAGGTTTAATCTCCAATATATATAAACAGCTCATGCAGCTTAATATTAAAAAAACAAACAACCCCCAAAAAAATGGGCAGAAGATCTAAAGAGACGTTTCTTCAAAGGAGACACAGAGAGGGCCAAGATGCACATGAAAAGCTGCTCAACAGCACTAATTATTAGAGAAATGCAAATCAAAACTACAATGAGGTATCACCTCACACCTGTTAGAATAGGCATCATCAGAAAATCTACAAACAACCAATTCTGGGGAGGGTGTGGACAAAAGGAGCCCTCTTCCACTATTGGTGGGAATGTAAATTGATACAGTCACTATGGAGAACAGTATGGAGTTTCCTTAAAAAAACTAGAAATAGAATTACCATCTGATCCAGCAATCCCACTTCTGGGCATATACCCAGAGAAAACCGTATTTCAAAAAGGCACATTCACCACAGTGTTCGTTGCAGCACTATTTACAATAGCCAGGTAATGGAAGCAACCTAAATGCCCACAGACAGATGAATGGATAAAGATGTGGTACATATATAAAATGGAATATGACTCGGCCATAAAAAGGAATGAAACTGGGTCATTTGTTGAGACATCGATGGATCGAGAGACTGTCATACAGAATGAAGTAAGTCAGAAAGAGGAAAACAAATATTGTATATTAATGCATATATGTGGAGCCTAAAAATGGTACAGATGAACTGGTTTGCAGGGAAGAAATAGAGACACAGAGGTAGAGAACAAACGTATGGACACCAAGTGTGGGAAGCCATGGGGTGGTGGTGGTGGGATGAGTTGGGAGATTGGGATTGACCTGTATACAGGTATATGCATAAAATACATACCTAATAATAACGTGCTGTATAAAAACATAAATAAAATTAAATTTCAAAATTTTAAAAAATAAAATTTAAAAATAAAACAGAAAAAATTCTTCCCGTCACACAGATGTATTTATAGGAATGAATTATTTCCATGCTTATATTTATAAATACATAAAAGAGGAATAAAATCTAACTTGAACCAAAAAAGAAAAAAAAAATTGAACCCACGAGTTATACAGAGGGAAACACTATCACGGCACTTGCTCCAGCGGTAAACAATTCTGAAATTGGTCAGAGGTGGGGAACCATCTCCCATACAGCCAGCCACCCACCCCCCACACAAGGAGCGTCCTCATTGAAAAGCTGGGGGACAGTGCCGAGGCATCTGTGAGTAAACGTGAGCTGAGCCCCAGGCCAGCTGCTTCTGATCTGTTCCCACCCTTTCCAGGTAAAACACCTGAATATGTACAAGGGCTTGAAAGCCTAGAGGAAGGACCGTGGAGCCACACCAGCGACAGCACGCAGGCCAACTTGGTGCCTGCAGGCCAGCCAGCGTGGTCCTGGCCCCTGGCAATCTTCCAGAAGCTTTCCATTGCACTGCCTGAGACACCCCTCCTGTCCCGGCCCCCACTGCTTTTTTCCTTCCTCACCTCTGTCCGGAGAGAAATTCCAGCGGAAGGTATGGGTGACACATCCTCTTCTTTACAGGCGGCAGCCTGGCAACTCCTGCAGAAAGGCCAGCAGAACCCCACTCACACCGGGCCATCCACAAAGCTGTGTCCCCTCACTCCCTCCCACCAGCACAGCCCCGAGACTGCTGACGGGGCAGAGAATATGGAGTCAGGCACAGCTTCAGGGGCTATTGCTGCCTGGAGCGCTGTTTATATTGACCTCAACGAGGCATACCTGGGGTGGGCGGGCCGGCAGGGTAAGGCTGCCCAGGTCAGCTAATCCACAACCCTCAGGGAATCACATTGTTGAAAATGGACCCCGCTAAGGCAGAAGAGAAGCCAAGGGAAAAAAGGACACAATGCCATTTGCAGCACCGTAGATGAGTCTAGAAGTAATCACGTGACTTGTAGTAAGTCAGAAAGTGAAAGACACATATCATATCATATCACTTATAGGTGTTACCTAAAAATGGATACCAGGGCAGATATTTCCACGGAGAAGGGCAATCACAGATTCATTAAACAAACTTATGGTTCACCAATGGAAAGGTGTGAGGATAGGTTTCATTACGATATCGGGGTTAACAGACATATACAAACACAGGTGACATATATAATCACCAAAGACCTACAGAATACCAAGAGAGGACTACTCAACATTCTGTCATAACGTACATGGGAAAAGGATCCCAAGAAGAACAGTAATCTGTATATGTGTAAAAGAACCACATCTTCCACACCTACAACAAGCCAAACATTGTAATCAAACTTGCTGTAATAAAAAATAAAAACTTAAATTAAAAACACGAACAAGAAGTAGTGAGACAAACGTGAGGGGCTTTCTCCTGGTACATTCCATTCTAAACTCCAATCTAGAACACCACTTCCACTGAGGCTCTCTTGCCCTAGTAACCAGATTTGGTAAGGGTGAACTGCTGCCACCTTGTGGCCGTTTCACACAACAGCAGCTTTAATCCCAGCGCTAATGGTCAGTTGATATTCAAAATCATTGCAGGCCTGTAAATGACACCTGCCCTGAAAACAAATCCTGGGGTCACATATCGACCAAAAAATTCAGAGGACGTCCATATTTCAAAACGACCGTTTCAAAAGGCATATTTTACGCACATTAGTGTTCTGCTTCTTTTCCTTTCTTTCCTTTTTTGTTAAAAAAAACGGGAATGGAAAAAGGCATCCCTCAGGATGGGTGAAAATCGTTGCAAACGAATCAATGGACACAGGTTTAATCTCCAATATATATAAACAGCTCATGCAGCTTAATATTAAAAAAACAAACAACCCAAAAAAAATGGGCAGAAGATCTAAAGAGACGTTTCTTCAAAGGAGACACAGAGATGGCCAAGACGCACATGAAAAGCTGCTCAACAGCACTAATTATTAGAGAAATGCAAATCAAAACTACAATGAGGTATCACCTCACACCTGTTAGAATCGGCATCATCAGAAAATCTACAAACAACCAATTCTGGGGAGGGTGTGGACAAAAGGAGCCCTCTTCCACTATTGGTGGGAATGTAAATTGATACAGTCACTATGGAGAACAGTATGGAGTTTCCTTAAAAAAACTAGAAATAGAATTACCATCTGATCCAGCAATCCCACTTCTGGGCATATACCCAGAGAAAACCGTTTTTCAAAAAGGCACATTCACCACAATGTTCGTTGCAGCACTATTTACAATAGCCAGGTAATGGAAGCAACCTAAATGCCCACAGACAGATGAATGGATAAAGATGTGGTACATATATAAAATGGAATATGACTCGGCCATAAAAAGGAATGAAACTGGGTCATTTGTAGAGACATCGATGGATCGAGAGACTGTCATACAGAATGAAGTAAGTCAGAAAGAGGAAAACAAATATTGTATATTAATGCATATATGTGGAGCCTAAAAATGGTACAGATGAACTGGTTTGCAGGGAAGAAATAGAGACACAGAGGTAGAGAACAAACGTATGGACACCAAGTGTGGGAAGCCATGGGGTGGTGGTGGTGGGATGAGTTGGGAGATTGGGATTGACCTGTATACATATATATGCATAAAATACATAACTAATAATAACGTGCTGTATAAAAAAATAAATAAAATTTCAAAATTTTAAGAAATAAAATTTAAAAATAAAACAGAAAAAATTCTTCCCATCACACAGATGTATTTATAGGAAAGAATTATTTCCATGCTTATATCTATAAATACATAAAAGGGGAATAAAATCTAACTTGAACCATAAAAGAAAATAAAAACCTGAACCCAGGAGTTATACAGAGGAAAACCCTATCAGGGCACTTGCTCCAGTGGTTAACAATTCTGAAATTGGTCAGAGGTGGGGTACCATCTCCCATACAGCCAGCAACCCACCCCCCACGCAAGGAGCGTCCTCATTGCAAAGCTGGGGGACCGTGCCGAGGCATCTGTGAGTAAACGTGAGCTGAGCCCCAGGCCAGCTGCTGCTGAACTGTCCCCACCCTTTCCAGGTAAAACACCTGAATATGTACAAGGGCTTGAAAGCCTAGAGGAAGGACCGTGGAGCCACACCAGCGACAGCACACAGGCCAACTTGGTGCCTGCAGGCCAGCCAGCGTGGTCCTGGCCCCGGCGCTCTTCCAGAAGCTCTCCATTGCTTGCCTGAGATACCCCTCCTGTCCCGGCCCCCACTGCTTTTTTCCTTCCTCATCTCTGTCCGGAGAGAAATTCCAGCGGAAGGTATGGGTGACACATCCTCTTCTTTAAAGGCGGCAGCCTGGCAACTCCTGCAGAAAGGCCAGCAGAACCCCACTCACACCGGGCCACCCACAAAGCTGTGGCCCCTCACTCCCTCCCACCAGCACAGCCCCGAGACTGCTGACGGGGCAGAGAATATGGAGTCAGGCACAGCTTCAGAGGCTACTGCTGCCTGGAGCGCTGTTTATATTGACCTCAACGAGGCACACCTGGGGAGGGCGGGCCGTCAGGGTAAGGCTGCCCAGGTCAGCTAATCCACAACCCTCAGGGAATCACATTGTTGAAAATGGACCCCGCAAAGGCAGAAGAGAAGCCAAGGGATAAAAGGACAAAATGCCATTTGCAGCCCCGTAGATGAGTCTAGAAGTAATCACGTGACTTGTAGTAAGTCAGAAAGTGAAAGACACATATCATATCACTTAGAGGTGTTACCTAAAAATGGATACCAGGGCAGATATTTCCACGGAGAAGGGCAATCACAGATTCATTAAACAAACTTATGGTTCACCAATGGAAAGGTGTGAGGATTGGTTTCATAACGATATCGGGGTTAACAGACATATACAAACACAGGTGACATATATAATCACCAAAGACCTACAGAATACCAAGAGAGGACTACTCAACATTCTGTCATAACGTACATGGGAAAAGGATCCCAGGAAGAACAGACATCTGAATATGTGTAAAAGAACCACATCTTCCACACCTACAACATACCAAACATTGTAATCAAACTTGCTGTAATAAAAAATAAAAAAAAAAATTAAATTAAAAAAAGAACAAGATGTAGTGAGACAAACGAGAGGGGCTTTCTCCTGGCACATTCCATTCTAAATTCGAATCTAGAACACCACTTCCACTGAGGCTCTCTTGCCCTAGTAACCAGATTTGGTAAGGGTGAACTGCTGCCACCTTGTGGCCGTTTCACACAACAGCAGCTTTAATCCCAATGCTAATGGTCAGTTGATATTCAAAATCATTGCAGGCCTGTAAATGACACCTGCCCTGAAAACAAATCCTGGGGTCACATATCGACCAAAAAATTCAAAGGACGTCCATATTTCAAAACGACCGTTTCAAAAGGCATATTTTACGCACATTAGTGTTCTGCTTCTTTTCCTTTCTTTCCTTTTTTGTTAAAAAAAACGGGAATGGAAAAAGGCATCCCTCAGGATGGGTGAAAATCGTTGCAAACGAATCAATGGACACAGGTTTAATCTCCAATATATATAAACAGCTCATGCAGCTTAATATTAAAAAAACAAACAACCCCAAAAAAAATGGGCAGAAGATCTAAAGAGACGTTTCTTCAAAGGAGACACAGAGATGGCCAAGACGCACATGAAAAGCTGCTCAACAGCACTAATTATTAGAGAAATGCAAATCAAAACTACAATGAGGTATCACCTCACACCTGTTAGAATCGGCATCATCAGAAAATCTACAAACAACCAATTCTGGGGAGGGTGTGGACAAAAGGAGCCCTCTTCCACTATTGGTGGGAATGTAAATTGATACAGTCACTATGGAGAACAGTATGGAGTTTCCTTAAAAAAACTAGAAATAGAATTACCATCTGATCCAGCAATCCCACTTCTGGGCATATACCCAGAGAAAACCGTTTTTCAAAAAGGCACATTCACCACAATGTTCGTTGCAGCACTATTTACAATAGCCAGGTAATGGAAGCAACCTAAATGCCCACAGACAGATGAATGGATAAAGATGTGGTACATATATAAAATGGAATATGACTCGGCCATAAAAAGGAATGAAACTGGGTCATTTGTAGAGACATCGATGGATCGAGAGACTGTCATACAGAATGAAGTAAGTCAGAAAGAGGAAAACAAATATTGTCTATTAATGCATATATGTGGAGCCTAAAAATGGTACAGATGAACTGGTTTGCAGGGAAGAAATAGAGACACAGAGGTAGAGAACAAACGTATGGACACCAAGTGTGGGAAGCCATGGGGTGGTGGTGGTGGGATGAGTTGGGAGTTTGGGATTGACCTGTATACATGTATATACATAAAATACATAACTAATAATAACGTGCTGTATAAAAACATAAATAAAATTAAATTTCAAAATTTTAAAAAATAAAATTTAAAAATAAAACAGAAAAAATTCTTCCCGTCACACAGATGTATTTATAGGAAAGAATTATTTCCATGCTTATATCTATAAATACATAAAAGGGGAATAAAATCTAACTTGAACCATAAAAGAAAAAAAAACCTAAACCCAGGAGTTATACAGAGGAAAACCCTATCAGGGCACTTGCTCCAGTGGTAAACAATTCTGAAATAGGTCAGAGGTGGGGAACCATCTCCCATACAGCCAGCAACCCACCCCCCACGCAAGGAGCGTCCTCATTACAAAGCTGGGGGACCGTGCCGAGGCATCTGTGAGTAAACGTGAGCTGAGCCCCAGGCCAGCTGCTGCTGAACTGTTCCCACCCTTTCCAGGTAAAACACCTGAATATGTACAAGGGCTTGAAAGCATAGAGGAAGGACCGTGGAGCCACACCAGCGACAGCACGCAGGCCAACTTGGTGCCTGCAGGCCAGCCAGCGTGGTCCTGGTCCCTGGCGCTCTTCCAGAAGCTTTCCATTGCCCTGCCTGAGACACCCCTCCTGTCCCGGGCCCCACAGCTTTTTTCCTTCCTCACCTCTGTCCGGAGAGAAATTCCAGCGGAAGGTATGGGTGACACATCCTCTTCTTTACAGGCGGCAGCCTGGCAACTCCTGCAGAAAGGCCAGCAGAACCCCACTCACACCGGGCCACCCACAAAGCTGTGGCCCCTCACTCCCTCCCACCAGCACAGCCCCGAGACTGCTGACGGGGCAGAGAATATGGAGTCAGGCACAGCTTCAGGGGCTATTGCTGCCTGGAGCGCTGTTTATATTGACCTCAACGAGGCATACCTGGGGTGGGCGGGCCGGCAGGGTAAGGCTGCCCAGGTCAGCTAATCCACAACCCTCAGGGAATCACATTGTTGAAAATGGACCCCGCTAAGGCAGAAGAGAAGCCAAGGGAAAAAAGGACACAATGCCATTTGCAGCACCGTAGATGAGTCTAGAAGTAATCACGTGACTTGTAGTAAGTCAGAAAGTGAAAGACACATATCATATCATATCACTTATAGGTGTTACCTAAAAATGGATACCAGGGCAGATATTTCCACGGAGAAGGGCAATCACAGATTCATTAAACAAACTTATGGTTCACCAATGGAAAGGTGTGAGGATAGGTTTCATTACGATATCGGGGTTAACAGACATATACAAACACAGGTGACATATATAATCACCAAAGACCTACAGAATACCAAGAGAGGACTACTCAACATTCTGTCATAACGTACATGGGAAAAGGATCCCAAGAAGAACAGTAATCTGTATATGTGTAAAAGAACCACATCTTCCACACCTACAACAAGCCAAACATTGTAATCAAACTTGCTGTAATAAAAAATAAAAACTTAAATTAAAAACACGAACAAGAAGTAGTGAGACAAACGTGAGGGGCTTTCTCCTGGTACATTCCATTCTAAATTCCAATCTAGAACACCACTTCCACTGAGGCTCTCTTGCCCTAGTAACCAGATTTGGTAAGGGTGAACTGCTGCCACCTTGTGGCCGTTTCACACAACAGCAGCTTTAATCCCAGTGCTAATGGTCAGTTGATATTCAAAATCATTGCAGGCCTGTAAATGACACCTGCCCTGAAAACAAATCCTGGGGTCACATATCGACCAAAAAATTCAGAGGACGTCCATATTTCAAAACGACCGTTTCAAAAGGCATATTTTACGCACATTAGTGTTCTGCTTCTTTTCCTTTCTTTCCTTTTTTGTTAAAAAAAACGGGAATGGAAAAAGGCATCCCTCAGGATGGGTGAAAATCGTTTAAACGAATCAATGGACACAGGTTTAATCTCCAATATATATAAACAGCTCATGCAGCTTAATATTAAAAAAACAAACAACCCCAAAAAAAATGGGCAGAAGATCTAAAGAGACGTTTCTTCAAAGGAGACACAGAGATGGCCAAGACGCACATGAAAAGCTGCTCAACAGCACTAATTATTAGAGAAATGCAAATCAAAACTACAATGAGGTATCACCTCACACCTGTTAGAATCGGCATCATCAGAAAATCTACAAACAACCAATTCTGGGGAGGGTGTGGACAAAAGGAGCCCTCTTCCACTATTGGTGGGAATGTAAATTGATACAGTCACTATGGAGAACAGTATGGAGTTTCCTTAAAAAAACTAGAAATAGAATTACCATCTGATCCAGCAATCCCACTTCTGGGCATATACCCAGAGAAAACCGTTTTTCAAAAAGGCACATTCACCACAATGTTCATTGCAGCACTATTTACAATAGCCAGGTAATGGAAGCAACCTAAATGCCCACAGACAGATGAATGGATAAAGATGTGGTACATATATAAAATGGAATATGACTCGGCCATAAAAAGGAATGAAACTGGGTCATTTGTAGAGACATCGATGGATCGAGAGACTGTCATACAGAATGAAGTAAGTCAGAAAGAGGAAAACAAATATTGTCTATTAATGCATGTATGTGGAGCCTAAAAATGGTACAGATGAACTGGTTTGCAGGGAAGAAATAGAGACACAGAAGTAGAGAACAAACGTATGGACACCAAGTGTGGGAATCCATGGGGTGGTGGTGGTGGGATGAGTTGGGAGATTGGGATTGACGTGTATACATGTATATGCATAAAATGCATAACTAATAATAACGTGCTGTATAAAAACATAAATAAATTTAAATTTCAAAATTTTAAAAAATAAAATTTAAAAATAAAACAGAAAAAATTCTTCCTGTCACACAGATGTATTTATAGGAATGAATTATTTCCATGCTTATATTTATAAATACATAAAAGAGGAATAAAATCTAACTTGAACCAAAAAAGAAAAAAAAATTGAACCCACGAGTTATACAGAGGAAAACACTATCACGGCACTTGCTCCAGCGGTAAACAATTCTGAAATTGGTCAGAGGTGGGGAACCATCTCCCATACAGCCAGCAACCCACCCCCCACGCAAGGAGCGTCCTCATTGCAAAGCTGGGGGACCGTGCCGAGGCATCTGTGAGTAAACGTGAGCTGAGCCCCAGGCCAGCTGCTGCTGAACTGTTCCCACCCTTTCCAGGTAAAACACCTGAATATGTACAAGGGCTTGAAAGCATAGAGGAAGGACCGTGGAGCCACACCAGCGACAGCACGCAGGCCAACTTGGTGCCTGCAGGCCAGCCAGCGTGGTCCTGGACCCTGGCGCTCTTCCAGAAGCTTTCCATTGCCCTGCCTGAGATACCCCTCCTGTCCCGGACCCCACTGCTTTTTTCCTTCCTCACCTCTGTCCGGAGAGAAATTCCAGCGGAAGGTATGGGTGACACATCCTCTTCTTTACAGGCGGCAGCCTGGCAACTCCTGCAGAAAGGCCAGCAGAACCCCACTCACACCGGGCCACCCACAAAGCTGTGGCCCCTCACTCCCTCCCACCAGCACAGCCCCGAGACTGCTGACGGGGCAGAGAATATTGGGTCAGACACAGCTTCAGGGGCTATTGCTGCCTGGAGCGCTGTTTATATTGACCTCAAGGAGGCACACCTAGGGAGGGCGGGCCGGCAGGGTAAGGCTGCCCAGGTCAGCTAATCCACAACCCTCAGGGAATCACATTGTTGAAAATGGACCCCGCTAAGGCAGAAGAGAAGCCAAGGGAAAAAAGGACACAATGCCATTTGCAGCACCGTAGATGAGTCTAGAAGTAATCACGTGACTTGTAGTAAGTCAGAAAGTGAAAGACACATATCATATCATATCACTTAGAGGTGTTACCTAAAAATGGATACCAGGGCAGATATTTCCACGGAGAAGGGCAATCACAGATTCATTAAACAAACTTATGGTTCACCAATGGAAAGGTGTGAGGATTGGTTTCATTACGATATCGGGGTTAACAGACATATACAAACACAGGTGACATATATAATCACCAAAGACCTACAGAATACCAAGAGAGGACTACTCAACATTCTGTCATAACGTACATGGGAAAAGGATCCCAAGAAGAACAGTCATCTGTATATGTGTAAAAGAACCACATCTTCCACACCTACAACAAGCCAAACATTGTAATCAAACTTGCTGTAATAAAAAATAAAAACTTAAATTAAAAACACGAACAAGAAGTAGTGAGACAAACGTGAGGGGCTTTCTCCTGGTACATTCCATTCTAAACTCCAATGTAGAACACCACTTCCACTGAGGCTCTCTTGCCCTAGTAACCAGATTTGGTAAGGGTGAACTGCTGCCACCTTGTGGCCGTTTCACACAACAGCAGCTTTAATCCCAACGCTAATGGTCAGTTGATATTCAAAATCATTGCAGGCCTGTAAATGACACCTGCCCTGAAAACAAATCCTGGGGTCACATATCGACCAAAAAATTCAAAGGACGTCCATATTTCAAAACGACCGTTTCAAAAGGCATATTTTACGCACATTAGTGTTCTGCTTCTTTTCCTTTCTTTCCTTTTTTGTTAAAAAAAACGGGAATGGAAAAAGGCATCCCTCAGGATGGGTGAAAATCGTTGCAAACGAATCAATGGACACAGGTTTAATCTCCAATATATATAAACAGCTCATGCAGCTTAATATTAAAAAAACAAACAACCCCCAAAAAAATGGGCAGAAGATCTAAAGAGACGTTTCTTCAAAGGAGACACAGAGAGGGCCAAGATGCACATGAAAAGCTGCTCAACAGCACTAATTATTAGAGAAATGCAAATCAAAACTACAATGAGGTATCACCTCACACCTGTTAGAATAGGCATCATCAGAAAATCTACAAACAACCAATTCTGGGGAGGGTGTGGACAAAAGGAGCCCTCTTCCACTATTGGTGGGAATGTAAATTGATACAGTCACTATGGAGAACAGTATGGAGTTTCCTTAAAAAAACTAGAAATAGAATTACCATCTGATCCAGCAATCCCACTTCTGGGCATATACCCAGAGAAAACCGTATTTCAAAAAGGCACATTCACCACAGTGTTCGTTGCAGCACTATTTACAATAGCCAGGTAATGGAAGCAACCTAAATGCCCACAGACAGATGAATGGATAAAGATGTGGTACATATATAAAATGGAATATGACTCGGCCATAAAAAGGAATGAAACTGGGTCATTTGTTGAGACATCGATGGATCGAGAGACTGTCATACAGAATGAAGTAAGTCAGAAAGAGGAAAACAAATATTGTATATTAATGCATATATGTGGAGCCTAAAAATGGTACAGATGAACTGGTTTGCAGGGAAGAAATAGAGACACAGAGGTAGAGAACAAACGTATGGACACCAAGTGTGGGAAGCCATGGGGTGGTGGTGGTGGGATGAGTTGGGAGATTGGGATTGACCTGTATACAGGTATATGCATAAAATACATACCTAATAATAACGTGCTGTATAAAAACATAAATAAAATTAAATTTCAAAATTTTAAAAAATAAAATTTAAAAATAAAACAGAAAAAATTCTTCCCGTCACACAGATGTATTTATAGGAATGAATTATTTCCATGCTTATATTTATAAATACATAAAAGAGGAATAAAATCTAACTTGAACCAAAAAAGAAAAAAAAAATTGAACCCACGAGTTATACAGAGGAAAACCCTATCACGGCACTTGCTCCAGCGGTAAACAATTCTGAAATTGGTCAGAGGTGGGGAACCATCTCCCATACAGCCAGCCACCCACCCCCCACACAAGGAGCGTCCTCATTGAAAAGCTGGGGGACAGTGCCGAGGCATCTGTGAGTAAACGTGAGCTGAGCCCCAGGCCAGCTGCTTCTGATCTGTTCCCACCCTTTCCAGGTAAAACACCTGAATATGTACAAGGGCTTGAAAGCCTAGAGGAAGGACCGTGGAGCCACACCAGCGACAGCACGCAGGCCAACTTGGTGCCTGCAGGCCAGCCAGCGTGGTCCTGGCCCCTGGCAATCTTCCAGAAGCTTTCCATTGCACTGCCTGAGACACCCCTCCTGTCCCGGCCCCCACTGCTTTTTTCCTTCCTCACCTCTGTCCGGAGAGAAATTCCAGCGGAAGGTATGGGTGACACATCCTCTTCTTTACAGGCGGCAGCCTGGCAACTCCTGCAGAAAGGCCAGCAGAACCCCACTCACACCGGGCCATCCACAAAGCTGTGTCCCCTCACTCCCTCCCACCAGCACAGCCCCGAGACTGCTGACGGGGCAGAGAATATGGAGTCAGGCACAGCTTCAGGGGCTATTGCTGCCTGGAGCGCTGTTTATATTGACCTCAACGAGGCATACCTGGGGTGGGCGGGCCGTCAGGGTAAGGCTGCCCAGGTCAGCTAATCCACAACCCTCAGGGAATCACATTGTTGAAAATGGACCCCGCTAAGGCAGAAGAGAAGCCAAGGGAAAAAAGGACACAATGCCATTTGCAGCACCGTAGATGAGTCTAGAAGTAATCACGTGACTTGTAGTAAGTCAGAAAGTGAAAGACACATATCATATCATATCACTTATAGGTGTTACCTAAAAATGGATACCAGGGCAGATATTTCCACGGAGAAGGGCAATCACAGATTCATTAAACAAACTTATGGTTCACCAATGGAAAGGTGTGAGGATAGGTTTCATTACGATATCGGGGTTAACAGACATATACAAACACAGGTGACATATATAATCACCAAAGACCTACAGAATACCAAGAGAGGACTACTCAACATTCTGTCATAACGTACATGGGAAAAGGATCCCAAGAAGAACAGTAATCTGTATATGTGTAAAAGAACCACATCTTCCACACCTACAACAAGCCAAACATTGTAATCAAACTTGCTGTAATAAAAAATAAAAACTTAAATTAAAAACACGAACAAGAAGTAGTGAGACAAACGTGAGGGGCTTTCTCCTGGTACATTCCATTCTAAACTCCAATCTAGAACACCACTTCCACTGAGGCTCTCTTGCCCTAGTAACCAGATTTGGTAAGGGTGAACTGCTGCCACCTTGTGGCCGTTTCACACAACAGCAGCTTTAATCCCAGCGCTAATGGTCAGTTGATATTCAAAATCATTGCAGGCCTGTAAATGACACCTGCCCTGAAAACAAATCCTGGGGTCACATATCGACCAAAAAATTCAGAGGACGTCCATATTTCAAAACGACCGTTTCAAAAGGCATATTTTACGCACATTAGTGTTCTGCTTCTTTTCCTTTCTTTCCTTTTTTGTTAAAAAAAGCGGGAATGGAAAAAGGCATCCCTCAGGATGGGTGAAAATCGTTGCAAACGAATCAATGGACACAGGTTTAATCTCCAATATATATAAACAGCTCATGCAGCTTAATATTAAAAAAACAAACAACCCAAAAAAAATGGGCAGAAGATCTAAAGAGACGTTTCTTCAAAGGAGACACAGAGATGGCCAAGACGCACATGAAAAGCTGCTCAACAGCACTAATTATTAGAGAAATGCAAATCAAAACTACAATGAGGTATCACCTCACACCTGTTAGAATCGGCATCATCAGAAAATCTACAAACAACCAATTCTGGGGAGGGTGTGGACAAAAGGAGCCCTCTTCCACTATTGGTGGGAATGTAAATTGATACAGTCACTATGGAGAACAGTATGGAGTTTCCTTAAAAAAACTAGAAATAGAATTACCATCTGATCCAGCAATCCCACTTCTGGGCATATACCCAGAGAAAACCGTTTTTCAAAAAGGCACATTCACCACAATGTTCGTTGCAGCACTATTTACAATAGCCAGGTAATGGAAGCAACCTAAATGCCCACAGACAGATGAATGGATAAAGATGTGGTACATATATAAAATGGAATATGACTCGGCCATAAAAAGGAATGAAACTGGGTCATTTGTAGAGACATCGATGGATCGAGAGACTGTCATACAGAATGAAGTAAGTCAGAAAGAGGAAAACAAATATTGTATATTAATGCATATATGTGGAGCCTAAAAATGGTACAGATGAACTGGTTTGCAGGGAAGAAATAGAGACACAGAGGTAGAGAACAAACGTATGGACACCAAGTGTGGGAAGCCATGGGGTGGTGGTGGTGGGATGAGTTGGGAGATTGGGATTGACCTGTATACATATATATGCATAAAATACATAACTAATAATAACGTGCTGTATAAAAAAATAAATAAAATTTCAAAATTTTAAGAAATAAAATTTAAAAATAAAACAGAAAAAATTCTTCCCATCACACAGATGTATTTATAGGAAAGAATTATTTCCATGCTTATATCTATAAATACATAAAAGGGGAATAAAATCTAACTTGAACCATAAAAGAAAATAAAAACCTGAACCCAGGAGTTATACAGAGGAAAACCCTATCAGGGCACTTGCTCCAGTGGTTAACAATTCTGAAATTGGTCAGAGGTGGGGAACCATCTCCCATACAGCCAGCAACCCACCCCCCACGCAAGGAGCGTCCTCATTGCAAAGCTGGGGGACCGTGCCGAGGCATCTGTGAGTAAACGTGAGCTGAGCCCCAGGCCAGCTGCTGCTGAACTGTCCCCACCCTTTCCAGGTAAAACACCTGAATATGTACAAGGGCTTGAAAGCCTAGAGGAAGGACCGTGGAGCCACACCAGCGACAGCACACAGGCCAACTTGGTGCCTGCAGGCCAGCCAGCGTGGTCCTGGCCCCGGCGCTCTTCCAGAAGCTCTCCATTGCTTGCCTGAGATACCCCTCCTGTCCCGGCCCCCACTGCTTTTTTCCTTCCTCATCTCTGTCCGGAGAGAAATTCCAGCGGAAGGTATGGGTGACACATCCTCTTCTTTAAAGGCGGCAGCCTGGCAACTCCTGCAGAAAGGCCAGCAGAACCCCACTCACACCGGGCCACCCACAAAGCTGTGGCCCCTCACTCCCTCCCACCAGCACAGCCCCGAGACTGCTGACGGGGCAGAGAATATGGAGTCAGGCACAGCTTCAGAGGCTACTGCTGCCTGGAGCGCTGTTTATATTGACCTCAACGAGGCACACCTGGGGAGGGCGGGCCGTCAGGGTAAGGCTGCCCAGGTCAGCTAATCCACAACCCTCAGGGAATCACATTGTTGAAAATGGACCCCGCAAAGGCAGAAGAGAAGCCAAGGGATAAAAGGACAAAATGCCATTTGCAGCCCCGTAGATGAGTCTAGAAGTAATCACGTGACTTGTAGTAAGTCAGAAAGTGAAAGACACATATCATATCACTTAGAGGTGTTACCTAAAAATGGATACCAGGGCAGATATTTCCACGGAGAAGGGCAATCACAGATTCATTAAACAAACTTATGGTTCACCAATGGAAAGGTGTGAGGATTGGTTTCATAACGATATCGGGGTTAACAGACATATACAAACACAGGTGACATATATAATCACCAAAGACCTACAGAATACCAAGAGAGGACTACTCAACATTCTGTCATAACGTACATGGGAAAAGGATCCCAGGAAGAACAGACATCTGAATATGTGTAAAAGAACCACATCTTCCACACCTACAACATACCAAACATTGTAATCAAACTTGCTGTAATAAAAAATAAAAAAAAAATTAAATTAAAAAAAGAACAAGATGTAGTGAGACAAACGAGAGGGGCTTTCTCCTGGCACATTCCATTCTAAATTCGAATCTAGAACACCACTTCCACTGAGGCTCTCTTGCCCTAGTAACCAGATTTGGTAAGGGTGAACTGCTGCCACCTTGTGGCCGTTTCACACAACAGCAGCTTTAATCCCAATGCTAATGGTCAGTTGATATTCAAAATCATTGCAGGCCTGTAAATGACACCTGCCCTGAAAACAAATCCTGGGGTCACATATCGACCAAAAAATTCAAAGGACGTCCATATTTCAAAACGACCGTTTCAAAAGGCATATTTTACGCACATTAGTGTTCTGCTTCTTTTCCTTTCTTTCCTTTTTTGTTAAAAAAAACGGGAATGGAAAAAGGCATCCCTCAGGATGGGTGAAAATCGTTGCAAACGAATCAATGGACACAGGTTTAGTCTCCAATATATATAAACAGCTCATGCAGCTTAATATTAAAAAAACAAACAACCCCAAAAAAAATGGGCAGAAGATCTAAAGAGACGTTTCTTCAAAGGAGACACAGAGATGGCCAAGACGCACATGAAAAGCTGCTCAACAGCACTAATTATTAGAGAAATGCAAATCAAAACTACAATGAGGTATCACCTCACACCTGTTAGAATCGGCATCATCAGAAAATCTACAAACAACCAATTCTGGGGAGGGTGTGGACAAAAGGAGCCCTCTTCCACTATTGGTGGGAATGTAAATTGATACAGTCACTATGGAGAACAGTATGGAGTTTCCTTAAAAAAACTAGAAATAGAATTACCATCTGATCCAGCAATCCCACTTCTGGGCATATACCCAGAGAAAACCGTTTTTCAAAAAGGCACATTCACCACAATGTTCGTTGCAGCACTATTTACAATAGCCAGGTAATGGAAGCAACCTAAATGCCCACAGACAGATGAATGGATAAAGATGTGGTACATATATAAAATGGAATATGACTCGGCCATAAAAAGGAATGAAACTGGGTCATTTGTAGAGACATCGATGGATCGAGAGACTGTCATACAGAATGAAGTAAGTCAGAAAGAGGAAAACAAATATTGTCTATTAATGCATATATGTGGAGCCTAAAAATGGTACAGATGAACTGGTTTGCAGGGAAGAAATAGAGACACAGAGGTAGAGAACAAACGTATGGACACCAAGTGTGGGAAGCCATGGGGTGGTGGTGGTGGGATGAGTTGGGAGTTTGGGATTGACCTGTATACATGTATATACATAAAATACATAACTAATAATAACGTGCTGTATAAAAACATAAATAAAATTAAATTTCAAAATTTTAAAAAATAAAATTTAAAAATAAAACAGAAAAAATTCTTCCCGTCACACAGATGTATTTATAGGAAAGAATTATTTCCATGCTTATATCTATAAATACATAAAAGGGGAATAAAATCTAACTTGAACCATAAAAGAAAAAAAAACCTAAACCCAGGAGTTATACAGAGGAAAACCCTATCAGGGCACTTGCTCCAGTGGTAAACAATTCTGAAATTGGTCAGAGGTGGGGAACCATCTCCCATACAGCCAGCAACCCACCCCCCACGCAAGGAGCGTCCTCATTACAAAGCTGGGGGACCGTGCCGAGGCATCTGTGAGTAAACGTGAGCTGAGCCCCAGGCCAGCTGCTGCTGAACTGTTCCCACCCTTTCCAGGTAAAACACCTGAATATGTACAAGGGCTTGAAAGCATAGAGGAAGGACCGTGGAGCCACACCAGCGACAGCACGCAGGCCAACTTGGTGCCTGCAGGCCAGCCAGCGTGGTCCTGGTCCCTGGCGCTCTTCCAGAAGCTTTCCATTGCCCTGCCTGAGACACCCCTCCTGTCCCGGGCCCCACAGCTTTTTTCCTTCCTCACCTCTGTCCGGAGAGAAATTCCAGCGGAAGGTATGGGTGACACATCCTCTTCTTTACAGGCGGCAGCCTGGCAACTCCTGCAGAAAGGCCAGCAGAACCCCACTCACACCGGGCCACCCACAAAGCTGTGGCCCCTCACTCCCTCCCACCAGCACAGCCCCGAGACTGCTGACGGGGCAGAGAATATGGAGTCAGGCACAGCTTCAGGGGCTATTGCTGCCTGGAGCGCTGTTTATATTGACCTCAACGAGGCATACCTGGGGTGGGCGGGCCGGCAGGGTAAGGCTGCCCAGGTCAGCTAATCCACAACCCTCAGGGAATCACATTGTTGAAAATGGACCCCGCTAAGGCAGAAGAGAAGCCAAGGGAAAAAAGGACACTATGCCATTTGCAGCACCGTAGATGAGTCTAGAAGTAATCACGTGACTTGTAGTAAGTCAGAAAGTGAAAGACACATATCATATCATATCACTTATAGGTGTTACCTAAAAATGGATACCAGGGCAGATATTTCCACGGAGAAGGGCAATCACAGATTCATTAAACAAACTTATGGTTCACCAATGGAAAGGTGTGAGGATAGGTTTCATTACGATATCGGGGTTAACAGACATATACAAACACAGGTGACATATATAATCACCAAAGACCTACAGAATACCAAGAGAGGACTACTCAACATTCTGTCATAACGTACATGGGAAAAGGATCCCAAGAAGAACAGTAATCTGTATATGTGTAAAAGAACCACATCTTCCACACCTACAACAAGCCAAACATTGTAATCAAACTTGCTGTAATAAAAAATAAAAACTTAAATTAAAAACACGAACAAGAAGTAGTGAGACAAACGTGAGGGGCTTTCTCCTGGTACATTCCATTCTAAACTCCAATCTAGAACACCACTTCCACTGAGGCTCTCTTGCCCTAGTAACCAGATTTGGTAAGGGTGAACTGCTGCCACCTTGTGGCCGTTTCACACAACAGCAGCTTTAATCCCAGCGCTAATGGTCAGTTGATATTCAAAATCATTGCAGGCCTGTAAATGACACCTGCCCTGAAAACAAATCCTGGGGTCACATATCGACCAAAAAATTCAGAGGACGTCCATATTTCAAAACGACCGTTTCAAAAGGCATATTTTACGCACATTAGTGTTCTGCTTCTTTTCCTTTCTTTCCTTTTTTGTTAAAAAAAGCGGGAATGGAAAAAGGCATCCCTCAGGATGGGTGAAAATCGTTGCAAACGAATCAATGGACACAGGTTTAATCTCCAATATATATAAACAGCTCATGCAGCTTAATATTAAAAAAACAAACAACCCAAAAAAAATGGGCAGAAGATCTAAAGAGACGTTTCTTCAAAGGAGACACAGAGATGGCCAAGACGCACATGAAAAGCTGCTCAACAGCACTAATTATTAGAGAAATGCAAATCAAAACTACAATGAGGTATCACCTCACACCTGTTAGAATCGGCATCATCAGAAAATCTACAAACAACCAATTCTGGGGAGGGTGTGGACAAAAGGAGCCCTCTTCCACTATTGGTGGGAATGTAAATTGATACAGTCACTATGGAGAACAGTATGGAGTTTCCTTAAAAAAACTAGAAATAGAATTACCATCTGATCCAGCAATCCCACTTCTGGGCATATACCCAGAGAAAACCGTTTTTCAAAAAGGCACATTCACCACAATGTTCATTGCAGCACTATTTACAATAGCCAGGTAATGGAAGCAACCTAAATGCCCACAGACAGATGAATGGATAAAGATGTGGTACATATATAAAATGGAATATGACTCGGCCATAAAAAGGAATGAAACTGGGTCATTTGTAGAGACATCGATGGATCGAGAGACTGTCATACAGAATGAAGTAAGTCAGAAAGAGGAAAACAAATATTGTCTATTAATGCATGTATGTGGAGCCTAAAAATGGTACAGATGAACTGGTTTGCAGGGAAGAAATAGAGACACAGAAGTAGAGAACAAACGTATGGACACCAAGTGTGGGAATCCATGGGGTGGTGGTGGTGGGATGAGTTGGGAGATTGGGATTGACGTGTATACATGTATATGCATAAAATGCATAACTAATAATAACGTGCTGTATAAAAACATAAATAAAATTAAATTTCAAAATTTTAAAAAATAAAATTTAAAAATAAAACAGAAAAAATTCTTCCCGTCACACAGATGTATTTATAGGAATGAATTATTTCCATGCTTATATTTATAAATACATAAAAGAGGAATAAAATCTAACTTGAACCAAAAAAGAAAAAAAAATTGAACCCACGAGTTATACAGAGGAAAACACTATCACGGCACTTGCTCCAGCGGTAAACAATTCTGAAATTGGTCAGAGGTGGGGAACCATCTCCCATACAGCCAGCAACCCACCCCCCACGCAAGGAGCGTCCTCATTGCAAAGCTGGGGGACCGTGCCGAGGCATCTGTGAGTAAACGTGAGCTGAGCCCCAGGCCAGCTGCTGCTGAACTGTTCCCACCCTTTCCAGGTAAAACACCTGAATATGTACAAGGGCTTGAAAGCCTAGAGGAAGGACCGTGGAGCCACACCAGCGACAGCACGCAGGCCAACTTGGTGCCTGCAGGCCAGCCAGCGTGGTCCTGGACCCTGGCGCTCTTCCAGAAGCTTTCCATTGCCCTGCCTGAGATACCCCTCCTGTCCCGGACCCCACTGCTTTTTTCCTTCCTCACCTCTGTCTGGAGAGAAATTCCAGCGGAAGGTATGGGTGACACATCCTCTTCTTTACAGGCGGCAGCCTGGCAACTCCTGCAGAAAGGCCAGCAGAACCCCACTCACACCGGGCCACCCACAAAGCTGTGGCCCCTCACTCCCTCCCACCAGCACAGCCCCGAGACTGCTGACGGGGCAGAGAATATTGGGTCAGACACAGCTTCAGGGGCTATTGCTGCCTGGAGCGCTGTTTATATTGACCTCAAGGAGGCACACCTAGGGAGGGCGGGCCGGCAGGGTAAGGCTGCCCAGGTCAGCTAATCCACAACCCTCAGGGAATCACATTGTTGAAAATGGACCCCGCTAAGGCAGAAGAGAAGCCAAGGGAAAAAAGGACACAATGCCATTTGCAGCACCGTAGATGAGTCTAGAAGTAATCACGTGACTTGTAGTAAGTCAGAAAGTGAAAGACACATATCATATCATATCACTTAGAGGTGTTACCTAAAAATGGATACCAGGGCAGATATTTCCACGGAGAAGGGCAATCACAGATTCATTAAACAAACTTATGGTTCACCAATGGAAAGGTGTGAGGATTGGTTTCATTACGATATCGGGGTTAACAGACATATACAAACACAGGTGACATATATAATCACCAAAGACCTACAGAATACCAAGAGAGGACTACTCAACATTCTGTCATAACGTACATGGGAAAAGGATCCCAAGAAGAACAGTCATCTGTATATGTGTAAAAGAACCACATCTTCCACACCTACAACAAGCCAAACATTGTAATCAAACTTGCTGTAATAAAAAATAAAAACTTAAATTAAAAACACGAACAAGAAGTAGTGAGACAAACGTGAGGGGCTTTCTCCTGGTACATTCCATTCTAAACTCCAATGTAGAACACCACTTCCACTGAGGCTCTCTTGCCCTAGTAACCAGATTTGGTAAGGGTGAACTGCTGCCACCTTGTGGCCGTTTCACACAACAGCAGCTTTAATCCCAACGCTAATGGTCAGTTGATATTCAAAATCATTGCAGGCCTGTAAATGACACCTGCCCTGAAAACAAATCCTGGGGTCACATATCGACCAAAAAATTCAAAGGACGTCCATATTTCAAAACGACCGTTTCAAAAGGCATATTTTACGCACATTAGTGTTCTGCTTCTTTTCCTTTCTTTCCTTTTTTGTTAAAAAAAACGGGAATGGAAAAAGGCATCCCTCAGGATGGGTGAAAATCGTTGCAAACGAATCAATGGACACAGGTTTAATCTCCAATATATATAAACAGCTCATGCAGCTTAATATTAAAAAAACAAACAACCCCCCAAAAAATGGGCAGAAGATCTAAAGAGACGTTTCTTCAAAGGCGACACAGAGAGGGCCAAGATGCACATGAAAAGCTGCTCAACAGCACTAGTTATTAGAGAAATGCAAATCAAAACTACAATGAGGTATCACCTCACACCTGTTAGAATAGGCATCATCAGAAAATCTACAAACAACCAATTCTGGGGAGGGTGTGGACAAAAGGAGCCCTCTTCCACTATTGGTGGGAATGTAAATTGATACAGTCACTATGGAGAACAGTATGGAGTTTCCTTAAAAAAACTAGAAATAGAATTACCATCTGATCCAGCAATCCCACTTCTGGGCATATACCCAGAGAAAACCGTATTTCAAAAAGGCACATTCACCACAGTGTTCGTTGCAGCACTATTTACAATAGCCAGGTAATGGAAGCAACCTAAATGCCCACAGACAGATGAATGGATAAAGATGTGGTACATATATAAAATGGAATATGACTCGGCCATAAAAAGGAATGAAACTGGGTCATTTGTTGAGACATCGATGGATCGAGAGACTGTCATACAGAATGAAGTAAGTCAGAAAGAGGAAAACAAATATTGTATATTAATGCATATATGTGGAGCCTAAAAATGGTACAGATGAACTGGTTTGCAGGGAAGAAATAGAGACACAGAGGTAGAGAACAAACGTATGGACACCAAGTGTGGGAAGCCATGGGGTGGTGGTGGTGGGATGAGTTGGGAGATTGGGATTGACCTGTATACAGGTATATGCATAAAATACATACCTAATAATAACGTGCTGTATAAAAACATAAATAAAATTAAATTTCAAAATTTTAAAAAATAAAATTTAAAAATAAAACAGAAAAAATTCTTCCCGTCACACAGATGTATTTATAGGAATGAATTATTTCCATGCTTATATTTATAAATACATAAAAGAGGAATAAAATCTAACTTGAACCAAAAAAGAAAAAAAAAAAATTGAACCCACGAGTTATACAGAGGAAAACACTATCACGGCACTTGCTCCAGCGGTAAACAATTCTGAAATTGGTCAGAGGTGGGGAACCATCTCCCATACAGCCAGCCACCCACCCCCCACACAAGGAGCGTCCTCATTGAAAAGCTGGGGGACAGTGCCGAGGCATCTGTGAGTAAACGTGAGCTGAGCCCCAGGCCAGCTGCTTCTGATCTGTTCCCACCCTTTCCAGGTAAAACACCTGAATATGTACAAGGGCTTGAAAGCCTAGAGGAAGGACCGTGGAGCCACACCAGCGACAGCACGCAGGCCAACTTGGTGCCTGCAGGCCAGCCAGCGTGGTCCTGGCCCCGGGCGCTCTTCCAGAAGCTTTCCATTGCCCTGCCTGAGATACCCCACCTCTCCCGGCCCCCACTGGTTTTTTCCTTCCTCACCTCTGTCCGGAGAGAAATTCCAGCGGAAGGTATGGGTGACACATCCTCTTCTTTACAGGCGGCAGCCTGGCAACTCCTGCAGAAAGGCCAGCAGAACCCCACTCACACCGGGCCACCCACAAAGCTGTGGCCCCTCACTCCCTCCCACCAGCACAGCCCCGAGACTGCTGACGGGGCAGAGAATATGGAGTCAGGCACAGCTTCAGGGGCTATTGCTGCCTGGGGCTCTGTTTATATTGATCTCAACGAGGCACACCTGGGGAGGGCGGGCCGGCAGGGTAAGGCTGCCCAGGTCAGCTAATCCACAACCCTCAGGGAATCACATTGTTGAAAATGGACCCCGCTAAGGCAGAAGAGAAGCCAAGGGAAAAAAGGACACTATGCCATTTGCAGCACCGTAGATGAGTCTAGAAGTAATCACGTGACTTGTAGTAAGTCAGAAAGTGAAAGACACATATCATATCATATCACTTATAGGTGTTACCTAAAAATGGATACCAGGGCAGATATTTCCACGGAGAAGGGCAATCACAGATTCATTAAACAAACTTATGGTTCACCAATGGAAAGGTGTGAGGATTGGTTTCATTACGATATCGGGGTTAACAGACATATACAAACACAGGTGACATATATAATCACCAAAGACCTACAGAATACCAAGAGAGGACTACTCAACATTCTGTCATAACGTACATGGGAAAAGGATCCCAAGAAGAACAGTCATCTGTATATGTGTAAAAGAACCACATCTTCCACACCTACAACAAGCCAAACATTGTAATCAAACTTGCTATAATAAAAAATAAAAACTTAAATCAAAAACACGAACAAGAAGTAGTGAGACAAACGTGAGGGGCTTTCTCCTGGTACATTCCATTCTAAACTCCAATGTAGAACACCACTTCCACTGAGGCTCTCTTGCCCTAGTAACCAGATTTGGTAAGGGTGAACTGCTGCCACCTTGTGGCCGTTTCACACAACAGCAGCTTTAATCCCAACGCTAATGGTCAGTTGATATTCAAAATCATTGCAGGCCTGTAAATGACACCTGCCCTGAAAACAAATCCTGGGGTCACATATCGACCAAAAAATTCAAAGGACGTCCATATTTCAAAACGACCATTTCAAAAGGCATATTTTACGCACATTAGTGTTCTGCTTCTTTCCTTTCTTTCCTTTTTTGTTAAAAAAAACGGGAATGGAAAAAGGCATCCCTCAGGATGGGTGAAAATCGTTGCAAACGAATCAATGGACACAGGTTTAATCTCCAATATATATAAACAGCTCATGCAGCTTATTATTAAAAAAACAAACAACCCAAAAAAAAAATGGGCAGAAGATCTAAAGAGACGTTTCTTCAAAGGAGACACAGAGATGGCCAAGACGCACATGAAAAGCTGCTCAACAGCACTAATTATTAGAGAAATGCAAATCAAAACTACAATGAGGTATCACCTCACACCTGTTAGAATCGGCATCATCAGAAAATCTACAAACAACCAATTCTGGGGAGGGTGTGGACAAAAGGAGCCCTCTTCCACTATTGGTGGGAATGTAAATTGATACAGTCACTATGGAGAACAGTATGGAGTTTCCTTAAAAAAACTAGAAATAGAATTACCATCTGATCCAGCAATCCCACTTCTGGGCATATACCCAGAGAAAACCGTATTTCAAAAAGGCACATTCACCACAATGTTCGTTGCAGCACTATTTACAATAGCCAGGTAATGGAAGCAACCTAAATGCCCACAGACAGATGAATGGATAAAGATGTGGTACATATATAAAATGGAATATGACTCGGCCATAAAAAGGAATGAAACTGGGTCATTTTTAGAGACATCGATGGATCGAGAGACTGTCATACAGAATGAAGTATGTCAGAAAGAGGAAAACAAATATTGTCTATTAATGCATATATGTGGAGCCTAAAAATGGTACAGATGACCTGGTTTGCAGGGAACAAATAGAGACACAGAGGTAGAGAACAAACGTATGGACACCAAGTGTGGGAAGCCATGGGGTGGTGGTGGTGGGATGAGTTGGGAGTTTGGGATTGACCTGTATACATGTATATACATAAAATACATAACTAATAATAACGTGCTGTATAAAAAAATAAATAAAATTAAATTTCAAAATTTTAAAAAATAAAATTTAAAAATAAAACAGAAAAAATTCTTCCCATCACACAGATGTATTTATAGGAAAGAATTATTTCCATGCTTATATCTATAAATACATAAAAGGGGAATAAAATCTAACTTGAACCAAAAAAGAAAAAAAAAAACCTGAACCCAGGAGTTATACAGAGGAAAACACTATCACGGCACTTGCTTCAGCGGTAAACAATTCTGAAATTGGTCAGAGGTGGGGAACCATCTCCCATACAGCCAGCAACCCACCCCCCACGCAAGGAGCGTCCTCATTGCAAAGCTGGGGGACCGTGCCGAGGCATCTGTGAGTAAACGTGAGCTGAGCCCCAGGCCAGCTGCTGCTGAACTGTTCCCACCCTTTCCAGGTAAAACACCTGAATATGTACAAGGGCTTGAAAGCCTAGAGGAAGGACCGTGGAGCCACATCAGTGACAGCACGCAGGCCAACTTGGTGCCTGCAGGCCAGCCAGCATTTTCCTGGACCCTGGTGCTATTCCAGAAGCTTTCCATTGCCCTGCCTGAGATACCCCTCCTGTCCCGGACCCCACTGCCTTTTTCCTTCCTCACCTCTGTCCGGAGAGAAATTCCAGCGGAAGGTATGGGTGACACATCCTCTTCTTTACAGGCGGCAGCCTGGCAACTCCTTCAGAAAGGCCAGCAGAACCCCACTCACACCGGGCCACCCGCAAAGCTGTGGCCCCTCACTCCCTCCCACCAGCACAGCCCCGAGACTGCTGACGGGGCAGCGAATATGGAGTCAGGCACAGCTTCAGGGGCTATTGCTGCCTGGAGCGCTGTTTATATTGACCTCAACGAGGCACACCTGGGGAGGGCGGGCCGGCAGGGTAAGGCTGCCCAGGTCAGCTAATCCACAACCCTCAGGGAATCACATTGTTGAAAATGGACCCCGCTAAGGCAGAAGAGAAGCCAAGGGAAAAAAGGACACAATGCCATTTGCAGCACCGTAGATGAGTCTAGAAGTAATCACGTGACTTGTAGTAAGTCAGAAAGTGAAAGACACATATCATATCATATCACTTGTAGGTGTTACCTAAAAATGGATACCAGGGCAGATATTTCCACGGAGAAGGGCAATCACAGATTCATTAAACAAACTTATGGTTCACCAATGGAAAGGTGTGAGGATTGGTTTCATTACGATATTGGGGTTAACAGACATATACAAACACAGGTGACATATATAATCACCAAAGACCTACAGAATACCAAGAGAGGACTACTCAACATTCTGTCATAACGTACATGGGAAAAGGATCCCAAGAAGAACAGTCATCTGTATATGTGTAAAAGAACCACATCTTCCACACCTACAACAAGCCAAACATTGTAATCAAACTTGCTGTAATAAAAAATAAAAACTTAAATTAAAAACACGAACAAGAAGTAGTGAGACAAACGTGAGGGGATTTCTCCTGGCACATTCCATTCTAAATTACAATGTAGAACTCGACATCCATTGAGGCTCTGTTGCCCTACAAACCAGATTTGGTAAGGGAGAACTGCTGCCACCTTGTGGCCGTTTCACACAACAGCAGCTTTAATCCCAGCGCTAATGGTCCATTAATATTCAAAATCATTGCAGGCCTGTAAATGACACCTGCCCTGAAAACAAATCCTGGGGTCACATATCGACCAAAAAATTCAAAGGACGTCCATATTTCAAAAGGACCGTTTCAAAAGGCATATTTTACGCACATTAGAGTTCTGCTTCTTTTCCTTTCTTTCCTTTTTTGTTAAAAAAACGGGAATTGAAAAAGGAATCCCTTTGAATGGGCGAAAATCGTTGCAAACGAATCAATGGACAGAGGTTTAATCTCCATTATATATAAACAGCTCATGCAGCTTAATATTAAAAAAACCAACAACCCAATACAAAAATGGGCAGAAGATCTAAAGAGACGTTTCTTCAAAGGAGACACAGAGATGGCCAAGACGCACATGAAAAGCTGCTCAACAGCACTAATTATTAGAGAAATGCAAATCAAAACTACAATGAGGTATCACCTCACACCTTTTAGAATCGGCATCATCAGAAAATCTACAAACAACCAATTCTGGGGAGGGTGTGGACAAAACGAGCCCTCTTCCACTATTTGTGGGAATGTAAATTGATACAGTCACTATGGAGAACAGTATGGAGTTTCCTTAAAAAAAGTAGAAATTGAATTACCATCTGATCCAGCAATCCCACTTCTGGGCATATACCCAGAGAAAACCATAAATCAAAAAGGCACATTCACCACAATGTTCATTGCAGCACTATTTACAATAGCCAGGTAATGGAAGCAACCTAAATGCCCACAGACAGATGAATGGATAAAGATGTGGTACATATATAAAATGGAATATTACTCAGCCATAAAAAGGAATGATACTGGGTCATTTGTAGAGACATCGATGGATCTAGAGAAAGTCATACAGAATGAAGTAAGTCAGAAAGAGGAAAACAAATATTGTATATTAATGCATATACGTGGAACCTAAAAAATGGTACAGATGAACTGGTTTGCAGGGGAGAAATAGAGACACAGAGGTAGAGAACAAACGTATGGACACCAAGTGTGGGAAGCCATGGGGTGGTGGTGGTGGGATGAGTTGGGAGATTGGGATTGACCTGTATACATGTATATGCATAAAATACATAACTAATAATAACCTGCTGTATAAAAAAATAAATAAAATTACATTTCAAAATTTTAAAAACTAAAATTTAAAAATAAAACAGAAAAATGTTCTTCCCTTCACACAGATGTATTTATAGGAATGAATAATTTCCATGCTAATATCTATAAATACATAAAAGAGGAAAAAAATCTAACTTGAACCATAAAAGTAAAAAAGAACCTGAACCCACCAGTTATACAGGGGAAAATCCTATCAGGCACTTGCTCAAGTGGTAAACAATTCTGAAATTGGTCAGAGGTGGGGAACCATCTCCCATAAAGCCAGCAAGCAAACCCCCACGCAAGGAGTGTCCTCATTGAAAGCTGGGGGAACATGCCGAGGCATCTGTGAGGAAACATGAGTTGAGCCCCAGTACAGATGCTGCTGAACTGTTCCCATCTTTCCCAGGTAAAACACCTGAATATGTACAAGGGCTTGAAAGCCTAGAGGAAGGGCCTTGGAGACACACCAGCGACAGCACGCAGGGCAACTTGGTGCCTGCAGGCCAGCCAGGGTGGTCCTGGCCCTGGGCCCTCTTCCAGAAGCTTTCCATTGCCCTGCCTGATATACCCCTCCTGTCCTGGCCCCCAATGCTTTTTTCGTTCCTCACCTCTGTCCGGAGAGAAATTCCAGTGGAAGGTATGGGTGACACATCCTCTTCTTTACAGGTGGCAGCATGGGAACACCTGCAGAAAGGCCAGCAGATCCCCACTCACACCGGGACACCCACAAAGCTGGGGCCCCTCACCCCCTCCCACCAGCACAGCCCCGAGACTGCTGACGGGGCAGAGAATATGGAGTCAGGCACAGCTTCAGGGGCTATTGCTGCCTGGAGCTCTGTTTATATTGACCTCAACGAGGCACACCTGGGGAGGGCGGGCCGGCAGGGTAAGGCTGCCCAGGTCAGCTAATCCACAACCCTCAGGGAATCACATTGTTGAAAATGGACCCCACTAAGGCAGAAGAGAAGCCAAGGGAAAAAAGGACACAATGCCATTTGCAGCACCGTAGATGAGTCTAGAAGTAATCACGTGACTTGTAGTAAGTCAGAAAGTGAAAGACACATATCATATCATATCACTTATAGGTGTTACCTAGAAATGGATACCAGGGCAGATATTTCCACGGAGAAGGGCAATCACAGATTCATTAAACAAACTTATGGTTCACCAATGGAAAGGTGTGAGGACTGGTTTCATTACGATATCGGGGTTAAGAGACATATACAAACACAGGTGACATATATAATCACCAAAGACCTACGGAATACCAAGAGAGGACTACTCAACATTCTGTCATAACGTACATGGGAAAAGGATCCCAGGAAGAACAGACATCTGTATATGTGTAAAAGAACCACATCTTCCACACCTACAACTAGCCAAACATTGTAATCAAACTTGCTGTAATAATAAATAAAATAATTAAATTAAAAACACGAACAAGAAGTAGTGAGACAAACGTGAGGGGCTTTCTCCTGGTACATTCCATTCTAAACTCCAATCTAGAACACCACTTCCACTGAGGCTCTCTTGCCCTAGTAACCAGATTTGGTAAGGGTGAACTGCTGCCACCTTGTGGCCGTTTCACACAACAGCAGCTTTAATCCCAACGCTAATGGTCAGTTGATATTCAGAATCATTGCAGGCCTGTAAATGACACCTGCCCTGAAAACAAATCCTGGGGTCACATATCAACCAAAAAATTCAAAGGACGTCCATATTTCAAAACGACCATTTCAAAAGGCATATTTTACGCACATTAGTGTTCTGCTTCTTTTCCTTTCTTTCCTTTTTTGTTAAAAAAAACGGGAATGGAAAAAGGCATCCCTCAGAATGGGCGAAAATCGTTGCAAACGAATCAATGGACAAATGTTTAATCTCCAATATATATAAACAGCACATGCAGCTTAATATTACTAAAACAAACAACCCAATACAAAAATGGGCAGAAGATCTAAATAGACGTTTCTTCAAAGAAGACACAGAGATGGCCAAGACGCACATGAAAAGCTGCTCAACATCACTAATTGTTAGAGAAATGCAAATCAAAACTACAATAAGGTATGACGTCACACCCATTAGAGTCGGCATCATCAGAAAATCTACAAACAAAAATTCTGGGGAGGGTGTGGACAAAAGGAACCCTCTTCCACTATTGGTGGGAATGTAAATTGATACTGTCACTATGGAGAACAGTATGGAGGTTCCTTTAAAAAACTAAAAAGAGGAGAACCATCTGATCCAGCAATCCCACTTCTGAGCATATACCGAGAGAAAAACAAAAATCAAAGAGACACATTCACCACAATGTTCATTGCAGCACTATTTACAATAGCCAGGTAATGGAAGCAACCTAAATGCCCACAGACAGAAGAACGGATAAAGATGTGGTACATATATAAAATGGAGTATTACTCAACCATATAAAGGAATGAAACTGGGTCATTTGTAGAGAACTCGATGTATCTAGAGACTGTCATACAGAGTGGAGTAAGTCAGAAACAGAAAAACAAATATTGTATATTAATGCCTATATTTGGTACCTAGAAAAGTGGTACAGATGAACTTGTTTGCAGGGCAGAAATAGAGACACACAGGTAGAGAACAAACGTATGGACACAAATAGGGGGAAGCCATGGGGTGGTGGTGGTGGTGGGATGAGTTGGGAGATTGGGATTGACCTGTATACATGTAAATGCATAAAATACATAACTAATAATAACCTGCTGTATAAGAAAATAAATTTAAATTTCAAAATTTTTAAAAATAAAACAGAAAAATGTTCTTGCATTCACACAGATGTATTTACATGAATGACTTATTTCCATGCTTATATCTATAAATACATAAAAGAGGAATAAAATTTAACTTGAACAATGGAGAAAAAAAAAATAACCTGAACCCAACAGTTATACAGAGGAAAACCCTATCAAGGCACTTACTCCAGCGGTAAACAATTCTGAAATTGGTCAGATGTGGAGAATCATCTCCAATACAGCCAGCAGCCCCACCCCACGCAAGGAGGGTCCTCATTGCAAAGCTGCGGGACCGTGCCGAGGCTTCTGTGAGTAAACGTGAGCTGAGCCCCAGGCCAGCTGCTGCTGAACTGTTCCCACCCTTCCCAGGTAAAACACCTGAATATGTACAAGGGCTTGAAAGCCTAGAGGAAGGGCAGTGGAGTCACACCAGCGACAGCACACAGGCCCACTTGGTGCCTGCAGGCCAGCCAGGATGGTCCTGGCCACAGGCGCTCTTCTGGAAGCTTTCCATTTTCCTGCCTGAGATACCCCTCCTATCCCGGCCGCCACTCCTTTTTTTCCTTCCTCACCTCAGCCCGGAGAGAAATTTCATTAGACGTTATGGGTGACGCATCCTCTTCTTTACAGGTGGCAGCCTGGCAACTCCTAAGCCTGGCCGTTACCTAACCCTAACCCTAGCCCGGAACGGAAACCCACCACCAGCCCTATACCATTCCCTACGCCGTAGCCTATTCCTGGCCCGTACGCAGGCACTGAACCTTTCATCAGCACGTATCCTGACCCTGCCATTTTGCCGTACCCTCACCTGTGCCCTAAGCCTTGCCGTTCCCTAACCCTAACCCTAGCCCTGAACGGAAACCCACCACAAGACCTACACCTTACCCCCAAGCCGTAGCCTACTCCTGGTCCATACGAGGGCACTGATTTGTGCGTCAGCACGTAGCCTGACCTTCCCACATTACCGTAACGTCACCTGTGCCCTAAGCCTTGCTGTTCCCTTACACTAACCCTAGCCCGGAACGGAAACCCACCACCAGCCCTACACCTAACCACCAACCCGTGGCCTACACCTGGCCAGTACGCTGGCACTGACCCGTGCGTCAGCACGTAGCCTGACCCTCCCACGTTTCCGTACCCTCACCTGTGCCCAAAGCCTTGCCGTTCCCTAACCCTAACCCTAGCCCGGAACGGAAACCCACCACCAGCCCTAGACCTTACCCTACGACATAGCCTACTCCTGGCCTGTACGCTGGCACTGGCCCATCCGTCAGCACGTAGCCTGACGCTCCCACGTTTCCGTACCCTCACCTGTGCCCTAAGCCTTGCCGTTCCCTAACCCTAACCCTAGCCCCCAACTGAAATGCCCCACCAGCCCTACAACTTACCCCCAGGCCGTAGCCTACTCCTGGCCCGTATTCTGGCACTGACACGTGCGTCAGCACGTAGCCTGACCCTTCCACGTCTCCGTATCCTCACTTGTGCCCTAAGCCTTGCCTTTCACTAACCCTAACCATAGCCCGGAACGGAAACCCACCACCAACCCTACACATTACACTACGCCGTAGCCTACTCCTGGCCCGTATGCTGGCACTGACCCGTGTGTCAGCACGTAGCCTGACCTTCCAACATTTCCGTACCCTAACCTGTGCCCTTAGCCTTGCCGTTCCCTAACCCTAACCCTAGTACGGAACGGAAACCCACCACCAGCCCTACACCTAACACCCAAGCCATAGCCTAATCCTGGCCTGTACGCTGGCACTGACCCATGCGTCAGCACGTAGCCTGACCCTCCCACGTTTCCGTAACCTCACCTGTGCCCTAAGCCTTTCCGTTCCCTATCCCTAACCCTAGCCCAGAAAGGAAACCCACCACCAGCCATACACCTTTCTCTACGACGTAGCCTACTCCTGGCCCGTACGCTAGCATTGACACGTGCATTAGCACGTAGCCTGAACCTCCAACTTTCTGTACCCTCACCTGAGCCCTAAGCCTTGCCGTTCCCTAACACTAACCCTAGCCCGGAACGGAAACCCATGACAAGCCCTAGATCTTACCCTACCCCGTAGCCTACTCCTTGCCCGTACGCTGGCACTGACCCGTGCGTCAGCACGTAGCCTGACCCTCCCACGTTTCCGTTCCCTCACCTATGCCCTAAGCCTTGCCGTTCCCTAACCCTAACCGTACCCCGCAATGAAAACCCACCAACAGCCCTACACGTTACCCTACACCGTAGCCTACTCCTGGCCCGTACGCTGGCACTGACCCATGCATCAGTACGTAGCCTGACCCTCCCACGTTTCCGTACCCGCACATGTGCCCAAGCCTTGACGTTCCCTAACCCTAACCCTAGCCCGAAACGGAAACCCACCACCATCCCTAGACATTACCCTACGCCGTAGCCTACTCCTGGCGTGTACGTTGGCACTGACCCATGCGTCATCACGTAGCCTGACACTCCCACGTTTCTGTACCCTCACCTGTGCCCTAAGCCTTGCCATTCCTTCACCCTAACCCTAGCCAGGAACGGAAACCCACCACCAGCCCTACACCTTACCCTACGCCGTAGCCTACTCCTGGCCCGTACGCTGGCACTAAAACACGCGTCAGCACGTAGCCGGACCCTCACATGTTTCCGTACCCTCACCTGTGCCCTAAGCCTTGCCGTTCCCTAACCCTAACCCTATTCCGAAAAGGAAACACACCACCAGCCCTACAGCTTACCCACAAGCCATAGCCTACTCCTGGCCCGTACGCTGGCACTGACACGTGCGTCAGCATGTAGCCTGATCCTCCCACGTTTCTGTTCCCTCACCTGTGCCCTATGCCTTGCCGTTCCCTAACCCTAACCCTAGCCCGGAACGGAAACCCACCACCAGCCCTACACCTTACACTACGCCGTAGCCTACTCCTGGCCCGAACGCTGGCACTGACCCTTGCGTCAGCACGTAGCCTGACCCTACCACGTTTCCGTACCCTCACCTGTGCCCTAAGTCTTGCCGTTCCCTAAACCTATCCCTAGCCCGGAACGGAAACCCTGCACCAGCCCTACACATTACCCTACGCCGTAGCCTACTCCTGGCCCGTACGTTGGCACTGACCCGTGCGTCAGCACGTAGCCTGACCTTCACACATTTCCGTACCCTCACCTGTGCCCTAAGCCTTGCCGTTCCCTAACCCTAACACTAGTACCGAACGGAAACCCACCACCAGCCCTACACCTAAACTCCATGCCATAGCCTACTCATGGCCCGTACGCTGACACTGACCCGTGCGTCAGCACTTATCCTGACCCTCCCACATTTCCGTACCCTCACCTGTGCACTAAGCCTTGCCGTTCCCTAACCCTAACCCTAGCCCTGAATGGAATCCCACCACCAGCCCTACACCTAACCCCCAAGCCGTAGCCTACTCCTGGCCGGTACGCTGGCACTGACACATGCGTCAGCACGTAGCCTGACTCTCCCACGTTTCTGTACCCTAAGCTGTGCCCTAAGCCTTGCCGTTCCCTAACCCTAACCCTAGCCCGGAACGGAAACCCACCACCATCCCTACACGTTACCCTACGCCGTAGCCTACTCTTGGCCTGTACGGTGGCACTGACACTTGCGTCAGCATGTAGCCTGACCCTCCCACGTTTCCGTACCCTCACCTGTGCCCTAAGCCTTGCCGTTCCGTAACCCTAACCCTAGCCCGGAATGGAAACCCACCACCAGCCCTGCATCTTACCCCCAAGCCGTAGCCTAATCCTGGCCCGTTCGGTGGCACTAACCTGAGCATCAGCAAGTAGCCTGACCCTCCCACGTTTCCGTACCCTCACCCGTGCCCTAAGCCTTGCCGTTCCGTAACCCTAAACCAAGCCCGGAACGGAAACCCACTACCAGCCCTACACCTTACCCTACGCCGTAGCCTACTCCTTGCCCATACGATGGCACTGACCAGTGCGTCAGCACGTAGCCTGACCCTCCCACGTTTCCGTACCCTCACCTGTGCCCTAAGCCTTGCCGTTCCCTATCCCTAACCGTGGTCCACAATGCCAACCCACCACCAGCCCTCCACCTTACCCTACGCCGTAGCCTACTCCTGGCCCGTACGCTGGCACTGATCCATGCATCAGTACGTAGCCTGACCCTCCCACGTTTCCGTACCTTCACCTGTGCCCTAAACCTTGACGTTCCCTAACCCTAACCCTAACCCGGAACGGAAACCCACCACCATCCCTAGAAATTACCCTCCGCCGTAGCCTACTCCTGGCCTGTATGCTGGCACTGACCCGTGCGTAAGCACGTAGCCTGACCCTACCACGTTTCCGTACACTCACCTGAGCACTAAGCCTTGCCATTCCGTAACCCTAACCCTAGCCCGGAATGGAAAGCCACCACCAGCCCAACACCTTAACCCCAAGCCGTAGCCTACTCCTGGCCCGTATTCTGGCACTGACACGTGCGTCAGCAAGTAGCCTGACCCTCCCATGTTTCAGGACCCTCAACAGTGCCCTAAGCCTGGCCGTTCCTAACACTAACCATAGCCCAGAAAGGAAACCCACCACCAGCTCTACACGTTACCCCCAAGCCGTAGCCTACTCGTGGACCGTATGCTGACACTGACCCGTGCGTCAGCACGTAGCCTGACCCTCCCACGTTTCCGTACACTCACCTGTCCCCTAAGCCTTGCCGTTCCCTAACCCTAACCCTAGCCGGAACGGAAAACCACCACCAGCCCTACACCTTACCATATGTCGTAGCCTACACCTGGCCCGTACGCGGGCACTGAGCCGTGCGTCAGCACGTAGCCTGACCCTCCCATGTTTCCGTACCCTCACCTGTGCCGTAAGCCTTGCCGTTCCCTAACCCTAACCCTAGCCCCGAACGGAAACCCACCACCAGCTCTAAAACTTACCGACAAGCCGTAGCCTACTCCTGGCCCGTACACTGGCACTGACCCGTGCGTCAGCACGTAGCCTGACCCTCCCACGTTTCCGTACCCTCACATGTGCCATAAGCTTTGCCGTTCCCTAACCCTAAATGTAGCCCGGAACGGAAACCCACAACCAGCCCTACACCGTACCCTACGCCGTAGCCTACTCCTGGCCCGTACCCTGGCACTGACCCGTGCGTCAGTAAGTAGCCTGACCCTCCCATGTTTCCGTACCCTCACCTGTGCCCTAAGCCTTGACGTTCCCTAACCCTAACCCTATCCCTGAACGGAAACCCACCACCTGCCCTACACCTTAACCTACGCCATAGCCTACTCCTGGCCTCTACGGTGGCACTGACCGTTGCATCAGCATGTAGCCTGACCCTCCCACGTTTTCGTTCCCTCACCTGTGCCCTAAGCCTTGCCGTTCCGTAACCCTAACCCTAGCCCGGAATGGAAACCGACCACCAGCCCTAAACCTTACCCTATGCCGTAGCCTACACCTGGCCCATACGTGGGCACTGACATGTGCTTTAGCACATAGCCTAACCCTCCCATGTTACCGTACCCTCACCTGTGCCCTAAGCCTTGTCGTTCCCTAACCCGAACCCTAGCCCGGCACGGAATCTCACCACCAGCTCTACAGCTTATCGTATGCCGTAGCCTAGTCCTGGCCCGTACGCTGGCACTGACCCGTGTGTCAGCATGTAGCCTGACCCTCCCACGTTTCCGTAACCTCACCTGTGCCCTAAGCATTGCCGTTCCCTAACCCTAACCCTAGCCCGGAACAGAAACCCACCACCAGCCCTACACCTTACCCCAAGCCGTAGCCTATTCCTGGCCCGTACGCAGGCACTGACCCTTTCCTCAGCACGTAGCCTGACCCTCCCACGTTTCCGGACCCTCATCTGTGCCCTAAGCCTTGCCGTTCCCTAACCCTAACCCTAGCCCGGAACGGAAACCCACCACCAGCCCTACACCTTAACCTACGCCGTAGCCTACTCCTGGCCTGTACGGTGGCACTGACCCTTGCGTCAGCATGTAGCCTGACCCTCCCACGTTTCCGTACCCTCACCTGTGCCCTAAACCTTGCCGTTCTGTAACCCTAACCCTAGCCCGGAACGGAAACCCACCACCAGCCCTACACCTTACCCCCAATCCGTAGCCTACTCCTGGCCCGTTCGGTGGCAGTAACCCTAGCATCAGCAAGTAGCCTGACCCTCCAACGTTTCTGTACCCTCACACGTGCCCTAAGCCTTGCCGTTCTGTAACCCTAACCCTAGACCGGAACGGAAACCCACCACCAGCCCTACACCTTTCCCTACACCGTAGCCTATTCCTGGCTCGTACGCAGGCACTGACACTTTCATCAGCACTTAGCCTGAACCTCCCAGGTTTCTGTACCCTCACCTGTGCCCTAAGCTTTGCCGTTCACTAACCCTAACCCTAGCCCGGAACGGAAACCCACCACCAGCCCTACAACTTACCCCCAAGCCGTAGCCTACTCCTGGCCGGTACGCTGACACTGACACGTGCTTCAGCACGTAGCCTGACCCTCACACGTTTCCATACCCTCACCTGTGCCCTAAGCCTTGCCGTTTCCTAACCCTAACCCTAGCCCGGAACAGAAACCCACCACCAGCCCTACACTCTACCCTACGCCATAGCCTATTCCTGGCCCGTACACTGGCACTGAGCCGTGCGTCAGCATGTAGCCTGACCCTCCCACGTTTCCGTACCCTCACCTGTGCCCTAAGCCTTGAGGTTCCCTAACCCTAACTCTAGCCCGGAACAGAATACCACCAACAGCCCTACAACTTACGACTACGCCGTAGCCTACTCCTGGCCCATATGCTGGCACTGACACGTGCGTCAGCACGTAGCCTGTCCCTCCCACGTTTCCGTAACCTCACCTGTGCCCTAAGCCTTGCCGTTTCCTAACCTTAACCCTAGCCCTGAACGGAAACCCACCACCAGCCCTACACCTTACACTATGCCGTAGCCTACACCTGGCCCGTACGCGGGCACTGACCTGTGCTTCAGCACGTAGCCTGACCCTCCCATGTTACTGTACTCTCACCTGGGCCCTAAGCCTTGCCGTTCCCTAACCCTAACCCGAGCCTGGCACGGAATCCCACCCCCAGCCCTACACCTTATCGTATGCCGTAGGCTAGTCCTGGCCCATACGCTGGCACTGACCCGTGCGTCAACATATAGCCTGACCCTCCCACGTTTCCGTACCTTCACCTGTGCCCTAAGCCTTGCCGTTCCCTAACCCTAACCCTAGCCCGGAACGGAAACCCACCACAATCCCTACACCTTACCATACGCCGTAGCCTACTCCTGGCCCGTACGCTGGCACTGACCCGTGAGTCAGCACGTAGACTGACCCTCCCACATTTCCGTACCCTCACCTGTGCCCTAAGCCTTGCCGTTCCCTCACCCTAACCCTAGCCAAGAACGGAAACCCACCAGCAGCCCTAAACCTTACCCTACACCATAGCCTACTCCTGGCCCGTACGGTGGCACTGACCAGTGCGTCAGCACGTAGCCTGACCCTCACACGTTTCCATACCCTCACCTGTGCCCTAAGCCTTGTCGTTCCCTAACCCTAACCCTAGTCCGGAACGGAAGCCCACCACCAGCCCTACAGCTTACCCCCGATCCATAGCCTATTCCTGGCCCGTACGCTGGCACTGACCCGTGCTTCAGCATGTAGCCTGACCCTCCCACGTTTCCGTACCCTCACCTGTGCCCTAAGCCTTGCCATTCCCTAACCCTAACCCTAGCCCGGAACGGAAACCCACCACCAGCCCTACAACTAACCCCCAAGCCGTAGCCTACTCCTGGCTGGTACGCTGGCACTGACCCGTTCATCAGCACGTAGCCTAACCCTCCCACGTTTCCGTACCCTCACCTGTGCCCTAAGCCTTGCCGTTCCCTATCCCTAACCCTAGCCCGGAACGGAAACCCACCACCAGCCCTAAAACTTACCCCAAAGCCGTAGCCTATTCCTGGACCTTATGCTGGCACTGACCCGTGCGTCAGCACGTAGCCTGACCCTCCCACGTTTGCGGACCCTCACCTGTGCCCTAAGCCTTGCCATTCCCTAATCCTAACCCTAGACCGGAACGGAAACCCACCACCAGCCCTACACCTTACCCTACGCCGTAGCCTATTCCTGGCCCGTACGCAGGCACTGACCCTTTCATCAGCACGTAGCCTGACCCTCCCACGTTTCCGTACCCTCACCTGTGCCCTAAGCCTTGCCGTTCCCTAACCCTAACCCTAGCCCGGAACGGAAACCCACCACCAGCCCTAAACCTTACCCCCAAGCCGTAGCCTACTCCTGGTCCATACGCTGGCACTGACCTGTGCGTCAGCACGTAGCCTGAACTTCCCACATTACCGTACCCTCACCTGTGCCCTAAGCCTTGCCGTTCCCTAACCCTAACCCTAGCCCGGAACGGAAACCCACCACCAGCCCTACACCTTAACCTACGCCGTAGCCTACTCCTGGCCTGTACGGTGGCACTGACCCTTGCGTCAGCATGTAGACTGACCCTCCCACGTTTCCGTACCCTCACCTGTGCCCTAAGCCTTGCCGTTCCGAAACCCTAACCGTAGCCCGGAACGGAAACCCACCACCAGCCCTACACCTTACCCCCAAGCCATAGCCTACTCCTGGCCCGTTCGGTGGCACTAACCCTAGCATCAGCACGTAGCCTGACCCTCCCACGTTTCTGTACCCTCACACGTGCCCTAAGCCTTGCCGTTCTGTAACCCTAACCCTAGACCGGAACGGAAACCCACCACCAGCCCTACACCTTTCACTACGCCGTATCCTATTCCTGGCTCGTACGCAGGCACTGACAATTTCATCAGCACTTAGCCTGAACCTCCCAGGTTTCTGTACCCTCACCTGTGCCCTAAGCCTTGCCGTTCATTAACCCTAACCCTAGCCCGGAACGGAAACCCACCACCAGCCCTACAACTTACCCCCAAGCCGTAGCCTACTCCTGGCCGGTACGCTGACACTGACACGTGCTTCAGCACGTAGCCTGACCCTCACACGTTTCCGTACCCTCACCTGTGCCCTAAGCCTTGCCGTTTCCTAACCCTAACCCTAGCCCGGAACAGAAACCCACCACCAGCCCTACACTCTACCCTACGCCATAGCCTATTCCTGGCCCGTACACTGGCACTGAGCCGTGCGTCAGCATGTAGCCTGACCCTCCCACGTTTCCGTACCCTCACCTGTGCCCTAAGCCTTGAGGTTCCCTAACCCTAACTCTAGCCCGGAACAGAATACCACCGACAGCCCTACAACTTACGACCACGCCGTAGCCTACTCCTGGCCCATATGCTGGCACTGACCCGTGAGTCAGCACGTAGACCGACCCTCCCACATTTCCGTACCCTCACCTGTGCCCTAAGCCTTGCCGTTCCCTAACCCTAACCCTAGCCCTGAACGGAAACCCACCACAAGACCTACACCTTACCCCCAAGCCGTAGCCTACTCCTGGTCCATACGAGGGCACTGATTTGTGCGTCAGCACGTAGCCTGACCTTCCCACATTACCGTAACGTCACCTGTGCCCTAAGCCTTGCTGTTCCCTTACACTAACCCTAGCCCGGAACGGAAACCCACCACCAGCCCTACACCTAACCACCAACCCGTGGCCTACACCTGGCCAGTACGCTGGCACTGACCCGTGCGTCAGCACGTAGCCTGACCCTCCCACGTTTCCGTACCCTCACCTGTGCCCAAAGCCTTGCCGTTCCCTAACCCTAACCCTAGCCCGGAACGGAAACCCACCACCAGCCCTAGACCTTACCCTACGACATAGCCTACTCCTGGCCTGTACGCTGGCACTGGCCCATCCGTCAGCACGTAGCCTGACGCTCCCACGTTTCCGTACCCTCACCTGTGCCCTAAGCCTTGCCGTTCCCTAACCCTAACCCTAGCCCCCAACTGAAATGCCCCACCAGCCCTACAACTTACCCCCAGGCCGTAGCCTACTCCTGGCCCGTATTCTGGCACTGACACGTGCGTCAGCACGTAGCCTGACCCTTCCACGTTTCCGTATCCTCACTTGTGCCCTAAGCCTTGCCTTTCACTAACCCTAACCATAGCCCGGAACGGAAACCCACCACCAACCCTACACATTACACTACGCCGTAGCCTACTCCTGGCCCGTATGCTGGCACTGACCCGTGTGTCAGCACGTAGCCTGACCTTCCAACATTTCCGTACCCTAACCTGTGCCCTTAGCCTTGCCGTTCCCTAACCCTAACCCTAGTACGGAACGGAAACCCACCACCAGCCCTACACCTAACACCCAAGCCATAGCCTAATCCTGGCCTGTACGCTGGCACTGACCCATGCGTCAGCACGTAGCCTGACCCTCCCACGTTTCCGTAACCTCACCTGTGCCCTAAGCCTTTCCGTTCCCTATCCCTAACCCTAGCCCAGAAAGGAAACCCACCACCAGCCATACACCTTTCTCTACGACGTAGCCTACTCCTGGCCCGTACGCTAGCATTGACACGTGCATTAGCACGTAGCCTGAACCTCCAACTTTCTGTACCCTCACCTGAGCCCTAAGCCTTGCCGTTCCCTAACACTAACCCTAGCCCGGAACGGAAACCCATGACAAGCCCTAGATCTTACCCTACCCCGTAGCCTACTCCTTGCCCGTACGCTGGCACTGACCCGTGCGTCAGCACGTAGCCTGACCCTCCCACGTTTCCGTTCCCTCACCTATGCCCTAAGCCTTGCCGTTCCCTAACCCTAACCGTACCCCGCAATGAAAACCCACCAACAGCCCTACACGTTACCCTACACCGTAGCCTACTCCTGGCCCGTACGCTGGCACTGACCCATGCATCAGTACGTAGCCTGACCCTCCCACGTTTCCGTACCCGCACATGTGCCCAAGCCTTGACGTTCCCTAACCCTAACCCTAGCCCGAAACGGAAACCCACCACCATCCCTAGACATTACCCTACGCCGTAGCCTAATCCTGGCGTGTACGTTGGCACTGACCCATGTGTCATCACGTAGCCTGACACTCCCACGTTTCTGTACCCTCACCTGTGCCCTAAGCCTTGCCATTCCTTCACCCTAACCCTAGCCAGGAACGGAAACCCACCACCAGCCCTACACCTTACCCTACGCCGTAGCCTACTCCTGGCCCGTACGCTGGCACTAAAACACGCGTCAGCACGTAGCCGGACCCTCACACGTTTCCGTACCCTCACCTGTGCCCTAAGCCTTGCCGTTCCCTAACCCTAACCCTATTCCGAAAAGGAAACACACCACCAGCCCTACAGCTTACCCACAAGCCATAGCCTACTCCTGGCCCGTACGCTGGCACTGACACGTGCGTCAGCATGTAGCCTGATCCTCCCACGTTTCTGTTCCCTCACCTGTGCCCTATGCCTTGCCGTTCCCTAACCCTAACCCTAGCCCGGAACGGAAACCCACCACCAGCCCTACACCTTACACTACGCCGTAGCCTACTCCTGGCCCGAACGCTGGCACTGACCCTTGCGTCAGCACGTAGCCTGACCCTACCACGTTTCCGTACCCTCACCTGTGCCCTAAGTCTTGCCGTTCCCTAAACCTATCCCTAGCCCGGAACGGAAACCCTGCACCAGCCCTACACATTACCCTACGCCGTAGCCTACTCCTGGCCCGTACGTTGGCACTGACCCGTGCGTCAGCACGTAGCCTGACCTTCACACATTTCCGTACCCTCACCTGTGCCCTAAGCCTTGCCGTTCCCTAACCCTAACACTAGTACCGAACGGAAACCCACCACCAGCCCTACACCTAAACTCCATGCCATAGCCTACTCATGGCCCGTACGCTGGCACTGACCCGTGCGTCAGCACTTATCCTGACCCTCCCACATTTCCGTACCCTCACCTGTGCACTAAGCCTTGCCGTTCCCTAACCCTAACCCTAGCCCTGAATGGAATCCCACCACCAGCCCTACACCTAACCCCCAAGCCGTAGCCTACTCCTGGCCGGTACGCTGGCACTGACACATGCGTCAGCACGTAGCCTGACTCTCCCACGTTTCTGTACCCTAAGCTGTGCCCTAAGCCTTGCCGTTCCCTAACCCTAACCCTAGCCCGGAACGGAAACCCACCACCATCCCTACACGTTACCCTACGCCGTAGCCTACTCTTGGCCTGTACGGTGGCACTGACACTTGCGTCAGCATGTAGCCTGACCCTCCCACGTTTCCGTACCCTCACCTGTGCCCTAAGCCTTGCCGTTCCGTAACCCTAACCCTAGCCCGGAATGGAAACCCACCACCAGCCCTGCATCTTACCCCCAAGCCGTAGCCTAATCCTGGCCCGTTCGGTGGCACTAACCTGAGCATCAGCAAGTAGCCTGACCCTCCCACGTTTCCGTACCCTCACCCGTGCCCTAAGCCTTGCCGTTCCGTAACCCTAAACCAAGCCCGGAACGGAAACCCACTACCAGCCCTACACCTTACCCTACGCCGTAGCCTACTCCTTGCCCATACGATGGCACTGACCAGTGCGTCAGCACGTAGCCTGACCCTCCCACGTTTCCGTACCCTCACCTGTGCCCTAAGCCTTGCCGTTCCCTATCCCTAACCGTGGTCCACAATGCCAACCCACCACCAGCCCTCCACCTTACCCTACGCCGTAGCCTACTCCTGGCCCGTACGCTGGCACTGATCCATGCATCAGTACGTAGCCTGACCCTCCCACGTTTCCGTACCTTCACCTGTGCCCTAAACCTTGACGTTCCCTAACCCTAACCCTAACCCGGAACGGAAACCCACCACCATCCCTAGAAATTACCCTCCGCCGTAGCCTACTCCTGGCCTGTATGCTGGCACTGACCCGTGCGTAAGCACGTAGCCTGACCCTACCACGTTTCCGTACACTCACCTGAGCACTAAGCCTTGCCATTCCGTAACCCTAACCCTAGCCCGGAATGGAAAGCCACCACCAGCCCAACACCTTAACCCCAAGCCGTAGCCTACTCCTGGCCCGTATTCTGGCACTGACACGTGCGTCAGCAAGTAGCCTGACCCTCCCATGTTTCAGGACCCTCAACAGTGCCCTAAGCCTGGCCGTTCCTAACACTAACCATAGCCCAGAAAGGAAACCCACCACCAGCTCTACACGTTACCCCCAAGCCGTAGCCTACTCGTGGACCGTATGCTGACACTGACCCGTGCGTCAGCACGTAGCCTGACCCTCCCACGTTTCCGTACACTCACCTGTCCCCTAAGCCTTGCCGTTCCCTAACCCTAACCCTAGCCGGAACGGAAAACCACCACCAGCCCTACACCTTACCATATGTCGTAGCCTACACCTGGCCCGTACGCGGGCACTGAGCCGTGCGTCAGCACGTAGCCTGACCCTCCCATGTTTCCGTACCCTCACCTGTGCCGTAAGCCTTGCCGTTCCCTAACCCTAACCCTAGCCCCGAACGGAAACCCACCACCAGCTCTAAAACTTACCGACAAGCCGTAGCCTACTCCTGGCCCGTACACTGGCACTGACCCGTGCGTCAGCACGTAGCCTGACCCTCCCACATTTCCGTACCCTCACATGTGCCATAAGCTTTGCCGTTCCCTAACCCTAAATGTAGCCCGGAACGGAAACCCACAACCAGCCCTACACCTTACCCTACGCCGTAGCCTACTCCTGGCCCGTACCCTGGCACTGACCCGTGCGTCAGTAAGTAGCCTGACCCTCCCATGTTTCCGTACCCTCACCTGTGCCCTAAGCCTTGATGTTCCCTAACCCTAACCCTATCCCTGAACGGAAACCCACCACCTGCCCTACACCTTAACCTACGCCATAGCCTACTCCTGGCCTGTACGGTGGCACTGACACTTGCGTCAGCATGTAGCCTGACCCTCCCACGTTTCCGTACCCTCACCTGTGCCCTAAGCCTTGAGGTTCCCTAACCCTAACTCTAGCCCGGAACAGAATACCACCAACAGCCCTACAACTTACGACTACGCCGTAGCCTACTCCTGGCCCATATGCTGGCACTAACACGTGCGTCAGCACGTAGCCTGTCCCTCCCACGTTTCCGTAACCTCACCTGTGCCCTAAGCCTTGCCGTTTCCTAACCTTAACCCTAGACCTGAACGGAAACACACCACCAGCCCTACACCTTACACTATGCCGTAGCCTACACCTGGCCCGTACGCGGGCACTGACCTGTGCTTCAGCACGTAGCCTGACCCTCCCATGTTACTGTACTCTCACCTGGGCCCTAAGCCTTGCCGTTCCCTAACCCTAACCCGAGCCTGGCACGGAATCCCACCCCCAGCCCTACACCTTATCGTATGCCGTAGCCTAGTCCTGGCCCGTACGCTGGCACTGACCCGTGCGTCAACATATAGCCTGACCCTCCCACGTTTCCGTACCTTCACCTGTGCCCTAAGCCTTGCCGTTCCCTAACCCTAACCCTAGCCCGGAACGGAAACCCACCACAATCCCTACACCTTACCATACGCCGTAGCCTACTCCTGGCCCGTACGCTGGCACTGACCCGTGAGTCAGCACGTAGACTGACCCTCCCACATTTCCGTACCCTCACCTGTGCCCTAAGCCTTGCCGTTCCCTCACCCTAACCCTAGCCAAGAACGGAAACCCACCAGCAGCCCTAAACCTTACCCTACACCATAGCCTACTCCTGGCCCGTACGGTGGCACTGACCAGTGCGTCAGCACGTAGCCTGACCCTCACACGTTTCCGTACCCTCACCTGTGCCCTAAGCCTTGTCGTTCCCTAACCCTAACCCTAGTCCGGAACGGAAGCCCACCACCAGCCCTACAGCTTACCCCCGATCCATAGCCTATTCCTGGCCCGTACGCTGGCACTGACCCGTGCTTCAGCATGTAGCCTGACCCTCCCACGTTTCCGTACCCTCACCTGTGCCCTAAGCCTTGCCATTCCCTAACCCTAACCCTAGCCCGGAACGGAAACCCACCACCAGCCCTACAACTAACCCCCAAGCCGTAGCCTACTCCTGGCTGGTATGCTGGCACTGACCCGTTCATCAGCACGTAGCCTAACCCTCCCACGTTTCCGTACCCTCACCTGTGCCCTAAGCCTTGCCGTTCCCTATCCCTAACCCTAGCCCGGAACGGAAACCCACCACCAGCCCTAAAACTTACCCCAAAGCCGTAGCCTATTCCTGGACCTTATGCTGGCACTGACCCGTGCGTCAGCACGTAGCCTGACCCTCCCACGTTTGCGGACCCTCACCTGTGCCCTAAGCCTTGCCATTCCCTAATCCTAACCCTAGACCGGAACGGAAACCCACCACCAGCCCTACACCTTACCCTACGCCGTAGCCTATTCCTGGCCCGTACGCAGGCACTGACCCTTTCATCAGCACGTAGCCTGACCCTCCCACGTTTCCGTACCCTCACCTGTGCCCTAAGCCTTGCCGTTCCCTAACCCTAACCCTAGCCCGGAACGGAAACCCACCACCAGCCCTAAACCTTACCCCCAAGCCGTAGCCTACTCCTGGTCCATACGCTGGCACTGACCTGTGCGTCAGCACGTAGCCTGAACTTCCCACATTACCGTACCCTCACCTGTGCCCTAAGCCTTGCCGTTCCCTAACCCTAACCCTAGCCCGGAACGGAAACCCACCACCAGCCCTACACCTTAACCTACGCCGTAGCCTACTCCTGGCCTGTACGGTGGCACTGACCCTTGCGTCAGCATGTAGACTGACCCTCCCACGTTTCCGTACCCTCACCTGTGCCCTAAGCCTTGCCGTTCCGAAACCCTAACCGTAGCCCGGAACGGAAACCCACCACCAGCCCTACACCTTACCCCCAAGCCATAGCCTACTCCTGGCCCGTTCGGTGGCACTAACCCTAGCATCAGCACGTAGCCTGACCCTCCCACGTTTCTGTACCCTCACACGTGCCCTAAGCCTTGCCGTTCTGTAACCCTAACCCTAGACCGGAACGGAAACCCACCACCAGCCCTACACCTTTCACTACGCCGTATCCTATTCCTGGCTCGTACGCAGGCACTGACAATTTCATCAGCACTTAGCCTGAACCTCCCAGGTTTCTGTACCCTCACCTGTGCCCTAAGCCTTGCCGTTCATTAACCCTAACCCTAGCCCGGAACGGAAACCCACCACCAGCCCTACAACTTACCCCCAAGCCGTAGCCTACTCCTGGCCGGTACGCTGACACTGACACGTGCTTCAGCACGTAGCCTGACCCTCACACGTTTCCGTACCCTCACCTGTGCCCTAAGCCTTGCCGTTTCCTAACCCTAACCCTAGCCCGGAACAGAAACCCACCACCAGCCCTACACTCTACCCTACGCCATAGCCTATTCCTGGCCCGTACACTGGCACTGAGCCGTGCGTCAGCATGTAGCCTGACCCTCCCACGTTTCCGTACCCTCACCTGTGCCCTAAGCCTTGAGGTTCCCTAACCCTAACTCTAGCCCGGAACAGAATACCACCGACAGCCCTACAACTTACGACCACGCCGTAGCCTACTCCTGGCCCATATGCTGGCACTGACACGTGCGTCAGCACGTAGCCTGTCCCTCCCACGTTTCCGTAACCTCACCTGTGCCCTAAGCCTTGCCGTTTCCTAACCTTAACCCTAGCCCTGAACGGAAACCCACCACCAGCCCTACACCTTACACTATGCCGTAGCCTACACCTGGCCCGTACGCGGGCACTGACCTGTGCTTCAGCACGTAGCCTGACCCTCCCATGTTACTGTACTCTCACCTGGGCCCTAAGCCTTGCCGTTCCCTAACCCTAACCCGAGCCTGGCACGGAATCCCACCCCCAGCCCTACACCTTATCGTATGCCGTAGCCTAGTCCTGGCCCGTACGCTGGCACTGACCCGTGCGTCAACATATAGCCTGACCCTCCCACGTTTCCGTACTCTCACCTGTGCCCTAAGCCTTGCCTTTCCCTAACCCTAACCCTAGCCCGGAACGGAAACCCACCACAATCCCTACACCTTACCATACGCCGTAGCCTACTCCTGGCCCGTACGCTGGCACTGACCCGTGAGTCAGCACGTAGACTGACCCTCCCACATTTCCGTACCCTCACCTGTGCCCTAAGCCTTGCCGTTCCCTAACCCTAACCCTAGACCGGAACGGAAACACACCACCAGCCCTAAACCTTACCCCCAATCCGTAGCCTACTCCTGGTCCATACGCTGGCAATGACCTGTGCGTCAGCACGTAGCCTGAACTTCCCACATTACCGTACCCTCACCTGTGCCCTAAGCCTTGCCGTTCCGTAACCCTAACCCTAGTACGGAACGGAAACACACCACAAGCCCTACACCTAACCCCCAAGCCGTAGCCTACTCCTGGCCGGTACGCTGGCACTGACCCGTGGGTCAGCACGTAGCCTGACCCTCCCACGTTTCCGTACCCTCACCTGTGCCCTAAGACTTGCTGTTCCCTAACACTAAACCTAGCCTGGAACGGAAACACACCATCAGCTCTACACCTAACAACCAAGCCGTAGCCTACTCCTGGCCGGTACGCTGGCACTGACCCTTGCGTCAGCACGTAGCCTGACCCTCCCACGTTTCCGTACCCTCACCTGTGCCCTAAGCCTTGCCGTTCCCTAACCCTAAGCCTAGCCCGGAACGGAAACCCACCACTAGCCCTAAACCTTTCCCTACGCCGTAGCCTACACCTGGCCAGTACGCTGGCACTGACCCATGCGTCAGCACGTTGTCTGACCCTCCCATGTTTCCGTACCCTCACCTGGGCCCTAAGCCTTGCCGTTTCCTAACCCTAACCCTAGCCCATGAACGGAAACCCACCACCAGCCCTACACCTTACCCTACACCGTAGCATACTCCTGGCCCGTACGCTGGCACTGACCCGTGCGTCAGCACGTAGCCTAACCCTCTCACGTTTCCGAACCCTCACCTGTGCTGTAAGCCTTGCCGTTCCCTAACCCTAACCCTAGTCCGGAACGGAAGCCCACCACCAGCCCTACAGCTTACCCCCGATCCATAGCCTATTCCTGGCCCGTACGCTGGCACTGACCCGTGCTTCAGCATGTAGCCTGACCCTCCCACGTTTCCGTACCCTCACCTGTGCCCTAAGCCTTGCCATTCCCTAACCCTAACCCTAGCCCGGAACGGAAACCCACCACCAGCCCTACAACTAACCACCAAGCCGTAGCCTACTCCTGGCTGTTACGCTGGCACTGACCCGTTCATCAGCACGTAGCCTGACCCTCCCACGTTTCCGTACCCTCACGTTTGCCCTAAGCCTTGCCGTTCCCTATCCCTAACCCTAGCCCGGAAAGGAAACGCACCACCAGCCCTAAAACTTACCCCAAAGCCGTAGCCTATTCCTGGACCTTATGCTGGCACTGACCCGTGCGTCAGCACGTAGCCTGACCCTCCCACGTTTGCGGACCCTCACCTGTGCCCTAAGCCTTGCCATTCCCTAACCCTAACCCTAGACCGGAATGGAAACCCACCACCAGCCCTACACCTTTCCCTACGCCGTAGCCTATTCCTGGCCCGTACGCAGGCACTGACCCTTTCATCAGCTCGTAGCCTGACCCTCCCACGTTTCCGTACCCTCACCTGTACCCTAAGCCTTGCCGTTCCCTAACCCTAACCCTAGCCCGGAACGGAAACCCACCACCAGCCCTAAACCTTACCCCCAAGCCGTAGCCTACTCCTGGTCCATACGCTGGCACTGACCTGTGCGTCAGCACGTAGCCTGAACTTCCCACATTACCGTACCCTCACCTGTGCCCTAAGCCTTGCCGTTCCCTAACCCTAACCCTAGTCCGGAACGGAAACACACCACCAGCCCTACACCTAACCCCCAAGCCGTAGCTTACTCCCGGCCAGTACGCTGGCACTGACCCGTGCGTCCGCACGTAGCCTGACCCTCCCACGTTTCCGTACCCTCACCTGTGCCCTAAGACTTGCTGTTCCCTAACACTAAACCTAGCCTGGAACGGAAACCCACCACCAGCCCTACACCATACTCTATGCCGTAGCCTACACCTGGCCCGTACGCGGGCAGTGACCTGTGCTTCAGCACGTAGCCTGACCCTCCCATGTTACCGTACGCTCACCTGTGCCCTAAGCCTTGTCGTTCCCTAACCCTAACCCTAGCCCTGCACGGAATCTCACCACCAGCTCTACAGCTTATCGTATGCCGTAGCCTAGTCCTGGCCCGTACGCTGGCACTGACCCGTGTGTCAGCATGTAGCCTGACCCACCCACGTTTCCGTAACCTCACCTGTGCCTTAAGCATTGCCGTTCCCTAACCCTAACCCTAGCCCGGAACAGAAACCCACCACCAGCCATACACCTTACCCCAAGCCGTAGCCTATTCCTGGCCCGTACGCAGGCACTGACCCTTTCATCAGCACGTAGCCTGACCCTCCCACGTTTCCGTAACCTCATCTGTGCCCTAAGCCTTGCCGTTCCCTAACCCTAACCCTAGCCCGGAACGGAAACCCACCACCAGCCCTACACCTTAACCTACACCGTAGCCTACTCCTGGCCTGTACGGTGGCACTGACCCTTTCGTCAGCATGTAGCCTGACCCTCCCACGTTTCCGTACCCTCACCTGTGCCCTAAACCTTGCCGTTCTGTAACCCTAACCCTAGCCCGGAATGGAAACCCACCACCAGCCCTACACCTTACCCCCAAGCCGTAGCCTACTCCTGGCCCGTTCGGTGGCAGTAACCCTAGCATCAGCAAGTAGCCTGACCCTCCCACGTTTCTGTACCCTCACACGTGCCCTAAGCCTTGCCATTCTGTAACCCTAACCCTAGACCGGAACGGAAACCCACCACCAGCCCTACACCTTTCCCTATGCCGTAGCCTATTCCTGGCTCGTACGCAGGCACTGACACTTTCATCAGCACTTAGCCTGAACCTCCCAGGTTTCTGTACCCTCACCTGTGCCCTAAGCCTTGCCGTTCACTAACCCTAACCGTAGCCCGGAACGGAAACCCACCACCAGCCCTACAACTTACCCCCAAGCCGTAGCCTACTCCTGGCCGGTACGCTGGCACTGACACGTGCGTCAGCACGTAGCCTGACCCTCACACGTTTCCGCACCCTCACCTGTGCCCTAAGCCTTGCCGTTTCCTAACCCTAACCCTAGCCCGGAACAGAAACCCACCACCAGCCCTACACTCTACCCTACGCCATAGCCTATTCCTGGCCCGTACACTGGCACTGAGCCGTGCGTCAGCACGTAGCCTGACCCTCCCACGTTTCCGTACCCTCACCTGTGCCCTAAGCCTTGAGGTTCCCTAACCCTACCTCTAGCCCGGAACAGAAAACCACCAACAGCCCTACAACTTACGACCACGCCGTAGCCTACTCCTGGCCCATATGCTGGCAGTGACACGTGCGTCATCACGTAGCCTGTCCCTCCCACGTTTCCGTAACCTCACCTGTGCCCTAAGCCTTGCCGTTCCCTAACCTTAACCCTAGCCCTGAACGGAAACCCACCACCAGCCCTACACCTTACACTATGCCGTAGCCTACACCTGGCCCGTACGCGGGCACTGACCTGTGCTTCAGCACGTAGCCTGACCCTCCCATGTTACTGTACTCTCACCTGGGCCCTAAGCCTTGCCGTTCCCTAACCCTAACCCGAGCCTGGCACGGAATCCCACCCCCAGCCCTACACCTTATCATATGCCGTAGCCTAGTCCTGGCCCGTACGCTGGCACTGACCCGTGCGTCAACATATAGCCTGACCCTCCCACGTTTCCATACCCTCACCTGTGCCCTAAGCCTTGCCGTTCCCTAACCCTAACCCTAGCCCGGAACGGAAACCCACCACAATCCCTACACCTTACCATACGCCGTAGCCTACTCCTGGCCCGTACGCTGGCACTGACCCGTGAGTCAGCACGTAGACTGACCCTCCCACATTTCCGTACCCTCACCTGTGCCCTAAGCCTTGCCGTTCCCTCACCCTAACCCTAGCCAAGAACGGAAACCCACCAGCAGCCCTAAACCTTACCCTACACCATAGCCTACTCCTGGCCCGTACGGTGGCACTGACCAGTGCGTCAGCACGTAGCCTGACCCTCCCACGTTTCCGTACCCTCACCTGTGCCCTAAGCCTTGAGGTTCCCTAACCCTAACTCTAGCCCGGAACAGAAAACCACCAACAGCCCTACAACTTACGACCACGCCGTAGCCTAATCCTGGCCCATATGCTGGCAGTGACACGTGCGTCAGCACGTAGCCTGTCCCTCCCACGTTTCCGTAACCTCACCTGTGCCCTAAGCCTTGCCGTTTCCTAACCTTAACCCTAGCCCTGAACGGAAACCCACCACCAGCCCTACACCTTACACTATGCCGTAGCCTACACCTGGCCCGTACGCGGGCACTGACCTGTGCTTCAGCACGTAGCCTGACCCTCCCATGTTACTGTACTCTCACCTGGGCCCTAAGCCTTGCCGTTCCCTAACCCTAACCCGAGCCTGGCACGGAATCCCACCCCCAGCCCTACACCTTATCGTATGCCGTAGCCTAGTCCTGGCCCGTACGCTGGCACTGACCCGTGCGTCAACATATAGCCTGACCCTCCCACGTTTCCGTACCCTCACCTGTGCCCTAAGCCTTGCCGTTCCGTAACCCTAACCCTAGCCCGGAACGGAAACCCACCACAATCCCTACACCTTACCATACGGCGTAGCCTACTCCTGGCCCGTACGCTGGCACTGACCCGTGAGTCAGCACGTAGACTGACCCTCCCACGTTTCCGTACCCTCACTTGTGCGCTAAGACTTGCCGTTCCCTAACCCTAAACCTAGCCCGGAACGGAAACCCACCACTAGCCCTAAACCTTTCCCTACGCCGTAGCCTACACCTGGCCCGTACGCTGGCACTGACCCATGCGTCAGCACGTTGTCTGACCCTCCCCCGTTTCCGTACCCTCACCTGGGCCCTAAGCCTTGCCGTTTCCTAACCCTAACCCTAGCCCATGAAAGGAAACCCACCACCAGCCCTACACCTTACCCTACGCCGTAGCATACTCCTGGCCCGTACGCTGGCACTGACCCGTGCGTCAGCACGTAGCCTAACCCTCTCACGTTTCCGAACCCTCACCTGTGCTGTAAGACTTGCCGTTCCCTAACCCTAACCCTAGTCCGGAACGGAAGCCCACCACCAGCCCTACAGCTTACCCCCGATCCATAGCCTATTCCTGGCCCGTACGCTGGCACTGACCCGTGCTTCAGCATGTAGCCTGACCCTCCCACGTTTACGTACCCTCACCTGTGCCCTAAGCCTTGCCATTCCCTAACCCTAACCCTAGCCCGGAACGGAAACCCAACACCAGCCCTACAACTAACCCCCAAGCCGTAGCCTACTCCTGGCTGTTACGCTGGCACTGACCCGTTCATCAGCACGTAGCCTGACCCTCCCACGTTTCCGTACCCTCACCTGTGCCCTAAGCCTTGCCGTTCCCTATCCCTAACCCTAGCCCGGAACGGAAACGCACCACCAGCCCTAAAACTTACCCCAAAGCCGTAGCCTATTCCTGGACCTTATGCTGGCACTGACCCGTGCGTCAGCACGTAGCCTGACCCTCCCACGTTTGCGGACCCTCACCTGTGCCCGAAGCCTTGCCATTCCCTAACCCTAACCCTAGACCGGAACGGAAACCCACCACCAGCCCTACACCTTTCCCTACGCCGTAGCCTATTCCTGGCCCGTACGCAGGCACTGACCCTTTCATCAGCACGTAGCCTGACCCTCCCACGTTTCCGTACCCTCACCTGTGCCCTAAGCCTTGCCGTTCCCTAACCCTAACCCTAGCCCGGAACGGAAACCCACCACCAGCCCTAAACCTTACCCCCAAGCCGTAGCCTACTCCTGGTCCATACGCTGGCACTGACCTGTGCGTCAGCACGTAGCCTGAACTTCCCACATTACCGTACCCTCACCTGTGCCCTAAGCCTTGCCATTCCCTAACCCTAACCCTAGTCCGGAACGGAAACACACCACCAGCCCTACACCTAACCCCCAAGCCGTAGCTTACTCCCGGCCAGTACGCTGGCACTGACCCGTGCATCATCACGTAGCCTGACCCTCCCACGTTTCCGTACACTCACCTGTGCCCTAAGCCTTGCCGTTCCCTAACCCTAACCGTAGCCCGGAACGGAAACCCACCACCAGCCCTACACCTTACCCCCAAGCCGTAGCCTACTCCTGGCCCGTACGCTGGCACAGACCCGTGCATCAGCACGAAGCCTGACCCTCCCACGTTTGCGGACACTCACCTGTGCCCTAAGCCTTGCCGTTCCCTAATCCTAACCCTAGCCCAGAACCGAAACCCACCACCAGCCCTACACCTTTCCCTACGCCGTAGCCTATTCCTGGCTCATACGCAGGCACTGACCCTTTCATCAGCAAGTAGACTGACCCTCCCACGTTTCCGTACCCTCACCTGTGCCCTAAGCCTTGCCATTCACTAACCCTAACCATAGCCCGGAACGGAAACCCACCACCAGCCCTACACCTTACTCTATGCTGTAGCCTACACCTGGCCCGTACGCGGGCACTGACCTGTGCTTCAGCACGTAGCCTGACCCTCCCATGTTACCGTACGCTCACCTGTGCCCTAAGCCTTGTCGTTCCCTAACCCTAACCCTAGCCCGGCACGGAATCTCACCACCAGCTCTACAACTTATCGTATGCCGTAGCCTAGTCCTGGCCCGTACGCTGGCACTGACCCGTGGGTCAGAATGTAGCCTGACCCTCCCACGTTTCCGTAACCTCACCTGTGCCCTAAGCATTGCCGTTCCCTAACCCTAACCCTAGCCCGGAACAGAAACCCACCACCAGCCCTACACCTTACCATACGCCGTAGCCTACTCCTGGCCCGTACGCTGGCACTGACACGTGAGTCAGCACGTAGACTGACCCTCCCACATTTCCGTACCCTCACCTGTGCCCTAAGCCTTGCCGTTCCCTCACCCTAACCCTAGCCAAGAACGGAAACCCACCACCAGCCCTACACTCTACCCTACGCCATAGCCTATTCCTGGCGCGTACACTGGCACTGAGCCGTGCGTCAGCATGTAGCCTGACCCTCCCACGTTTCCGTACCCTCACCTGTGCCCTAAGCCTTGAGGTTCCCTAACCCTAACTCTAGCCCGGAACAGAATACCACCGACAGCCCTACAACTTACGACCACGCCGTAGCCTACTCCTGGCCCATATGCTGGCACTGACACGTGCGTCAGCACGTAGCCTGTCCCTCCCACGTTTCCGTAACCTCACCTGTGCCCTAAGCCTTGCCGTTTCCTAACCTTAACCCTAGCCCTGAACGGAAACCCACCACCAGCCCTACACCTTACACTATGCCGTAGCCTACACCTGGCCCGTACGCGGGCACTGACCTGTGCTTCAGCACGTAGCCTGACCCTCCCATGTTACTGTACTCTCACCTGGGCCCTAAGCCTTGCCGTTCCCTAACCCTAACCCGAGCCTGGCACGGAATCCCACCCCCAGCCCTACACCTTATCGTATGCCGTAGCCTAGTCCTGGCCCGTACGCTGGCACTGACCCGTGCGTCAACATATAGCCTGACCCTCCCACGTTCCGTACTCTCACCTGTGCCCTAAGCCTTGCCTTTCCCTAACCCTAACCCTAGCCCGGAACGGAAACCCACCACAATCCCTACACCTTACCATACGCCGTAGCCTACTCCTGGCCCGTACGCTGGCACTGACCCGTGAGTCAGCACGTAGACTGACCCTCCCACATTTCCGTACCCTCACCTGTGCCCTAAGCCTTGCCGTTCCCTAACCCTAACCCTAGACCGGAACGGAAACACACCACCAGCCCTAAACCTTACCGCCAAGCCGTAGCCTACTCCTGGTCCATACGCTGGCAATGACCTGTGCGTCAGCACGTAGCCTGAACTTCCCACATTACCGTACCCTCACCTGTGCCCTAAGCCTTGCCGTTCCGTAACCCTAACCCTAGTACGGAACGGAAACACACCACAAGCCCTACACCTAACCCCCAAACCGTAGCCTACTCCTGGCCGGTACGCTGGCACTGACCCGTGGGTCAGCACGTAGCCTGACCCTCCCACGTTTCCGTACCCTCACCTGTGCCCTAAGACTTGCTGTTCCCTAACACTAAACCTAGCCTGGAACGGAAACACACCATCAGCTCTACACCTAACAACCAAGCCGTAGCCTACTCCTGGCCGGTACGCTGGCACTGAGCCGTGCGTCAGCATGTAGCCTGACCCTCCCACGTTTCCGTACCCTCACCTGTGCCCTAAGCCTTGCCGTTCCCTAACCCTAAGCCTAGCCCGGAACGGAAACCCACCACTAGCCCTAAACCTTTCCCTACGCCGTAGCCTACACCTGGCCAGTACGCTGGCACTGACCCATGCGTCAGCACGTTGTCTGACCCTCCCATGTTTCCGTACCCTCACCTGGGCCCTAAGCCTTGCCGTTTCCTAACCCTAACCCTAGCCCATGAACGGAAACCCACCACCAGCCCTACACCTTACCCTACACCGTAGCATACTCCTGGCCCGTACGCTGGCACTGACCCGTGCGTCAGCACGTAGCCTAACCCTCTCACGTTTCCGAACCCTCACCTGTGCTGTAAGCCTTGCCGTTCCCTAACCCTAACCCTAGTCCGGAACGGAAGCCCACCACCAGCCCTACAGCTTACCCCCGATCCATAGCCTATTCCTGGCCCGTACGCTGGCACTGACCCGTGCTTCAGCATGTAGCCTGACCCTCCCACGTTTCCGTACCCTCACCTGTGCCCTAAGCCTTGCCATTCCCTAACCCTAACCCTAGCCCGGAACGGAAACCCACCACCAGCCCTACAACTAACCACCAAGCCGTAGCCTACTCCTGGCTGTTACGCTGGCACTGACCCGTTCATCAGCACGTAGCCTGACCCTCCCACGTTTCCGTACCCTCACCTTTGCCCTAAGCCTTGCCGTTCCCTATCCCTAACCCTAGCCCGGAAAGGAAACGCACCACCAGCCCTAAAACTTACCCCAAAGCCGTAGCCTATTCCTGGACCTTATGCTGGCACTGACCCGTGCGTCAGCACGTAGCCTGACCCTCCCACGTTTGCGGACCCTCACCTGTGCCCTAAGCCTTGCCATTCCCTAACCCTAACCCTAGACCGGAATGGAAACCCACCACCAGCCCTACACCTTTCCCTACGCCGTAGCCTATTCCTGGCCCGTACGCAGGCACTGACCCTTTCATCCGCTCGTAGCCTGACCCTCCCACGTTTCCGTACCCTCACCTGTACCCTAAGCCTTGCCGTTCCCTAACCCTAACCCTAGCCCGGAACGGAAACCCACCACCAGCCCTAAACCTTACCCCCAAGCCGTAGCCTACTCCTGGTCCATACGCTGGCACTGACCTGTGCGTCAGCACGTAGCCTGAACTTCCCACATTACCGTACCCTCACCTGTGCCCTAAGCCTTGCCGTTCCCTAACCCTAACCCTAGTCCGGAACGGAAACACACCACCAGCCCTACACCTAACCCCCAAGCCGTAGCTTACTCCCGGCCAGTACGCTGGCACTGACCCGTGCATCATCACGTAGCCTGACCCTCCCACGTTTCCGTACACTCACCTGTGCCCTAAGCCTTGTCGTTCCCTAACCCTAACCGTAGCCCGGAACGGAAACCCACCACCAGCCCTACACCTTACACCCAAGCCGTAGCCTACTCCTGGCCCGTACGCTGGCACAGACCCGTGCATCAGCACGAAGCCTGACCCTCCCACGTTTGCGGACACTCACCTGTGCCCTAAGCCTTGCCGTTCCCTAACCCTAACCCTAGCCCGGAACCGAAACCCACCACCAGCCCTACACCTTTCCCTACGCCGTAGCCTATTCCTGGCTCATACGCAGGCACTGACCCTTTCATCAGCAAGTAGACTGACCCTCCCACGTTTCCGTACCCTCACCTGTGCCCTAAGCCTTGCCATTCACTAACCCTAACCCTAGCCCGGAACGGAAACCCACCACCAGCCCTACACCTTACTCTATGCTGTAGCCTACACCTGGCCCGTACGCGGGCACTGACATGTGCTTCAGCACGTAGCCTGACCCTCCCATGTTACCGTACGCTCACCTGTGCCCTAAGCCTTGTCGTTCCCTAACCCTAACCCTAGCCCGGCACGGAATCTCACCACCAGCTCTACAGCTTATCGTATGCCGTAGCCTAGTCCTGGCCCGTACGCTGGAACTGACCCGTGTGTCAGCATGTAGCCTGACCCTCCCACGTTTCCGTAACCTCACCTGTGCCCTAAGCATTGCCGTTCCCTAACCCTAACCCTAGCCCGGAACAGAAACCCACCACCAGCCCTACACCTTCCCATACGCCGTAGCCTACTCCTGGCCCGTACGCTGGCACTGACCCGTGAGTCAGCACGTAGACTGACCCTCCCACATTTCCGTACCCTCACCTGTGCCCTAAGCCTTGCCGTTCCCTCACCCTAACCCTAGCCAAGAACAGAAACCCACCAGCAGCCCTAAACCTTACCCTACACCATAGCCTAATCCTGGCCCGTACGGTGGCACTGACCAGTGCGTCAGCACGTAGCCTGACCCTCACACGTTTCCGTACCCTCACCTGTGCCCTAAGCCTTGTCGTTCCCTAACCCTAACCCTAGTCCGGAACGGAAGCCCACCACCAGCCCTACAGCTTACCCCCGATCCATAGCCTATTCCTGGCCCGTACGCTGGCACTGACCCGTGCTTCAGCATGTAGCCTGACCCTCCCAAGTTTCCGTACCCTCACCTGTGCCCTAAGCCTTGCCATTCCCTAACCCTAACCCTAGCCCGGAACGGAAACCCACCACCAGCCCTACACCTAACCCCCAAGCCGTAGCCTACTCCTGGCTGGTACGCTGGCACTGACCCGTTCATCAGCACGTAGCCTGACCCTCCCACGTTTCCGTACCCTCACCTGTGCCCTAAGCCTTGCCGTTCCCTATCCCTAACCCTAGCCCGGAACGGAAACCCACCACCAGCCCTAAAACTTACCCCAAAGCCGTAGCCTATTCCTGGACCTTATGCTGGCACTGACCCGTGCGTCAGCACGTAGCCTGACCCTCCCACGTTTGCGGACCCTCACCTGTGCCCTAAGCCTTGCCATTCCCTAACCCTAACCCTAGACCGGAACGGAAACCCACCACCAGCCCTACACCTTTCCCTACGCCGTAGCCTATTCCTGGCCCGTACGCAGGCACTGACCCGTGAGTCAGCACGTAGCATGACCCTCCCACGTTTCCGTACCCTCACCTGTGCCCTAAGCCTTGCCGTTCCCTAACCCTAACCCTAGCCCGGAACGGAAACCCACCACCAGCCCTAAACTTTACCCCCAAGCCGTAGCCTACTCCTGGTCCATACGCTGGCACTGACCTGTGCGTCAGCACGTAGCCTGAACTTCCCACATTACCGTACCCTCACCTGTGCCCTAAGCCTTGCCGTTCCCTAACCCTAACCCTAGTACGGAACGGAAACACACCACAAGCCCTACACCTAACCCCCAAGCCGTAGGCTACTCCTGGCCGGTACGCTGGCACTGACCCGTGCGTCCGCACGTAGCCTGACCCTCCCACGTTTCCGTACCCTCACCTGTGCCCTAAGACTTGCTGTTCCCTAACACTAAACCTAGCCTGGAACGGAAACCCACCACCAGCCCTACACCATACTCTATGCCGTAGCCTACACCTGGCCCGTACGCGGGCACTGACCTGTGCTTCAGCACGTAGCCTGACCCTCCCATGTTACCGTACGCTCACCTGTGCCCTAAGCCTTGTCGTTCCCTAACCCTAACCCTAGCCCTGCACGGAATCTCACCACCAGCTCTACAGCTTATCGTATGCCGTAGCCTAGTCCTGGCCCGTACGCTGGCACTGACCCGTGTGTCAGCATGTAGCCTGACCCACCCACGTTTCCGTAACCTCACCTGTGCCTTAAGCATTGCCGTTCCCTAACCCTAACCCTAGCCCGGAACAGAAACCCACCACCAGCCATACACCTTACCCCAAGCCGTAGCCTATTCCTGGCCCGTACGCAGGCACTGACCCTTTCATCAGCACGTAGCCTGACCCTCCCACGTTTCCGTAACCTCATCTGTGCCCTAAGCCTTGCCGTTCCCTAACCCTAACCCTAGCCCGGAACGGAAACCCACCACCAGCCCTACACCTTAACCTACACCGTAGCCTACTCCTGGCCCGTTCGGTGGCAGTAACCCTAGCATCAGCAAGTAGCCTGACCCTCCCACGTTTCTGTACCCTCACACGTGCCCTAAGCCTTGCCATTCTGTAACCCTAACCCTAGACCGGAACGGAAACCCACCACCAGCCCTACACCTTTCCCTATGCCGTAGCCTATTCCTGGCTCGTACGCAGGCACTGACACTTTCATCAGCACTTAGCCTGAACCTCCCAGGTTTCTGTACCCTCACCTGTGCCCTAAGCCTTGCCGTTCACTAACACTAACCCTAGCCCGGAACGGAAACCCACCACCAGCCCTACAACTTACCCCCAAGCCGTAGCCTACTCCTGGCCGGTACGCTGGCACTGACACGTGCGTCAGCACGTAGCCTGACCCTCACACGTTTCCGCACCCTCACCTGTGCCCTAAGCCTTGCCGTTTCCTAACCCTAACCCTAGCCCGGAACAGAAACCCACCACCAGCCCTACACTCTACCCTACGCCATAGCCTATTCCTGGCCCGTACACTGGCACTGAGCCGTGCGTCAGCACGTAGCCTGACCCTCCCTCGTTTCCGTACCCTCACCTGTGCCCTAAGCCTTGAGGTTCCCTAACCCTACCTCTAGCCCGGAACAGAAAACCACCAACAGCCCTACAACTTACGACCACGCCGTAGCCTACTCCTGGCCCATATGCTGGCAGTGACACGTGCGTCATCACGTAGCCTGTCCCTCCCACGTTTCCGTAACCTCACCTGTGCCCTAAGCCTTGCCGTTCCCTAACCTTAACCCTAGCCCTGAACGGAAACCCACCACCAGCCCTACACCTTACACTATGCCGTAGCCTACACCTGGCCCGTACGCGGGCACTGACCTGTGCTTCAGCACGTAGCCTGACCCTCCCATGTTACTGTACTCTCACCTGGGCCCTAAGCCTTGCCGTTCCCTAACCCTAACCCGAGCCTGGCACGGAATCCCACCCCCAGCCCTACACCTTATCGTATGCCGTAGCCTAGTCCTGGCCCGTACGCTGGCACTGACCCGTGCGTCAACATATAGCCTGACCCTCCCACGTTTCCATACCCTCACCTGTGCCCTAAGCCTTGCCGTTCCCTAACCCTAACCCTAGCCCGGAACGGAAACCCACCACAATCCCTACACCTTACCATACGCCGTAGCCTACTCCTGGCCCGTACGCTGGCACTGACCCGTGAGTCAGCACGTAGACTGACCCTCCCACATTTCCGTACCCTCACCTGTGCCCTAAGCCTTGCCGTTCCCTCACCCTAACCCTAGCCAAGAACGGAAACCCACCAGCAGCCCTAAACCTTACCCTACACCATAGCCTACTCCTGGCCCGTACGGTGGCACTGACCAGTGCGTCAGCACGTAGCCTGACCCTCCCACGTTTCCGTACCCTCACCTGTGCCCTAAGCCTTGCCGTTCCCTAACCCTAATACGGAACGGAAACACACCACAAGCCCTACACCTAACCCCCAAGCCGTAGCCTACTCCTGGTCCGTACGCTGGCACTGACCCGTGCGTCAGCATGTAGCCTGAACCTCCCACGTTTCCGTACACTCACCTGTGCCCTAAGACTTGCTGTTCCCTAACACTAACCCTAGCCTGGAACGGAAACACACCATCAGCCCTACACCTAACCACCAAGCCGAAGCCTACTCCTGGGCGGTACGCTGGCACTGACACGTGCGTCAGCACGTAGCCTGACCCTCCCACGTTTCCTTACCCTCACCTGTGCCCTAAGCCTTGCCGTTCCCTAACCCTAACCCTAGCCCAGAACGGAAACCCACCACTAGCCCTAAACCTTTCCCTATGCCGTAGCCTAAACCTGGCCTGTACGCTGGCACTGACCCATGCGTCAGCACGTAGTCTGACCCTCCCACGTTTCCGTACCCTCACCTGGGCCCTAAGCCTTGCCGTTTCCTAACCCTAACCCTAGCCGATGAACGGAAACCCACCACCAGCCCTACACCTTACCCTACGCCGTAGCCTACTCCTGGCCCGTACGCTGGCACTGACCCGTGCGTCAGCACGTAGCCTAACCCTCTCACGTTTCCGTACCCTCACCTGTGCTGTAAGCCTTGCCGTTCCCTAACCCTAACCCTAGCCCATGAACGGAAACCCACCACCAGCCCTACACCTTTCCATACGCCGTAACCTATTCCTGGCCCGTACGCAGGCACTGACCCTTTCATCAGCACGTAGCCAGACACTCCCACGTTTCCGTACCCTCATCTGTGCCCTAAGGCTTGCCGGTCCGTAACCCTAACCCTATTCCGGAATGGAAACCCTCCACCAGCCCTGAAACTTACCCACAAGCCGTAGCCTACTCTTGGCCCGTACGCTGGCACTGACCCGTGCGTCAGCACGTAGCCTGACCCTCCCACGTTTCCGTACCATCACCTGTGCCCGAAGCCTTGCTGTTCCCTCACCCTCACCCAAGCCAGGAACAGAAACCCATCAGCAGCCCTACACCTTACCCTACGCCGTAGTCTACTCCTGGCACGTACGCTGGCACTGACACGTGCGTCAGCACGTAGCCTGACCCTCACAGGTTTCCGTACCCTCACCTGTGCCCTAAGCCTTGCCGTTCCCTAACCCTAACCCTAGCCCGGAGCGGAAACCCACCACCAGCCCTACAACTTACCCCCAAGCCATAGCCTATTCCTGGCACGTACGCTGGCACTGAACCGTGCGTCAGCATGTAGCCTGACCCTCCCACGTTTCCGTACGCTCACCTGTGCCCTACGCCTTGCCGTTCCCTAAGCCTAACCCTAGCCCGGAACGGAAACCCACCACCAGCCCTACACCTAACCCCCAAGCCGTAGCTTACTCCTGGCCAGTACGCTGGCACTGAACCGTGCATCATCACATAGCCTGACCCTCCCACGTTTCCGTACCCTCACCTGTGCCCTAAGCCTTGCCGTTCCCTAACCCTAACCCTACCCTGGAACGGAAACACACCACCAGCCCTACAACTTACCCCAAAGCCGTAACCTATTCCTGGACCTTATGCTGGCACTGACCCGTGCGTCAGCACGTAGCCTGACCCTCCCACGTTTGCGGACCATCACCTGTGCCCTAAGCCTTGACATTCCCTAACCCTAACCCTAGCCCGGAACGGAAACCCACCACCAGCCCTACACCATTCCCTACGCCGTAGCCTATTCCTGGCCCGTACGCAGGCACTGACCCTTTCATCAGCACGTAGCCTGACCCTCCCACGTTTCCGTACCCTCACCTGTGCCCTAAGCCTTGCCGTTCCCTAACCCTAACCCTAGCCCGGAACGGAAACCCACCACCAGCCCTAAACCTTACCCCCAAGCCGTAGCCTACTCCTGGTCCATACGCTGGCAATGACCTGTGCGTCAGCACGTAGCCTGAACTTCCCACATTACCGTACCCTCACCTGTGCCCTAAGCCTTGCCGTTCCCTAACCCTAACACTAGCCTTAAATGGAAACACACCATCAGCCCTACACCTAACAACCAAGCCGTAGCCTACTCCTGGCCCATACGCTGGCACTGACCCGTGCGTCAGCACGTAGCCTGACCCTCCCACGTTTCCGTACACTCACCTGTGCCCTAAGACTTGCTGTTCCCTAACACTAACACTAGCCTGGAATGGAAACACACCATCAGCCCTACACCTAACCACCAAGCCGTAGCCTACTCCTGGCCGGTACGCTGGCACTGACCCGTGCGTCACCACGTAGCCTGACCCTCCCACGTTTCCGTACCCTCACCTGTGCCCTAAGCCTTGACGTTCCCTAACCCTAACCCTAGTCCGGAGCGGAAACCCACCCCCAGCCCTACAGCTTACCCCCAAGCCATAGCCTATTCCTGGCCCGTACGCTGGCACTGACCCGTGCGTCAGCATGTAGCCTGACCCTCCCTCGTTTCCGTACCCTCACCTGTGCCCTAAGCCTTGCCGTTCCCTTACCCTAACCCTTGCCCGGAACGGAAACCCACCACCAGCCCTACACCTTACCCCCAAGCCGTAGCCTACTCCTGGCCCGTTCGGTGGCAGTAACCCTAGCATCAGCAAGTAGCCTGACCCTCCCAAGTTTCTGTACCCTCACCCGTGCCCTAAGACTTGCCGTTCCGTAACCCTAACCCTAGCCCAGAACGGAAACCCACCACCAGCCCTACACCTTACCCCCAAGCAGTAGCGTACTCATGGCCCATATGCTGGCACTGACCCGTGCGTCAGCACGTAGCGTGACCCTCCCACGTTTCCGTACCCTCACCTGTGCCCTAAGCCTTGCCGTTCCCTAACCCTAACCCTAGCCCGGAACGGAAACCCACCACTAGCCCTACACATTACCCTATGCTGTAGCCTACACATGGACCGTACGCGGGCACTGACCCGTGCGTCAGCACGTAGCCTGTGCCTCCCACGTTTCCGTACCCTCACCTGTACCCTAAGCCTTGCCGTTCCCTAACCCTAACCCTAGACTGGAACGGAAAGCCACCACCATCCCTAAAACTTAGCCACAAGCCGTAGCCTACTCCTGGCCCGTACGCTGGCACTGACCCGTGCGTCAGCACGTAGCCTGACCCTCCCACTTTTCCGTACCCTCACCTGTGCCCTAAGCCTTGCCGTTCCCTAACCCTAACCCTAGCCCAGAACGGAAACCCACCACCCGCCCTACACCTTACCCTATGACGTAGCCTACTCCTTGCCCGTACCCTGGCACTGACCCGTGCTTCAGCACATAGCCATACCCTCCCACGTTTCCGTACCCTCACATGTGCCCTAAGCCTTGCCATTCCCTAAAAGTAACCGTAGTGCGGAACGAAAACCCACCACCAGCCCTACACCTTACACTACGCCGTAGCCTACTCCTGGCCCGTACGATGGCACTGACCCGTGCGTCAGCACGTAGCCTGACCCTCCCATGTTTCCGTACCCTCACCTGTGCCCTAAGCCTTGCCGTTCCCTAACCCTAACCCTAACCCGGAACGGAAACCCACCACCATCCCTAAACCTTTCCCTACTGGGTAGCCTACTCCTCGCCCGTACGCTCGCACTGACCCATGCGTCTGCATGTAGTTTGACCCTCCCACGTTTCTGTACCCTCACCTGGGCCCTAAGCCTTGCCATTCCCTAACACTAACCTTAGCCCGGAAGGGAAACCCACCACCAGCCCTACACATTACCCTATGCCGTAGCCTACACCTGGCCCATACGCGGGCACTGACTTGTGCTTCAGCACGTAGCCTGACCCTCCCACGTTTCCGTACCCTCACCTGTGCCCTAAGCTTTGCCGTTCCCTAACCCTAACTGTAGCCCGGAACGGAAACCCACCACCAGCCCTACAACTTACCCCCAAGCCATAGCCTACTCCTGGTCCATACGCTGGCACTGACCCGTGCTTCAGAATGTATCCTGACCCTGCCACGTTGCCGTACCCTCACATGTGCCCTAAACCTTGCCGTTCCCTAACCGTAACACTAGCCCGGAACGGAAACCCACCACAAGCCCTACAACATACCCCCAAGCCGTAGCCTACTCGTGGTCCATACGCTGGCACTGACCTCTGCGTCAGCATGTAGCCTGACCTTCCCACGTTACCGTAACTTCACCTGTGCCCTAAGCCTTGCCGTTCCCTAACCGTAACCCTAGTACGGGACAGAAACACACCACAAGCCCTAAACATTAACCCCAAGCTGAAGCCTACTGCTGGCCCGTACGCTGGCACTGACACGTTCGTCAGCATGTAGCCTGAACCTCCCACGTTTCCATACCATCACCTGGGCCCTAAGCCTTGCAGTTCCCTAACCCTAACCCTAGCCCGGAATGGAAAACCACGACCAACCCTAAACCATACCCTACGCCATACCCTACTCCTGGCCCATACGCTGGCACTGACCCGTGAATCAACACGTAGCCTGACCCTCCCACGTTTCCGTACCCTCACCAGTGTCCTAAGCCTTGCAGTTCCCTCACCCTAACCCTAGCCAGGAACGGAAACCCACCACCAGCCCTATATCTAACCCTATGCCGTAGCCTACACCTGTCCCGTACGCTGGCACTGACCTGTGCGTCAGCACGAAGCCTGACCTTCCCACATTTCCGCTCCCTCATCTGTGCCCTAAGCCTTGACGTTCCCTAACACTAACCCTAACCCGGAACGGAAACCCACCAACAGCCCTACAACTTACCCCCAAGCCGTAGCCTATTCCTGTCCCGTACGCTGGCACTGACCCGTGCGTCAGCACATAGCCTGACCCTCCCACGTTTCCGTACCCTCACCTGTGCCCTAAGCCTTGCGGTTCCCTAACTCTAACCCTAGCCCGGAACGGAAACCCACCACCATCCCTACACCTTACCCTACACCATAGCCTACTCCGGGCCCGTACACTGGCACTGACCCGTGCGTCAGCACGTAGCCTGACCCTCCCACGTTTCCGGAGCCTCACCTGTGCCCTAAGACTTGACGTTCCCCAACTCTAACCATAGCCCGGAACGGAAGCACACCACCAGCCCTACACCTTACCCCCAAGCCATAGCCTACTCCTGGCCCGTACGCTGGCACTGATGCGTGCGTCACCACGTAGCAATGAAACTCCCACGTTTCCGTACCCTCAAGTGTGCCCTAAGCCTTGCGGTTCCCTAACCCTAACCCTAGCCCAGAAGGGAAACCCACCACCAACCCTACACCTTACCTTACGCCGTAGCCTACTCCTGGCCCATACGCGGGCACTGACCCGTGCATTCAGCAGGTAGCCTGACCCTCCCACGTTTCCGTACCCTCACCTGTGCCCTAAGCCTTGCCGTTCCCTAACCCTAACCCTAGCCCAGAACAGAAACCCATCACCAGCCTAAAACTTACCCACAACATATAGCCTACTCCTGGCCCGTACGCTGGCACTGACCCGTGTGTCAGCACGGAGCCTGACCTTCCCACGTTTCCGTATCCTCACGTGGTCCCTAAGCCTTGCCGTTCCCTAACCCTAACCCTAGCCCGGAACGAAATCCAACCACCAGCCCTACAACTTACCCCCAAGCCTTAGCCTACTCCTTGCCCATACGCTGGCACTGACCCATGCGTCAGCACGTAGCCTGACCCTCCCACGTTTCCGTATCATCACCTGTGCCCTAAGCCTTGCCGTTCCCTAACCCTAACCCTAGCCCTGAATGGAAACACACCACCAGCCCTATACCTAACCCCCAAGCCGTAGCCTACTCCTGGCCCGAACGCGGGCACTGACCTGTGCTTCAGCACATAGCCTGACACTCCCATGTTACTCTACCCTCACTTGTGCCCTAAGCCTTGCCGTTCCCTTATCCTAACCCTAGCCCCGAACGGAAACCCACCACCAGCCCTACACTCTACCCTACGCTGTAGCCAACTCCTGGCCCGTACGCTGGCACTGAGCCATGCATCAGCACTTAGCCTGACCCTCCCACTTTTCAGTACCATCACCTGTGCCCTAAGCCTTGCCGTTCCTTAAACCTAACCCTAGCCCATCACCGAAACCCACCACCAGCCCTACACCTTACACTATGCCGTAGCCTAATACTGGCCCATACGCTGGCACTGACCCGTGCGTCAGCACGTAGCCGGACCCTCACTCGTTGCCGTACCCTCACCTGTGCCCTAAGCCTTGCCGTTCCCTAACCCTAACCATAGTCCGGAACGGAAAACCACCACCAGCCCTACAGCTTACCCCCAAGCCATAGCCTACTCGTGACCCATACGCTGGCACTGACCGGTGTGTCAGCATATAGCCTGACGAGGCACACCAGGGGAGGGCGGGCCGGCAGGGTAAGGCTACCCAGGTCAGCTAATCCACAACCCTCAGGAAATCACATTGGTGAAAATGGACCTCGCTAAGGCAGAAGAGAAGCCAAGGGAAAAAAGGACACGGTGCCATTTGCAGCACCGTAGATGAGTCTAGAAATAATCACGTGACTTGTAGTAAGTCAGAAAGTGAAAGACACATATCATATCATATCACTTATAGGTGTTACCTAAAAATGGATACCAGGGCAGATATTTCCACGGAGAAGGGCAATCACAGATTCATTAAACAAACATGGTTCACCAATGGAAAGGTGTGAGGATTGGTTTCATTACGATATCGGGGTTAACAGACATATACAAACACAGGTGACATATATAATCACCAAAGACCTACAGAATACCAAGAGAGGACTACTCAACATTCTGTCATAACGTACATGGGAAAAGGATCCCAGGAAGAACAGACATCTGTATATGTGTAAAAGAACCACATCTTCCACACCTACAACAAGCCAAACATTGTAATCAAACTTCCTGTAATAAAAAATAAAAAATTAAATTAAAAACACAATCAAGAAGTAGTGAGACAAACTTGAGGGGCTTTCTCCTGGCACATTCCATTCTAAATTCCAATCTAGAACACCACTTCCACTGAGGCTCTCTTGCCCTAGTAACCAGATTTTGTAAGGGAGAACTGCTGCCACCTTGTGGCCGTTAAACACAACAGCAGCTTTAATCCCAGCACTAATGGTCAGTTGATATTCAGAATCATTGCAGGCCTGTAAATGACACCTGCCCTGAAAACAAATCCTGGGGTCACATATCGACCAAAAAATTCAAAGGACGTCCATATTTCAAAACGACCATTTCAAAAGGCATATTTTACGCACATTAGTGTTCTGCTTCTTTTCCTTTCTTTCCTTTTTTGTTAAAAAACACGGGAATGGAAAAAGGCATCCCTCAGAATGGGCGAAAATCGTTGCAGACGAATCAATGGACAGAGGTATAATCTCCAATATATATAAACAGCACATGCAGCTTAATATTAAAAAAAACAAACAACCCAATACAAAAATGGGCAGAAGATCTAAAGAGACGTTTCTTCAAAGGAGACACAGAGATGGCCAAGACGCACATGAAAAGCTGCTCAACAGCACTAATTATTAGAGAAATGCAAATCAAAACTACAATGAGGTATCACCTCACACCTGTTAGAATCGGCATCATCAGAAAATCTACAAACAACAAATTCTGGTGAGGGTGTGGACAAAAGGAGACCTCTTCCACTATTGGTGGGAATGTAAATTGATACAGTCACTATGGAGAACAGTATGGAGTTTCCTTAAAAAAACTAGAAATAGAATTACCATCTGATCCAGCAATCCCACTTCTGGGCATATACCCAGAGAAAACCTTATTTCAAAAAGGCACATTCACCACAATGTTCATTGCAGCACTATTTACAATAGCCAGGTAATGGAAGCAACCTAAATGCCCACAGACAGATGAATGGATAAAGATGTGGTACATATATAAAATGGAATATTACTCGGCCATAAAAAGGAATGAAACTGGGTCATTTGTAGAGACATCGATGGATCGAGAGACTGTCATACAGAATGAAGTAAGTCAGAAAGAGGAAAACAAATATTGTATATAAATGCATATATGTGGAGCCTAAAAAATGGTACAGATGAACTGGTTTGCAGGGAAGAAATAGAGACACAGAGGTAGAGAACAAACGTATGGACACCAAGTGTGGGAAGCCATGGTGTGGTGGTGGTGGGATGAGTTGGGAGATTGGGATTGACCTGAATACATATATATGCATAAAATACATAACAAATAATAACGTGCTGTATAAAAAAAATAAATAAAATTATATTTCAAAATTTAAAAAAAATAGAATTTAACAATAAAACAGAAAAAAGTTCTTCGCGTCACACAGATGTATTTATAGGAATGAATTATTTCCATGCTTATATCTATAAATACATAAAAGAGGAATAAAATCTAACTTGAACCATAAAAGAAAAAAAAAACCTGAACCCACGAGTTATACAGAGGAGAACCCTATCAGGGCACAATTGCTCCAGCGGTAAAGAATTCTGAAATTGGTCAGAGGTGGGGAACCATCTCCCATACAGCCAGCAACCCACCCCCCACGCAAGGAGCGTCCACATTGCAAAGCTGGGGGACCGTGCCGAGGCATCTGTGAGTAAACGTGAGCTGAGCCCCAGGCCAGCTGCTGCTGAACTGTTCCCACACTTTCCAGGTAAAACACCTGAATATGTACAAGGTCTTGAAAGCCTAGAGGAAGGACCGTGGAGCCACACCAGTGACAGCACGCAGGCCAACTTGGTGCCTGCAGGCCAGCCAGGGTTGTCCTGGACCCTGGCGCTCCTCCAGAAGCTTTCCATTGCCCTGCCTGTGATACCCCTCCTGTCCCGGCCCCCACTGCTTTTTTCCTTCCTCATCTCTGTCCTGAGAGAAATTCCAGCGGAAGGTATGGGTGACACAACCTCTTCTTTACAGGCGGCAGCCTGGCAACTCTTGCAGAAAGGCCAGCAGAACCCCACTCACACCGGGCCACCCACAAAGCTGTGGCACCTCTCTCCCTCCCACCAGCACAGCCCCGAGACTGCTGATGGGGCAGAGAATATGGAGTCAGGCACAGCTTCAGGGGCTATTGCTGCCTGGAGCTCTGTTTATATTGACCTCAACGAGGCACACCTGGGGAGGGCGGGCCGGCAGGGTAAGGCTGCCCAGGTCAGCTAATCCACAACCCTCAGGGAATCACATTGTTGAAAATGGACCTCGCTAAGGCAGAAGAGGCGCCAAGGAAAAAAAGGACACAATGCCATTTGCAGCCCCGTAGATGAGTCTAGAAGTAATCACGTGACTTGTAGTAAGTCAGAAAGTGAAAGACACATATCATATCATATCACTTAGAGGTGTTACCTAAAAATGGATACCAGGGCAGATATTTCCACGGAGAAGGGCAATCACAGATTCATTAAACAATCTTATGGTTCACCAATGGAAAGGTGTGAGGATTAGTTTCATTACGATATCGGCGTTAACACACATATACAAACACAGGTGACATATATAATCACCAAAGAACTACAGAATACCAAGAGAGGACTACTTAACTCTGTCATAACGTACATGGGAAAAGGATCCCAGGAAGAACAGACATCTGTATATGTGTAAAAGAACCACATCTTCCACACCTACAACAAGCCAAACATTGTAATCAAACTTGCTGAAATAAAAAATATAAAAAATTAAATTAAAAACACGAACAAGAAGTAGTGAGACAAACTTGAGGGGTTTTCTCCTGGCACATTCCATTCTAAATTCCAATCTAGAACACCACTTCCACTGAGGCTCTCTTGCCCTAGTAACCAGATTTGGTAAGGGAGAACTGCTGCCACCTTGTGGCCGTTTCACACAACAGCAGCTTTAATCCCAGTGCTAATGGTCAGTTGATATTGAAAATCATTGCAGGCCTGTAAATGACACCTGCCCTGAAAACAAATCCTGGGGTCACATATCGACCAAAAAATTCAAAGGACGTCCATATTTCAAAACGACCGTTTCAAAAGGCATATTTTACGCACATTAGTGTTCTGCTTCTTTTCCTTTCTTTCCTTTTCTTGTTAAAAAACACGGGAATGGAAAAAGGCATCCCTCAGAATGGGCGAAAATCGTTGCAAACGAATCAATGGACAGAGGTTTAATCTCCAATATATATAAACAGCTCATGCAGCTTAATATTAAAAAAACAAACAACCCAATACAAAAATGGGCAGAAGATCTAAAGAGACGTTTCTTCAAAGGAGACACAGAGATGGCCAAGACGCACATGAAAAGCTGCTCAACAGCACTAATTATTAGAGAAATGCAAATCAAAACTACAATGAGGTATCACCTCACACCTGTTAGAATCGGCATCATCAGAAAATCTACAAACAACCAATTCTGGGGAGGGTGTGGACAAAAGGAGCCCTCTTCCACTATTGGTGGGAATGTAACTTGATACAGTCACTATGGAGAACAGTATGGAGTTTCCTTAAAAATATTAGAAATCGAATTACCATCTGATCCAGCAATCCCACTTCTGGGCATATACCCAGAGAAAACCGTAAATCAAAAACGCACATTCACCACAATGTTCATTGCAGCACTATTTACAATAGCCAGGTAATGGAAGCAACCTAAATGCCCACAGACAGATGAATGGATAAAGATGTGGTACATATATAAAATGGAATATTACTTGGCCATAAAAAGGAATGAAACTGGGTCATTTATAGAGACATCGATGGATCGAGAGACTGTCATACAGAATGAAGTAAGTCAGAAAGCAGAAAACAAATATTGTATATTAATGCATATATGTGGAACCTAAAAAAACGGTACAGATGAACTGGTTTGCAGGGAAGAAATAGAGACACAGAGGTAGAGAACAAACGTATGGACACCAAGTGTGGGAAACCATGGGGTGGTGGTGGTGGGATGAGTTGGGAGATTTGGATTGACCTGTATACATATATATGCATAAAATACATAACTAATAAAAACCTGCTGTATAAAAACATAAATAAAATTATATTTCAAAATTTTAAAAAAATAGAATTTAACAATAAAACAGAAAAAATTTCTTCTGTCACACAGATGTATTTATAGGAATGAATTATTTCCATGCTTATATCTATAAATACATAAAAGAGGAATATAATCTAACTGGAACCATAAAAGAAAAAAAAAAACCTGAACCCACGAGTTATACAGAGGAGAACCCTATCAGGGCACAATTGCTCCAGCGGTAAACAATTCTGAAATTGGTCAGAGGTGGGGAACCATCTCCCATACAGCCAGCAACCCACCCCCCACGCAAGGAGCGTCCTCATTGCAAAGCTGGGGGACCGTGCCGAGGCATCTGTGAGTAAACGTGAGCTGAGCCCCAGGCCAGCTGCTGCTGAACTGTTCCCAACCTTTCCAGGTAAAACACCTGAATATGTACAAGGGCTTGAAAGCCTAGAGGAAGGACCGTGGAGCCACACCAGCGAGAGCACGCAGGCCAACTTGGTGCCTCCAGGACAGCCAGGGTGGTCCTGGCCCCGGGCGCTCCTCCAGAAGCTTTCCATTGCCCTGCCTGAGATACCCCTCCTGTCCTGGCCCCCACTGCTTTTTTCCTTCCTCATCTCTAACCGGAGAGAAATTCCAGCGGAAGGTATGTGTGACACATCCTCTTCTTTAGAGGCGGCAGCCTGGCAACTCCTGCAGAAAGGCCAGCAGAACCCCTCTCACACCGGGCCACCCACAAAGCTGTGGCACCTCTCTCCCTCCCAACAGCACAGCCCCGAGACTGCTGATGGGGCAGAGAATATGGAGTCAGGCACAGCTTCAGGGGCTATTGCTGCCTGGAGCTCTGTTTATATTGACCTCAACGAGGCACACCTGGGGAGGGCGGGCCGGCAGGGTAAGGCTGCCCCGCTCAGCTAATCTTCAACCCTCAGGGAATCACATTGTTGAAAATGGACCCCGCTAAGGCAGAAGAGAAGTCAAGGGAAAAAAGGACACAATGCCATTTGCAGCACCGTAGATGAGTCTAGAAGTAATCACGTGACTTGTAGTAAGTCAGAAAGTGAAAGACACATATCAAATCATATCACTTATAGGTGTTACCTAAAAATGGATACCAGGGCAGATATTTCCACGGAGAAGGGCAATCACAGATTCATTAAACAAACTTATGGTTCACCAATGGAAAGGTGTGAGGATTGGTTTCATTACGATATCGGGGTTAACAGACATATACAAACACAGGTGACATATATAATCACCAAAGACCTACAGAATACCAAGAGAGGACTACTCAACATTCTGTCATAACGTACATGGGAAAAGGATCCCAGGAAGAACAGACATCTGTATATGTGTAAAAGAACCACATCTTCCACACCTACAACAAGCCAAACATTGTAATCAAACTTGCTGTAATAAAAAATAAAAAATTAAATTAAAAACACGAACAAGAAGTAGTGAGAGAAACGTGAGGGGCTTTCTCCTGGCACATTCCATTCTAAACTCCAATCTAGAACACCACTTCCACTGAGGCTCTCTTGCCCTAGTAACCAGATTTGGTAAGGGTGAACTGCTGCCACCTTGTGGCCGTTTCACACAACAGCAGCTTTAATCCCAGTGCTAATGGTCAGTTGATATTCAAAATCATTGCAGGCCTGTAAATGACACCTGCCCTGAAAACAAATCCTGGGGTCACATATCGACCAAAAAATTCAAAGGACGTCCATATTTCAAAACGACCGTTTCAAAAGGCATATTTTACGCACATTAGTGTTCTGCTTCTTTTCCTTTCTTTCCTTTTTTGTTAAAAAAAAAGGGAATGGAAAAAGGCATCCCTCAGAATGGGCGAAAATCGTTGCAAACGAATCAATGGACAGAGGTTTAATCTCCAATATATATAAACAGCTCATGCAGCTTAATATTAAAAAACAAACAACCCAATACAAAAATGGGCAGAAGATCTAAAGAGACGTTTCTTCAAAGGAGATACAGATATGGCCAAGACGCACATGAAAAGCTGCTCAACAGCACTGATTATTAGAGAAATGCAAATCAAAACTACAATGAGTTATCACCTCACACCTGTTAGAATCAGCATCATCAGAAAATCTACAAACAACCAATTCTGGGGAGGGTGTGGACAAAAGCAGCCCTCTTCCACAATTGGTGGGAATGTAAATTGATACAGTCACAAAAAGAGAACAGTGTGGAGTTTCCTTAAAAAAACTAGAAATAGAATTACCATCTGATCCAGCAATCCCACTTCTGGGCATATACCCAGAGAAAACCGAATTTCAAAAAGGCACAATTACCACAATGTTCGTTGCAGCACTATTTACAATAGCCAGGTAATGGAAGCAACCTAAATGCCCACAGACGGATGAATGGATAAAGATGTGGTACATATATAAAATGGAATATTACTCGGCCATAAAAAGGAATGAAACTGGGTCATTTGTAGAGACATCGATGGATCGAGAGACTGTCATACAGAATGAAGTAAGTCAGAAAGAGGAAAACAAATATTCTATATTAATGCATATATGTGGAGCCTAAAAATGGTACAGATGAACTGGTTTGCAGGGAAGAAATAGAGACATAGAGGTAGAGAACAAACGTATGGACACCAAGTGTGGGAAGCCATAGGGTGGTGGTGGTGGGATGAGTTGGGAGTTTGGGATTGTCCTGTATACATGTATATGCATAAAATACATAACTAATAATAACGTGCTGTATAAAATAATAAATAAAATTAAATTTCAAAATTTTAAAAAATAAAATTTAAAATAAAACAGAAAAAAGTTCTTCCCGTCACACAGATGTATTTATAGGAATGAATTATTTCCATGCTTATATCTATAAATACATAAAAGAGGAATAAAATCTAACTTGAACGATAAAAGAAGAAAAAAGTGAACCCACGAGTTATACAGAGGAAAACCCTATCACGGCACTTGCTCCAGCGGTAAACAATTCTGAAATTGGTCAGAGGTGGGGAACCCTCTCCCATACAGCCAGCAACCCACCCCCCACGCAAGGAGCGTCCTCATTGCAAAGCTGGGGAACTGTGCCGAGGCATCTGTGAGTAAACGTGAGTTGAGCCCCAGGCCAGCTGCTGCTGAACTGTCCCCACCCTTTCCAGGTAAAACACCTGAATATGTACAAGGGCTTGAAACCCAAGAGGAAGGACTGTGGAGCCACACCAGCGACAGCACGCAGGCCAACTTGGTGCCTGCAGGCCAGCCATTGTGGTCCTGGACCCTGGCGCTCTTTCAGAAGCTTTCCATTGCCCTGCCTGAGATACCCCTCCTGTCCCGGCCCCCACTGCTTTTTTCCTTCCTCACCTATGTCCGGAGAGAAATTCCAGCGGAAGGTATGGGTGACACATCCTCTTCTTTACAGGTGGCAGCCTGGCAACTCCTGCAGAAAGGCCAGCAGGACCCCACTCACACCGGGCCACCCACAAAGCTGTGGCCCCTCACTCCCTCCCACCAGCACAGCCCCGAGACTGCTGACGGGGCAGAGAATATGGAGTCAGGCACAGCTTCAGGGGCTATTGCTGCCTGGAGCGCTGTTTATATTGACCTCAACGAGGCACAGCTGGGGAGGGCGGGCCGGCAGGGTAATGCTGCCCAGGTCAGCTAATCCACAACGCTCAGGGACTCACATTGTTGAAAATGGACCCCGCTAAGGCAGAAGAGAAGCCAAGGGAAAAAGGACACAAGGCCATTTGCCGCACCGTAGATGAGTCTAAAAGTAATCACGTGACTTGTAGTAAGTCAGAAAGTGAAAGACACATATCATATCATATCACTTATAGGTGTTACCTAAAAATGGATACCAGGGCAGATATTTCCACGGAGAAGGGCAATCACAGATTCATTAAACAAACTTATGGTTCACCAATGGAAAGGTGTGAGGATTGGTTTCATTACGATATCGGGGTTAACAGACATATACAAACACAGGTGACATATATAATCACCAAAGACCTACAGAATACCAAGAGAGGACTACTCAACATTCTGTCATAACGGACATGGGAAAAGGATCCCAGGAAGATCAGTCATCTGTATATGTGTAAAAGAACCACATCTTCCACACCTACAAGAAGCCAAACATTGCAATCAAACTTGCTGTAATAAAAAATAAAAAAATTAAATTAAAAACACGAACAAGAAGTAGTGAGAGAAACGTGAGGGGCTTTCTCCTGGCACATTCCATTCTAAACTCCAATCTAGAACACCACTTCCACTGAGGCTCTCTTGCCCTAGTAACCAGATTTGGTAAGGGTGAACTGCTGCCACCTTGTGGCCATTTCACACAACAGCAGCTTTAATCCCAACGCTAATGGTCAGTTGATATTCAAAATCATTGCAGGCCTGTAAATGACACCTGACCTGAAAACAAATCCTGGGGTCACATATCGACCAAAAAATTCAAAGGACGTCCATATTTCAAAACGACCGTTTCAAATGGCATATTTTACGCACATTAGTGTTCTGCTTCTTTTCCTTTCTTTCCTTTTTTGTTAAAAAACACGGGAATGGAAAAAGGCATCCCTCAGAATGGGCGAAAATCGTTGCAGACGAATCAATGGACAGAGGTTTAATCTCCTATATATATAAACAGCTCATGCAGCTTAATATTAAAAAAACAAACAACCCAAAAAAAATGGGCAGAAGATCTAAAGAGACGTTTCTTCAAAGGAGACACAGAGATGGCCAAGACGCACATGAAAAGCTGCTGAACAGCACTAATTATTAGAGAAATGCAAATCAAAACTACAATGATGTATCACCTCACACCTGTTAGAATCGGCATCATCAGAAAATCTACAAACAACCAATTCTGGGGAGGGTGTGGACAAAAGGAGCCCTCTTCCACTATTGGTGGGAATGTAAATTGATACAGTCACTATGGAGAACAGTATGGAGTTTCCTTAAAATATTAGAAATAGAATTACCATCTGATCCAGCAATCCCACTTCTGGGCATATACCCAGAGAAAACCGTATTTCAAAAAGGCACATTCACCACAATGTTCGTTGCAGCACTATTTACAATAGCCAGGTAATGGAAGCAACCTAAATGCCCACAGACAGATGAATGGATAAAGTTGTGGTACATATATAAAATGGAATATGACTCGGCCATAAAAAGGAATGAAACTGGGTCATTTGTAGAGACATCGATGGATCGAGAGACTGTCATACAGAATGAAGTAAGTCAGAAAGAGGAAAACAAATATTGTATATTAATGCATATATGTGGAGCCTAAAAATGGTACAGATGAACTCGTTTGCAGGGAAGAAATAGAGACACAGAGGTAGAGAACAAACGTATGGACACCAAGTGTGGGAAGCCATGGGGTGGTGGTGGTGGGATGAGTTGGGAGTTTGGGATTGACCTGTATACATGTATATGCATAAAATACATAACTAATAAAAACCTGCTGTATAAAAACATAAATAAAATTATTTTTCAAATTTTAAAAAAAAATAGAATTTAACAATAAAACAGAAAAAAGTTCTTCCCGTCACACAGATGTATTTATAGGAATGAATTATTTCAATGCTTATATCTATAAATTCATAAAAGAGGAATAAAATATAACTTGAATCATAAAAGAAAAAAAAAACCTGAACTCACGAGTTTTACAGAGGAAAAACCTATCTGGGCACTTGCTCCAGCTGTAAACAATTCTGAAATTGGTCAGAGGTGGGGAACCATCTCCCATACAGCCAGCAACCCACCCCCCACGCAAGGAGTGTCCTCATTGCAAAGCTGGGGGATCGTGCCGAGGCATCTGTGAGTAAACATGAGCTGAGCCCCAGGCCAGCTGCTGCTGAACTGTTCCCACCATTCCCAGGTAAAACACCTGAATAAGTACAAGGGCTTGAAAGCCTAGAGGAAGGGCCGTGGAGCCACACCAGCGACAGCACGCAGGCCAACTTGGTGCCTGCAGGCCAGCCAGGGTGGTCCTGGCCCCGGGATCTCTTCCAGAAGCTTTCCATTGCCCTGCCTGAGATACCCCTCCTGTCCCGGCCCCCACTGCTTTTTTCCTTCCTCACCTCTGTCCGGAGAGAAATTCCAGCGGAAGGTATGGGTGACACATCCTCTTCTTTACAGGCGGCAGCCTGGCAAATCCTGCAGAAAGGCCAGCAGAGCCCCACTCACACCGGGCCACCCACAACGCTGTGGCCCCTCACTCCCTCCCACCAGCACAGCCCCGAGACTGCTGACGGGGCAGAGAATATGGAGTCAGGCACAGCTTCAGGGGCTATTGCTGCCTGGAGCTCTGTTTATATTGACCTCAACGAGGCACACCTGGGGAGGGCGGGCCGCCAGGGTAAGGCTGCCCAGGTCAGCTAATCCACAACCCTCAGGGAATCACATTGCTGAAAATGGACCTCGCTAAGGCAGAAGAGAAGCCAAGGGAAAAAAGTACACAATGCCATTTGCAGCACCGTAAATGAGTCTAGAAGTAATCACGTGACTTGTAGTAAGTGAGAAAATGAAAGACACATATCATATCATATCACTTATAGGTGTTACCTAAAAATGGATATCAGGGCAGATATTTCCACGGAGAAGGGCAATCACAGATTCATTAAACAAACTTATGGTTCACCAATGGAAAGGTGTGAGGATTGGTTTCATTACGATATCGGGGTTAACACACATATACAAACATAGGTGACATATATAATCACCAAAGACCTACAGAATACCAAGAGAGGACTACTCAACTCTGTCATAACGTACATGGGAAAAGGATCCCAGGAAGAACAGTCATCTGTATATGTGCAAAAGAACCACATCTTCCACACCTACAACAAGCCAAACATTGTAATCAAACTTGCTGTAATAAAAAATATAAAAAATTAAATTAAAAACACGAACAAGAATTCGTGAGACAAACTTGAGGGGCTTTCTCCTGGCACATTCCATTCTAAATTCCAATCTAGAGCACCACTTCCACTGAGGCTCTCTTGCAGTAGTAACCAGATTTGGCAAGGGAGAACTGCTGCCACCCTGTGCCCGTTTCACACAACAGCAGCTTTAATCCCAGTGCTAATGGTCAGTTGATATTCAAAATCATTGCAGGCCTGTAAATGACACCTGCCCTGAAAACAAATCCTGGGGTCACATATCGACCAAAAAATTCAAAGCAGGTCCATATTTCAAAAAGACCGTTTCAAAAGGCTTATTTTACGCACATTAGTGTTCTGCTTCTTTTCCTGTCTTTCCTTTTTTGTTGAAAAAAACGGGAATGGAAAAAGGCATCCCTCAGAATGGGCGAAAATCGTTGCAAACGAATCAATGGACAGAGGTTTAATCTCCAATATATATAAACAGCTCATGCAGCTTAATATTAAAAAAACAAACAACCCAATACAAAAATGGGCAGAAGATCTAAAGAGACGTTTCTTCAAAGGAGACACAGAGATGGCCAAGACGCACATGAAAAGCTGCTCAACAGCACTAATTATTAGAGAAATGTAAATCAAAACTACAATGAGTATCACCTCACACCTGTTAGAATCGGCATCATCAGGAAATCTACAAACAACCAATTCTGGGGAGGGTGTGGACAAAAGGAGCCCTCTTCCACTATTGGTGGGAATGTAAATTGATACAGTCACTATGGAGAACAGTATGGAGTTTCCTTAAAAAAATTAGAAATAGAATTACCATCTGATCCAGCAATCCCACTTCTGGGCATATACCCAGAGAAAACCGTATTTCCAAAAGGCACATTCACCACAATGTTCGTTGCAGCACTATTTACAATAGCCAGGTAATGGAAGCAACCTAAATGCCCACAGGCAGATGAATGGATAAAGATGTGGTACATATATAAAAAGGAATATTACTCGGCAACAAAAAGGAATGAAACTGGGTCATTTGTAGAGACATCGATGGATCGAGAGACTGTCATACAGAATGAAGTAAGTCAGAAAGAGGAAAACAAATATTGTATATTAATGCATATAAGTGGAACCTAAAAAAATGGTACAGATGAACTGGTTTGCAGGGAAGAAATAGAGACACAGAGGTAGAGAACAAACGTATGGACACCAAGTGTGGGAAGCCATGGGGTGGTGGTGGTGGGATGAGTTGGGAGTTTGGGATTGACCTGTGTACATGTATATGCATAAAATACATAACTAATAATAATGTGCTGTATAAAAAAATAAATAAAATTAAATTTCAAAATTTTAAAAAATAAAATTTAAAAATAAAACAGAAAAAAGTTCTTCCCGTCACACAGATGTATTTATAGGAATGAATTATTTCCATGCTTATATCTATAAATACATAAAAGAGGAATAAAATCTAACTTGAACCATAAAAGAAAAAAAAAACCTGAACCCACGAGTTATACAGAGGAAAACCCTATCAGGGCACTTGCTCCAGTCATAAACAATTATGAAATTGGTCAGAGGTGGGGAAGCATCTCCCATACAGCCAGCAACCCACCCCCCACGCAAGGAGAGACCTCATTGCAAAGCTTGGGGACCGTGCCGAGGCATCTGTGAGTAAACGTGAGCTGAGCCCCAGGCCAGCTGCTGCTGAACTGTTCCCACCCTTTCCAGGTAAAACACCTGAATATGTACAAGGGCTTGAAAGCCTAGTGGAAGGACCGTGGAGCCACACCAGCGACAGCACGCAGGCCAACTTGGTTCCTGCAGGCCAGCCAGGGTGGTCTTGTCCCCGGGCGCTCTTCCAGAAGGTTTCCATTGCCCTGCCTGAGATACCCCTCCTGTCCCGGCCCCCACTGCTTTTTTCCTTCCTCACCTCTGTCCGGAGAGAAATTCCAGCAGAAGGTATGTGTGACACATCCTCTTCTTTACAGGCGGCAGCCTGGCAACTCCTGCAGAAAGGCCAGCAGAACCCCACTCACACCGGGCCACCAACAAAGTTGTGGCCCCTCACTCCCTCCCACCAGCACAGCCCCGAGACTGCTGACGGGGCAGAGAATATGGAGTCAGGCACAGCTTCAGGGGCTATTGCTGCCTGGAGCTCTGTTTATATTGACCTCAACGAGGCACACCTGGGGAGGGCGGGCCGGCAGGGTAAGGCTGCCCAGGTCAGCTAATCCACAACCCTAAGGGAATCACATTGTTGAATATGGACCCCGCTAAGGCAGAAGAGAAGCCAAGGGAAAAAAGGACACAATGCCATTTGCAGCACCGTAGATGATTCTAGAAGTAATCACGTGACTTGTAGTAAGTCAGAAAGTGGAAGACACATATCATATCATATCACTTATAGGTGTTACCTAAAAATGGATACCAGGGCAGATATTTCCACGGAGATGGGCAATCACAGATTCATTAAACAGACTCATGGTTCACCAATGGAAAGGTGTGAGGATTGGTTTCATTACGATATCGGGGTTAACAGACATATACAAACACAGGTGACATATATAATCACCAAAGACCTACAGAATACCAAGAGAGGACTACTCAATATTGTGTCATAACATACATGGGAAAAGGATCGCAGGAAGAACAGACATCTGTATATGTGTAAAAGAACCACATCTTCCACACCTACAACAAGCCAAACATTGTAATCAAACTTGCTGTAATAAAAAATAAAAAATTAAATTAAAAACACGAACGAGAAGTAGTGAGACAAACTTGAGGGGCTTTCTCCTGGCACATTCCATTCTAAATTCCAATCTAGAACACCACTTCCACTGAGGCTCTCTTGACCTAGTAACCAGATTTGGTAAGGGAGAACTGCTGCCACATTGTGGCCGTTTCACAAAACAGCAGCTTTAATCCCAGTGCTAATGGTCAGTTGATATTCAAAATCATTGCAGGCCTGTAAATGACACCTGCCCTGAAAACAAATCCTGGGGTCACATATCGACCAAAAAATTCAAAGGACATCCATATTTCAAAACGACCGTTTCAAAAGGCATATTTTACGCACATTAGTGTTCTGCTTCTTTTCCTTTCTTTCCATTTTTGTTAAAAAATACGGGAATGGAAAAAGGCATCCGTCAGATTGTGCAAAAATCCTTGCAGACGAATCAATGGACAGAGGTTTAATCTCCAATATATATAAACAGCTCATGCAGCTTAATATTAAAAAAACAAACAACCCAAAAAAATGGGCAGAAGATCTAAAGAGACGTTTCTTCAAAGGAGACACAGAGATGGCCAAGACGCACGTGAAAAGCTGCTCAACAGCACTAATTATTAGAGAAATGCAAATCAAAACTACAATGAGGTATCACCTCTCACCTGTTAGAATCGGCATCATCAGAAAATCTACAAACAACCAATTCTGGGGATGGTGTGGACAAAAGGAGCCCTCTTCCACTATTGGTGGGAATGTAAATTGATACAGTAAATATGGAGAACAGTATGGAGTTTCCTTAAAAAAATTAGAAATAGAATTACCATCTGATCCAGCAATCCCACTTCTGTGCATATACCCAGAGAAAACCGTATTTCAAAAAGGCACATTCACCACAATGTTTGTTGCAGCACTATTTACAATAGCCAGGTAATGGAAGCAACCTAAATGCCCACAGACAGATGAATGGATAAAGTTGTGGTACATATATAAAATGGAATATTACTCGGCCATAAAAAGGAATGAAACTGGGTCATTTGTAGAGACATCGATGGATCGAGAGACTGTCATACAGAATGAAGTAAGTCAGAAAGAGGAAAACAAATATTGTATATTAATGCATATATGTGGAGCCTAAAAATGGTACAGATGAACTGGTTTGCAGGGAAGAAATAGAGACACAGAGGTAGAGAACAAACGTATGGACACCAAGTGTGGGAAGCCATGGGGTGGTGGTGGTGGGATGAGTTGGGAGTTTGGGATTGACCTGTATACATGCATAGGCATAAAATACATAACTAATAATAACGTGCTGTATAAAAAATAAATAAAATTAAATTTCAAAATTTAAAAAAATAAAATTTAAAAATAAAAGAGAAAAAAGTTCTTCCCATCACACAGATGTATTTATAGGAATGAATTATTTCCATGCTTATATCTATAAATACATAAAAGTAGAATAAAATCTAACTTGAATGATAAAAGAAAAAAAAAGTGAACCCACGAGTTATACAGAGGAAAACCCTACCACGGCACTTGCTCCAGCGGTAAACAATTCTGAAATTGTTCAGAGGTGGGGAACCATCTCCCATACAGCCAGCAACCCACCCCCCACGCAAGGAGCGTCCTCATTGCAAAGCTGGGGGACCAGGACCGTGCTGAGGCATCTGTGAGTAAACGTGAGCTGAGCCCCAGGCCAGCTGCTGCTGAACTGTCCCTACCCTTTCCAGGTAAAACACCTGAATATGTACAAGGGCTTGAAAGCCTAGAGGAAGGACCATGGAGCCACACCAGCGACAGCACGCAGGCCAACATGGTGCCTGCCGGCCAGCCAGGGTGGTCCTGGACCCTGGCGCTCTACCAGAAGCTTTCCATTGCCCTGCCTGAGATACCCCTCCTGTCACGGCCCCCACTGCTTTTTTCCTTCCTCACCTCTGTCCGGAGAGAAATTCCAGCGGAAGGTATGGGTGACACATCCTCTTCTTTTTTTTTTTTTTTTTTTTTTTTTCCGTACGCGGGCCTCTCACTGTTGTGGCTTTTCCCGTTGTGGAGCACAGGCTCCGGATGAGCAGGCTCAGCGGCCATGGCTCACGGGCCCAGCCGCTCCGCGGCACATGGGAACCTCGCAGACCGGGGCACGAACCCGCATCCCCTGCATCGGCAGGCGGACTCTCAACCACTGCGCCACCAGGGAGGCCCACATCCTCTTCTTTATAGGAGGCAGCCTGGCAAATCCTGCAGAAAGGCCAGCAGAACCCCACTCACACCGGGCCACCCACAAAGCTGTGGCTCCTCACTCCCTCCCACCAGCACAGCCCCGAGACTGCTGACGGGGCAGAGAATATGGAGTCAGGCACAGCTTCAGGGGCTATTGCTGCCTGGAGCTCTGTTTATATTGACCTCAACGAGGCACACCTGGGGAGGGCGGGCCGGCAGGGTAAGGCTGCCCAGGTCAGCTAATCCACAACCCTCAGGGAATCACATTGTTGAAAATGGACCCCGCTAAGGCAGAAGAGAAGCCAAGGGAAAAAGGACACAATGCCATTTGCAGCACCGTAGATGAGTCTAGAAGTAATCACGTGACTTGTAGTAAGTCAGAAAGTGAAAGACACATATCATATCATATCACTTATAGGTGTTACCTAAAAATGGATACCAGGGCAGATATTTCCACGGAGAAGGGCAATCACAGATTCATTAAACAAACTTATGGTTCACCAATGGAAAGGTGTGAGGATTGGTTTCATTACGATATCAGGGTTAACAGACATATACAAACACAGGTGACATATATAATCACCAAAGACCTACAGAATACCAAGAGAGGACTACTCAACATTCTGTCATAACGTACATGGGAGAAGGATCCCAGGAAGAACAGACATGTGTATATGTGTAAAAGAACCACATCTTCCACACCTACAACAAGCCAAACATTGTAATCAAACTTGCTGTAATAAAAAATAAAAAATTAATTGAAAAACACGAACAAGTAGTGAGACAAACGTGAGGGGCTTTCTCCTGGCACATTCCATTCTAAACTCCAATCTAGAACACCACTTCCACTGAGGCTCTCTTGCCCTAGTAACCAGATTTGGTAAGGGTGAACTGCTGCCACCTTGTGGCCGTTTCACACAACAGCAGCTTTAATCCCAGCGCTAATGGTCAGTTGATATTCAAAATCATTGCAGGCCTGTAAATGACACCTGCCCTGAAAACAAATCCTGGGGTCACATATCGACCAAAAAATTCAAAGGACGTCCATATTTCAAAACGACCGTTTCAAAAGGCTTATTTTACGCACATTAGTGTTCTGCTTCTTTTCCTTTCTTTCCTTTTTTGTTAAAAAACACGGGAATGGAAAAAGGCATCCCTCAGAATGGGCGAAAATCGTTGCAGATGAATAAATGGACAGAGGTTTAATCTCCAATATATATAAACAGCTCATGCAGCTTAATATTAAAAAAACAAAGAACCCCAAAAAAATGGGCAGAAGATCTAAAGAGACGTTTCTTCAAAGGAGACACAGAGATGGCCAAGACGCACATGAAAAGCTGCTCAACAGCACTAATTATTAGAGAAATGCAAATCAAAACTACAATGAGGTTTCACCTCACACCTGTTAGAATCGACATCATCAGAAAATCTACAAACAACCAATTCTGGGGAGGGTGTGGACAAAAGGAGCCCTCTTCCACTATTGGTGGGAATGTAAATTGATACAGTCACTATGGAGAACAGTATGGAGTTTCCTTAAAAAAACTAGAAATAGAATTACCATCTGATCCAGCAATCGCACTTCTGGGCATATACCCAGAGAAAACCGTATTTCATAAAGGCACATTCACCACAATGTTCGTTGCAGCACTATTTACAATAGCCAGGTAATGGAAGAAACCTAAATGCCCACAGACAGATGAATGGATAAAGATGTGGTACATATATAAAATGGAATATTACTCGGCCATAAAAAGGAATGAAACTGGGTCATTTGTAGAGACATCGATGGATCGAGAGACTGTCATACAGAATGAAGTAAGTCAGAAAGAGGAAAACAAATATTGTATATTAATGCATATATGTGGAGCCTAAAAGTGGTACAGATGAACTGGTTTGCAGGGAAGTAATAGAGACATAGAGGTAGAGAACAAACATATGGACACCAAGTGTGGGAAGCCATGGGGTGGTGGTGGTGGGATGAGTTGGGAGTTTGGGATTGACCTGTATAGATGTATGTGCATAAAATACATAACTAATAATAATGTGCTGTATAAAAAAAATAAATAAAATTTAATTTCAAAATTTTAAAAAATAAAATTTAAAAATAAAACAGAAAAAAGTTCTTCCCGTCACACAGATGTATTTATAGGAATGAATTATTTGCATGCTTATATCTATAAATACATAAAAGAGGAATAAAATCTAACTTGAACGATAAAAGAAGAAAAAAGTGAACCCACTAGTTATACAGAGGAAAACCCTATCACGGCACTTGCTCCAGCGGTAAACAATTCTGAAATTGGTCAGAGGTGGGGAACCCTCTCCCATACAGCCAGCAACCCACCCCCCACGCAAGGAGCGTCCTTATTGCAAAGCTGGGGGACCGTGCCTAGGCATCTTTGAGTAAACGTGAGTTCAGCCCCAGGCCAGCTGCTGCTGAACTGTCCCCACCCTTTCCAGGTAAAACACCTGAATATGTACAAGGGCTTGAAACCCTAGAGGAAGGACTGTGGAGCCACACCAGTGACAGCACGCAGGCCAACTTGGTGCCTGCAGGCCAGCCAGGGTGGTCCTGGACCCTGGCGCTCTTCCAGAAGCTTTCCATTGCTCTTCCTGAGTTACCCCTGCTGTCCCGGCCCCCACTGCTTTTTTCCTTCCTCACCTCTGTCCGGAGAGAAATTCCAGCGGAAGGTATGTGTGACACATCCTCTTCTTTACAGGCGGCAGCCTGGCAACTCCTGCAGAAAGGCCAGCAGAACCCCACTCACACCGGGCCACCCACAAAGCTGTGGCTCCTCACTCCCACCCACCAGCACAGCCCCGAGACTGCTGACGGGGCAGAGAATATGGAGTCAGGCACAGCTTCAGGGGCTATTGCTGCCTGGAGCTCTGTTTATATTGACCTCAACGAGGCACACCTGGGGAGGGCGGGCCGGCAGGGTAAGGCTGCCCATTTCAGCTAATCCACAACCCTCAGGGAATCACATTGTTGAAAATGGACCCCACTAAGGCAGAAGAGAAACCAAGGAAAGAAATGACACAATGCCATTTGCAGCACCGTAGATGAGTCTAGAAGTAATCACGTGACTTGTAGTAAGTCAGAAAGTGAAAGACACATATCATATCATATCAGTTATAGGTGTTACCTAAAAATGGATACCAGGGCAGATATTTCCACGGAGAAGGGCAATCACAGATTCAGTAAACAAACTTATGGTTCACCAATGGAAACGTGTGAGGATTGGTTTCATTACGATATCTGGGTTAACAGACATATACAAACACAGGTGACATATATAATCACCAAAGACCTACAGAATACCAAGAGAGGACTACTCAACATTCTGTCATAACGTACATGGGAAAAGGATCCCAGGAAGAACAGACATCTGTATATGTGTAAAAGAACCACATCTTCCACACCTACAACAAGCCAAACATTGTAATCAAACTTGCTGTAATAAAAAATAAAAAATTAAATTAAAAACACGAAAAAGAAGTAGTGAGACAAACGTGAGGGGCTTTCTCCTGGTACATTCCATTCTAAACTCCAATCTAGAACACCACTTCCACTTAGGCTCTCTTGCCCTAGTAACCAGATTTGGTAAGGGTGAACTGCTGCCACCTTGTTTCCGTTTCACACAACAGCAGCTTTAATCCCAACGCTAATGGTCAGTTGATATTCAAAATCATTGCAGGCCTGTAAATGACACCTGCCCTGAAAACAAATCCTGGGGTCACATATCGACCAAAATATTCAAAGGACGTCCATATTTCAAAACGACCGTTTCAAAAGGCTTATTTTACGCACATTAGTGTTCTGCTTCTTTTCCTTTCTTTCCTTTTTTGTTAAAAAAAACGGGAATGGAAAAAAGCATCCCTCAGAATGGTCGAAAATCGTTGCAGACGAATCAATGGACAGAGGTTTAATCTCCAATATATATAAACAGCTAATGCAGCTTAATATTAAAAAAAACAAACAACCCCCAAAAAATGGGCAGAAGATCTAAAGAGACGTTTCTTCAAAGGAGACACAGAGATGGCCAAGACGCACATGAAAAGCTGCTTAACAGCACTAATTATTAGAGAAATGCAAATCAAAACTACAATGAGGTTTCACCTCACACATGTAAGAATCGGCATCATCAGAAAATCTACAAACAACCAATTCTGGGGAGGGTGTGGACAAAAGGAGCCCTCTTCCACTATTGGTGGGAATGTAAATTGATACAGGCACTATGGAGAACAGTATGGAGTTTCCTTAAAAAAACTAGAAATAGAATTACCATCTGATCCAGCAATCCCACTTCTGGGCATATACCCAGAGAAAACCGTATTTCAAAAAGGCACATTCACCACAATGTTCGTTGCAGCACTATTTACAATAGCCAGGTAATGGAAGCAACCTAAATGCCCACAGACAGATGAATGGATAAAGATGTGGTACATATATGAAATGGAATATTACTCGGCCATAAAAAGGAATGAAACTGGGTCATTTGTAGAGACATTGTTGGATCGAGAGACTGTCATACAGAATGAAGTAAGTCAGAAAGAGGAAAACAAATATTGTATATTAATGCATATATGTGGAGCCTAAAAATGGTACAGATGAACTGGTTTGCAGGGAAGAAATAGAGACACAGAGGTAGAGAACACACGAATGGACACCAAGTGTGGGAAGCCATGGGGTGGTGGTGGTGGGATGAGTTGGGAGTTTGGGATTGACCTGTATACATGTATATGCATAATATATATAACTAATAATAACGTGCTGTATAAAAAAAATAAATAAAATTAAATTTCAAAATTTTAAAAAATAAAATTTAAAAATAAACCAGAAAAAAGTTCTTCCCGTCACACAGATGTATTTATAGGAATGAATTATTTCCATGCTTATATCTATAAATACATAAAAGAGGAATAAAATATAACTTGAACCATAAAAGAAAAAAAAAAGTGAACCCACGAGTTACACAGAGGAAAACCCTCTCATGGCACTTGCTCTGGCGGAAAACAATTCTGAAATTGGTCAGAGGTTGGGAACCATCTCCCATACAGCCAGCAACTGACCCCCACGCAATGAGCATCCTCAATGCAAAGCTGGGGGACAGTGCCGAGGCATCTGTGAGTAAAAGTGAGCTGAGCCCCAGGCCAGCTGCTGCTGAACTGTTCCCACCCTTTCCAGGTAAAACACCTGAATATGTACAAGGGCTTGAAAGCCTAGGGGAAGGACCGTGGAGCCACACCAGTGACAGCACGCAGTGCAACTTGGTGCCTGCAGGCCAGCCAGGGTGGTCCTGGCCCCGGGCACTCTTCCAGAAGCTTTCCACTGCACTGCCTGAGATACCCCTCCTGTCCCGGCCCCCACTGCTTTTTTCCTTCCTCACCTCTGTCCGGAAAGAAATTCCAGCGGAAAGTATGGGTGACACAACCTCTTCTTTACAGGCGGCAGCCTGGCAACTCCTGCAGAAAGGCCAGCAGAACCCCACTCACACCGGGCCACCCACAAAGCTGTGGCCCCTCACTCCCTCCCACCAGCACAGCCCCGAGACTGCTGACGGGGCAGAGAATATGGAGTCAGGCACAGCTTCAGGGGCTATTGCTGCCTGGAGCGCTGTTTATATTGACCTCAATGAGGCACACCTGGGGAGGGCGGGCCGGCAGGGTAAGGCTGCCCAGGTCAGCTAATCCACAACCCTCAAGGAATCACATTGTTGAAAATGGACCTCGCTAAGGCAGAAGAGAAGCCAAGGGAAAAAAGGACAAAATGCCATTTGCAGCACCGTAGATGAGTCTAGAAGTAATCACGTGACTTGTAGTAAGTCAGAAAGTGAAAGACACATATCATATCATATCACTTATAGGTGTTACCTAAAAATGGATACCAGGGCAGATATTTCCACGGAGAAGGGCAATCACAGATTCATTAAACAAACTTATGGTTCACCAATGGGAAAGTGTGAGGATTGGTTTCATTACGATATCGGGGTTAACAGACATATACAAACACAGGTGACATATATAATCACCAAAGACCTACAGAATACCAAGAGAGGACTACTCAACATTCTGTCATAACGTACATGGGAAAAGGATCCCAAGAAGAACAGTAATCTGTATATGTGTAAAAGAACCACATCTTCCACACCTACAACAAGCCAAACATTGTAATCAAACTTGCTGTAATAAAAAATAAAAAATTAAATTAAAAATACGAACAAGAAGTAGTGAGACAAACGTGAGGGGCTTTCTCCTGGCACATTCCATTCTAAACTCCAATCTAGAACACCACTTCCACTGAGGCTCTCTTGCCCTAGTAACCAGATTTGGTAAGGGTGAACCCTTGTGGCCGTTTCACACAACAGCAGCTTTAATCCCAACGCTAATGGTCAGTTGATATTCAAAATCATTGCAGGCCTGTAAATGACACCTGCCCTGAAAACAAATCCTGGGGTCACATATCGACCAAAAAATTCAAAGGACGTCCATATTTCAAAACGACCGTTTCAAAAGGCATATTTTACGCACATTAGTGTTCTGCTTCTTTTCCTTTCTTTCCTTTTTTTGTTAAAAAAAGCGGGAATGGAAAAAAGCATCCCTCAGAATGGGCGAAAACCGTTGCAGACGAATCAATGGACAGAGGTTTAATCTCCAATATATATAAACAGCTCATGCAGCTTAATATTAAAAAAAACAAACAACCCAAATAAAATGGGCAGAAGATCTAAAGAGACGTTTCTTCAAAGGAGACACAGAGATGGCTAAGACGCACATGAAAAGCTGCTCAACAGCACTAATTATCAGAGAAATACAAATCAAAACTACAATGAGTTTTCACCTCACACCTGTAAGAATCGGCATCATCAGAAAATCTACAAACAACCAATTCTGGGGAGGGTGTGGACAAAAGGAGCCCTCTTCCACTATTGGTGGGAATGTAAATTGATACAGTCACTATGGAGAACAGTATGGAGTATCATTAAAAAAACTAGAAATACAATTACCATCTGATCCAGCAATCCCACTTCTGGGCATATACCCAGAGAAAACTGTAAATCAAAAAGGCACATTCACCACAATGTTCATTGCAGCACTATTTACAATAGCCAGGTAATGGAAGCATCCTAAATGCCCACAGACAGATGAATGGATAAAGATGTGGTACATATATGAAATGGAATATTACTCGGCCATAAAAAGGAATGAAACTGGGTCATTTGTAGAGACATTGATGGATCGAGAGACTGTCATACAGAATGAAGTAAGTCAGAAAGAGGAAAACATATATTGTATATTAATGCATATATGTGGAGCCTAAAAATGATACAGATGAAGTGGTTTGCAGGGAAGAAATAGAGACACAGAGGTAGAGAACAAACGTATGGACACCAAGTTTGGGAAGCCATGGTGTGGTGGAGGTGGGATGAGTTGGGAGTTTGTGATTGACCTGTATACATGTATATACATAAAATATATAACTAATAATAACGTGCTGTATAAAAAAATAAATAAAATTAAATTTCAATATTTTAAAAAATAAAATTTAAAAATAAAACAGAAAAAAGTTCTTCCCGTCACACAGATGTATTTATAGGAATGAATTATTTCCATGTTTATATCTATAAATACATAAAAGAGGAATAAAATCTAACTTGAACCATAAAAGAAAAAAAAAAGTGAACCCACGAGTTACACAGAGGAAAACCCTATCACGGCACTTGCTCAAGCGGTAAACAATTCTGAAATTGGTCAGAGGTTGGGAACCATCTCCCATACAGCCAGCAACTCACCCCAACGCAAGGAGCATCCTCATTGCAAAGCTGGGGGACCGTGCCGAGGCATCTGTGAGTAAACGTGAGCTGAGCCCCAGGCCAGCTGCTGCTGAACTGTTCCCACCCTTTCCAGGTAAAACACCTAAATATGTACAAGGGCTTGAAAGCCTAGAGGAAGGACCATGGAGCCACACCAGTGACAGCACGCAGGATAACTTGGTGCCTGCAGGCCAGCCAGGGTGGTCCTGACCCCGGGCGCGCTTCCAGAAGCTTTCCATTGCCCTGCCTGAGAAACCCCTCCTGTCCCGGCCCCCACTGCATTTTTCCTTCCTCACCTCTGTCCGGAGAGAAATTCCAGTGGAAGGTATGGGTGACACAACCTCTTCTTTACAGGCGGCAGCCTTGCAACTCCTGCAGAAAGGCCAGCAGAACCCCACTCACACCGGGCCACCCACAAAGCTGTGGCCCCTCACTCCCTCCCACCAGCACAGCCCCGAGACTGCTGACGGGGCAGAGAATATGGAGTCAGGCACAGCTTCAGGGGCTATTGCTGCCTGGAGCGCTCTTTATATTGACCTCAACGAGGCACACCTGGGGAGGGCGGGCCGGCAGGGTAAGGCTGCCCAGGTCAGCTAATCCACAATCCTCAAGGAATCACATTGTTGAAAATGGACCTCGCTAAGGCAGAAGAGAAGCCAAGGGAAAAAAGGACACAATGCCATTTGCAGCACCGTAGATGAGTCTAGAAATAATCACGTGACTTGTAGTAAGTCAGAAAGTGAAAGACACATATCATATCATATCACTTATAGGTGTTACCTAAAAATGGATACCAGGGCAGATATTTCCACGGAGAAGGGCAATCACAGATTCATTAAACAAACTTATGGTTCACCAATGGGAAGGTGTGAGGATTGGTTTCATTACGATATCGGGGTTAACAGACATATACAAACACAGGTGACATATATAATCACCAAAGACCTACAGAATACCAAGAGAGGACTACTCAACATTCTGTCATAACGTACATGGGAAAAGGATCCCAGGAAGAACAGACATCTGTATATGTGTAAAAGAACCACATCTTCCACACCTACAACAAGCCAAACATTGTAATCAAACTTGCTGTAATACAAAATAAAAAATTAAATTAAAAACACGAACAAGAAGTAGAGAGACAAACGTGAGGGGCTTTCTCCTGGCACATTCCATTCTAAACTCCAATCTAGAACACCACTTCCACTGAGGCTCTCTTGCCCTAGTAACCAGATTTGGTAAGGGTGAACTGCTGCCACCTTGTGGCCGTTTCACACAACAGCAGCTTTAATCCCAACGCTAATGGTCAGTTGATATTCAAAATCATTGCAGGCCTGTAAATGACACCTGCCCTGAAAACAAATCCTGGGGTCACATATCGACCAAAATATTCAAAGGACGTCCATATTTCAAAACGACCGTTTCAAAAGGCATATTTTACGCACATTAGTTTTCTGCTTTTTATCCTTTCTTTCCTTTTTTTGTTAAAAAAAGCGGGAATGGAAAAAAGCATCCCTCAGAATGGGCGAAAATCATTGCAGACGAATCAATGGACAGAGGTTTAATCTCCAATATATATAAACAGCTCATGCAGCTTAATATTAAAAAAAACAAACAACCCAAAATAATGGGCAGAAGATCTAAAGAGACGTTTCTTCAAAGGAGACACAGAGATGGCTAAGACGCACATGAAAAGCTGCTCAACAGCACTAATTATTAGAGAAATACAAATCAAAACTACAATGAGGTTTCACCTCACACCTGTAAGAATCGGCATCATCAGAAAATCTACAAACAACCAATTCTGGGGAGGGTGTGGACAAAAGGAGCCCTCTTCCACTATTGGTGTGAATGTAAATTGATACAGTGACTATGGAGTACATTATGGAGTTTCCTTAAAAAAACTAGAAATAGAATTACCATCTGATCCTGCAATCCCACTTCTGGGCATATCCCCAGAGGAAACCGTAAATCAAAAAGGCACATTCACCACAATGTTCATTGCGGCACTATTTACAATAGCCAGGTAATGGAAGCAACCTAAATGCCCACAGACAGATGAATGGATAAAGATATGGTACATATATGAAATGGAATATTACTCGGCCATAAAAAGGAATGAAACTGGGTCATTTGTAGAGACATCGATGGATCGAGAGACTGTCATACAGAATGAAGTAAGTCAGAAAGAGGAAAACAAATATTGTATATTAATGCATATATGTGGAGCCTAAAGATGGTATAGATGAACTGGTTTGCAGGGAAGAAATAGAGACACAGAGGTAGAGAAAAAACGTATGGACACCAAGTGTGGGAAGCCATGGGGTGGTGGTGGTGGGATGAGTTGGGAGTTTGGGATTGACCTGTATACATGTATACGCATAAAATACATAACTAATAATAATGTGCTGTATAAAAAAATAAATAAAACTAAATTTCAAAATTTTAAAAAAATAAAATTTAAAAATAAAACAGAAAAAAGTTCTTCCCGTCACACAGATGTATTTATAGGAATGAATTATTTCCATGCTTATATCTATAAATACATAAAAGAGAAATAAAATCTAACTTGAATCATAAAAGAAAAAAAAAAACCTGAACCCACGAGTTATACAGAGGAAAACCCTATCAGGGCACTTGCTACAGTGGTAAACAATTCTGAAATTGGTCAGAGGTGGAGAACCATCTCCAATACAGCCATCAACCCACCCCCCACGCAAGGAGCGTCCTCATTACAAAGCTGGGGGACCGTGCCGAGGCATCTGTGAGTAAACGTGAGCTGAGCCCCAGGCCAGCTGCTGCTGAACTGTTCCCACCCTTTCCAGGTAAAACACCTGAATATGTACAAGGGCTTGAAAGCCTAGAGGAAGGACCGTGGAGCCACACCAGCGACAGCACGCAGGCCAACTTGGTGCCTGCAGGCCAGCCAGGGTGGTCGTCGCATGTAAAGCACAGTAAGAGGGGCACAACTTCGACAATGATGCACTTGGCCAAAAAGGGCGTATGCGTTTTCACCTAAATATATTCAGGAGAAAACGCATACGCCCTTTTTGGCCAAACAAGCAAGCGGGCAATGCAAATCTGCACTACAAAGAAGTATCACTTCCCACGGGTCAAAAGGGATATCCACAAAATGTGTAAAAACCAGAAAGACAAGACAGGCCCTGGAGAACAGGGAGCCTTGTTATGCTGATGGGCGGGATGTAAGTTGCCAACTGCCTCACTGGAGGAGTGCATTGTGTTCCCTAAAACAAGTAAACAACAGAGCTACAGAGCCAAGGGCACTTCCAGTCTAGGGAATATACCTTGGGAAAACTGAAAATCCATAAGACAGAGCCACCCCCAAATTGAGGGCTGCACTGCTTACAAGAACCTCAACCTGGGTACACCTGAAATATCCCAGGAAATATAAAAATGGTTCAAAACATTGTGGAACTTACGAACGATGGAATATCCCTCAGCCATGAAATCAATGTCATAAGACCAGTAGCAGCAAAATGAGTGGATTCAGGTACGATGATTCTAAGGGAAAGAAGTCACACAGGAAAAGAAACTTATCATAAGATATCACTTAGGAAGATCCTGTAAACATGGCTACACATGAACTGAGTTAGGAAAGAGAACAGAGTCTCACATTTAGAAAACACTCTTATGCCTGCTTAAGGGGGAAGGAGAGGTGGGGTGATGCATCAAACCAGAGTTTGATATAAGCACAGTTACCATTCCAAAAACCAACTATGGAATAGACAAGACCTACACCTTCCTCAGTGAAAGGGACTCAAAACCCCATATTTCCCACAGAGTAATAGATCTGACTAGTAAGAATCTTAAAACCTATGTATTGATATGTCTCCATAAGGGGATCAATTGTGTCTAGACTGGCATAAACAGGGCAGCGAGAATCAGCTCAAACCCACGAGAAAAATGAATTTCAAAAACAAAACAAAGAAATAGGGAAATTCTTTACAATTCCTTCAGGGTCTCTGATGCAACCTGGAATGACCCTATCTACGATGACAGCTGGATGCAGCATGAGGCTGGACACTTGGGACTGAGAGGATTGGTGAGATTGGGTGAGCAAATGCAGACCCTTTAAAGCAATAATGCATGGCACCCATTCCATGGGTCCCAACTCTCCAGGTTGTAGGGAATATTTCTAAAGCTATAACATGTACGGGAAATCTAGAGAATGGACACACTGTGAATACAAATGGTTTCTAAAACTCAACGAAGAGTCCCTCTCCTGGTGCTCCAGTTTGATTTTCCAACTGCTTTCCTATCAATCTCCCAACTTGGAGAGACAGCCCCTTTAAGCTCCTGGTTCACACAGGTTGCCAATTTGGCCGAGGATGAAAGGGAAGAGGGAGAACCAATGAGAGAGTAGCTGTTAGGCATTTGGATGGGCACATGTCACTCTAATTTCCCAGCAGGAAGAAGAATTAACCAAAGTCTCAGCCAACCACCGGGAACCAGTATAGATCCTGAACCAAAAGTTTGGACTTGCGTTCAGCTCACAAAAAACGAGTTGAAAAATGGAGCTCAGGGGCACAGCAATTCACAAACTGGCAGAGTAATCAAGGCCAACTATCGTCCAAAAATCTGTTGAGGGAAGGCAACGAGGCGGACTTGAATGCGAGGCAGAATAGCAGGAAACAGATTTCAAGAGGTACGTTAGAATCGCCTGTAAAGCACAGGAAGAGGGGCACAACTTCGACAATGATGCACTTGGCCAAAAAGGGCGTATGCGTTTTCTCCTGAATATATTCAGGAGAAAACGCGTATGGCCTTTTTGGCCATGCAAGCAAGCGGGCAATGCAAATCTGCACTACAAAGAAGTATCACTTCCCACCGGTCAAAAGGGACATCCACAAAATGTGTAAAAACCAGAAAGGCAAGACAGGCCCTGGAGAACAGGGAGCCTTGTTATGCTGATGGGCGGGATGTAAGTTGCCAACTGCCTCACTGGAGGAGTGCATTGTGTTCCCTAAAACAAGTAAACAACAGAGCTACAGAGCCAAGGGCACTTCCAGTCTAGGGAATATACCTTGGGAAAACTGAAAATCCATAAGACAGAGCCACCCCCAAATTGAGGGCTGCACTGCTTACAAGAACCTCAACCTGGGTACACCGGAAATATCCCAGGAAATATAAAAATGGTTCCAAACATTGTGGAACTTACGTACGATGGAATATCCCTCAGCCACGAAATCAATGTCATAAGACCAGTAGCAGCAAAATGAGTGGATTCAGGTACGATGATTCTAAGGGAAAGAAGTCACACAGAAAAAGAAACTTATCATAAGATATCACTTAGGAAGATCCTGTAAACATGGCAACACATGAACTGAGTTAGGAAAGAGAACAGAGTCTCACATTTAGAAAACACTCTTATGCCTGCTTAAGGGGGAAGGAGAGGTGGGGTGATGCATCAAACCAGAGTTTGATATAAGCACAGGTACTGTTCCAAAAACCAACTATGGAATAGACAAGACCTACACCTTCCTCAGTGAAAGGGACTCAAAACCCCATATTTCCCGCAGAGGAATAGATCTGACTAGTAAGAATCTTAAAACCTATGTATTGATATGTCTCCGTAAGGGAATCAAGTGTGTCTAGACTGGCATAAACATGGCAGCGAGAATCAGCTCAAACCCACTCTAAAAAGGAATTTCAAAAACAGAACAAAGAAACAGGGAAATTCTTTACAATTCCTTCAGGGTCTCTGATGCAACCTGGAATGACCCTATCTACGATGACAGCTGGATGTGGCATGAGGCTGGACACTTGGGACTGAGAGGATTGGTGAGATTGGGTGAGCAAATGCAGACCCTTTAAAGCAATAATGCATGGCAACCATTCCATGGGTCCCACCTCTCCAGGTTGAAGGGAATATTACTACAGCTATAACATGTACGGGAAACCTAGAGAATGGACACACTGTGAATACGAAAGGTTTCTAAAACTCAACGAAGAGTCCCTCTCCTGGTGCTCCGGTTTGACTTTCCAACAGCTTTACTATCAATCTCCCAACTTGGAGAGACAGCCCCTTTAAGCTCCTGGTTCACACAGGTTGCCCATTTGGCAGAGGAGGAAAGGGAAGAGGGAGAACCAATGAGAGAGTAGCTGTTAGGCATTTGGATGGGCACATGTCACTCTAATTTCCCGGCAGGAAGAAGAATTAACCAAAGTCTCAGCCACCCACCGGGAACCAGTATAGGTCCTGAACCAAATGTTTGGACTTGCGTTCAGCTCACAAAAAACGAGTTGAAAAATGGAGCTCAGGGGCACAGCAATTCACAAACTGGCAGAGTAATCAAGGCCAACTATCGTCCAAAAATCTGTTGAGGGAAGGCAACGAGGCGGACTTGAATGCGAGGCAGAATAGCAGGAAACAGATTTCAAGAGGTACGTTAGAATCGCCTGTAAAGCACAGGAAGAGGGGCACAACTTCGACAATGATGCACTTGGCCAAAAAGGGCGTATGCGTTTTCTCCTGAATATATTCAGGAGAAAACGCATACGCCCTTTTTGGCCAAGCAAGCAAGCGGGCAATGCAAATCTGCACTACAAAGAAGTATCACTTCCCACCGGTCAAAAGGGACATCCACAAAATGTGTAAAAACCAGAAAGGCAAGACAGGCCCTGGAGAACAGGGAGCCTTGTTATGCTGATGGGCGGGATGTAAGTTGCCAACTGCCTCACTGGAGGAGTGCATTGTGTTCCCTAAAACAAGTAAACAACAGAGCTACAGAGCCAAGGGCACTTCCAGTCTAGGGAATATACCTTGGGAAAACTGAAAATCCATAAGACAGAGCCACCCCCAAATTGAGGGCTGCACTGCTTACAAGAACCTCAACCTGGGTACACCTGAAATATCCCAGGAAATATAAAAATGGTTCAAAACATTGTGGAACTTACGTACGATGGAATATCCCTCAGCCACGAAATCAATGTCATAAGACCAGTAGCAGCAAAATGAGTGGATTCAGGTACGATGATTCTAAGGGAAAGAAGTCACACAGAAAAAGAAACTTATCATAAGATATCACTTAGGAAGATCCTGTAAACATGGCTACACATGAACTGAGTTAGGAAAGAGAACAGAGTCTCACATTTAGAAAACACTCTTATGCCTGCTTAAGGGGGAAGGAGAGGTGGGGTGATGCATCAAACCAGAGTTTGATATAAGCACAGGTACTGTTCCAAAAACCAACTATGGAATAGACAAGACCTACACCTTCCTCAGTGAAAGGGACTCAAAACCCCATATTTCCCGCAGAGGAATAGATCTGACTAGTAAGAATCTTAAAACCTATGTATTGATATGTCTCCGTAAGGGAATCAAGTGTGTCTAGACTGGCATAAACATGGCAGCGAGAATCAGCTCAAACCCACTCTAAAAAGGAATTTCAAAAACAGAACAAAGAAACAGGGAAATTCTTTACAATTCCTTCAGGGTCTCTGATGCAACCTGGAATGACCCTATCTACGATGACAGCTGGATGTGGCATGAGGCTGGACACTTGGGACTGAGAGGATTGGTGAGATTGGGTGAGCAAATGCAGACCCTTTAAAGCAATAATGCATGGCGACCATTCCATGGGTCCCACCTCTCCAGGTTGAAGGGAATATTACTACAGCTATAACATGTACGGGAAACCTAGAGAATGGACACAATGTGAATACGAAAGGTTTCTAAAACTCAACGAAGAGTCCCTCTCCTGGTGCTCCGGTTTGACTTTCCAACAGCTTTACTATCAATCTCCCAACTTGGAGAGACAGCCCCTTTAAGCTCCTGGTTCACACAGGTTGCCCATTTGGCAGAGGAGGAAAGGGAAGAGGGAGAACCAATGAGAGAGTAGCTGTTAGGCATTTGGATGGGCACATGTCACTCTAATTTCCCGGCAGGAAGAAGAATTAACCAAAGTCTCAGCCACCCACCGGGAACCAGTATAGGTCCTGAACCAAATGTTTGGACTTGCGTTCAGCTCACAAAAAACGAGTTGAAAAATGGAGCTCAGGGGCACAGCAATTCACAAACTGGCAGAGTAATCAAGGCCAACTATCGTCCAAAAATCTGTTGAGGGAAGGCAACGAGGCGGACTTGAATGCGAGGCAGAATAGCAGGAAACAGATTTCAAGAGGTACGTTAGAATCGCCTGTAAAGCACAGGAAGAGGGGCACAACTTCGACAATGATGCACTTGGCCAAAAAGGGCGTATGCGTTTTCTCCTGAATATATTCAGGAGAAAACGCATACGCCCTTTTTGGCCAAGCAAGCAAGCGGGCAATGCAAATCTGCACTACAAAGAAGTATCACTTCCCACCGGTCAAAAGGGACATCCACAAAATGTGTAAAAACCAGAAAGGCAAGACAGGCCCTGGAGAACAGGGAGCCTTGTTATGCTGATGGGCGGGATGTAAGTTGCCAACTGCCTCACTGGAGGAGTGCATTGTGTTCCCTAAAACAAGTAAACAACAGAGCTACAGAGCCAAGGGCACTTCCAGTCTAGGGAATATACCTTGGGAAAACTGAAAATCCATAAGACAGAGCCACCCCCAAATTGAGGGCTGCACTGCTTACAAGAACCTCAACCTGGGTACACCTGAAATATCCCAGGAAATATAAAAATGGTTCAAAACATTGTGGAACTTACGTACGATGGAATATCCCTCAGCCATGAAATCAATGTCATAAGACCAGTAGCAGCAAAATGAGTGGATTCAGGTACGATGATTCTAAGTGAAAGAAGTCACACAGAAAAAGAAACTTATCATAAGATATCACTTAGGAAGATCCTGTAAACATGGCTACACATGAACTGAGTTAGGAAAGAGAACAGAGTCTCACATTTAGAAAACACTCTTATGCCTGCTTAAGGGGGAAGGAGAGGTGGGGTGATGCATCAAACCAGAGTTTGATATAAGCACAGGTACCATTCCAAAAACCAACTATGGAATAGACAAGACCTACACCTTCCTCAGTGAAAGGGACTCAAAACCCCATATTTCCCACAGAGTAATAGATCTGACTAGTAAGAATCTTAAAACCTATGTATTGATATGTCTCCATAAGGGGATCAATTGTGTCTAGACTGGCATAAACAGGGCAGCGAGAATCAGCTCAAACCCACGAGAAAAATGAATTTCAAAAACAAAACAAAGAAATAGGGAAATTCTTTACAATTCCTTCAGGGTCTCTGATGCAACCTGGAATGACCCTATCTACGATGACAGCTGGATGCAGCATGAGGCTGGACACTTGGGACTGAGAGGATTGGTGAGATTGGGTGAGCAAATGCAGACCCTTTAAAGCAATAATGCATGGCACCCATTCCATGGGTCCCAACTCTCCAGGTTGTAGGGAATATTTCTAAAGCTATAACATGTACGGGAAACCTAGAGAATGGACACACTGTGAATACAAATGGTTTCTAAAACTCAACGAAGAGTCCCTCTCCTGGTGCTCCAGTTTGATTTTCCAACTGCTTTCCTATCAATCTCCCAACTTGGAGAGACAGCCCCTTTAAGCTCCTGGTTCACACAGGTTGCCAATTTGGCCGAGGATGAAAGGGAAGAGGGAGAACCAATGAGAGAGTAGCTGTTAGGCATTTGGATGGGCACATGTCACTCTAATTTCCCAGCAGGAAGAAGAATTAACCAAAGTCTCAGCCAACCACCGGGAACCAGTATAGATCCTGAACCAAAAGTTTGGACTTGCGTTCAGCTCACAAAAAACGAGTTGAAAAATGGAGCTCAGGGGCACAGCAATTCACAAACTGGCAGAGTAATCAAGGCCAACTATCGTCCAAAAATCTGTTGAGGGAAGGCAACGAGGCGGACTTGAATGCGAGGCAGAATAGCAGGAAACAGATTTCAAGAGGTACGTTAGAATCGCCTGTAAAGCACAGGAAGAGGGGCACAACTTCGACAATGATGCACTTGGCCAAAAAGGGCGTATGCGTTTTCTCCTGAATATATTCAGGAGAAAACGCGTATGGCCTTTTTGGCCATGCAAGCAAGCGGGCAATGCAAATCTGCACTACAAAGAAGTATCACTTCCCACCGGTCAAAAGGGACATCCACAAAATGTGTAAAAACCAGAAAGGCAAGACAGGCCCTGGAGAACAGGGAGCCTTGTTATGCTGATGGGCGGGATGTAAGTTGCCAACTGCCTCACTGGAGGAGTGCATTGTGTTCCCTAAAACAAGTAAACAACAGAGCTACAGAGCCAAGGGCACTTCCAGTCTAGGGAATATACCTTGGGAAAACTGAAAATCCATAAGACAGAGCCACCCCCAAATTGAGGGCTGCACTGCTTACAAGAACCTCAACCTGGGTACACCGGAAATATCCCAGGAAATATAAAAATGGTTCCAAACATTGTGGAACTTACGTACGATGGAATATCCCTCAGCCACGAAATCAATGTCATAAGACCAGTAGCAGCAAAATGAGTGGATTCAGGTACGATGATTCTAAGGGAAAGAAGTCACACAGAAAAAGAAACTTATCATAAGATATCACTTAGGAAGATCCTGTAAACATGGCAACACATGAACTGAGTTAGGAAAGAGAACAGAGTCTCACATTTAGAAAACACTCTTATGCCTGCTTAAGGGGGAAGGAGAGGTGGGGTGATGCATCAAACCAGAGTTTGATATAAGCACAGGTACTGTTCCAAAAACCAACTATGGAATAGACAAGACCTACACCTTCCTCAGTGAAAGGGACTCAAAACCCCATATTTCCCGCAGAGGAATAGATCTGACTAGTAAGAATCTTAAAACCTATGTATTGATATGTCTCCGTAAGGGAATCAAGTGTGTCTAGACTGGCATAAACATGGCAGCGAGAATCAGCTCAAACCCACTCTAAAAAGGAATTTCAAAAACAGAACAAAGAAACAGGGAAATTCTTTACAATTCCTTCAGGGTCTCTGATGCAACCTGGAATGACCCTATCTACGATGACAGCTGGATGTGGCATGAGGCTGGACACTTGGGACTGAGAGGATTGGTGAGATTGGGTGAGCAAATGCAGACCCTTTAAAGCAATAATGCATGGCAACCATTCCATGGGTCCCACTTCTCCAGGTTGAAGGGAATATTACTACAGCTATAACATGTACGGGAAACCTAGAGAATGGACACACTGTGAATACGAAAGGTTTCTAAAACTCAACGAAGAGTCCCTCTCCTGGTGCTCCGGTTTGACTTTCCAACAGCTTTACTATCAATCTCCCAACTTGGAGAGACAGCCCCTTTAAGCTCCTGGTTCACACAGGTTGCCCATTTGGCAGAGGAGGAAAGGGAAGAGGGAGAACCAATGAGAGAGTAGCTGTTAGGCATTTGGATGGGCACATGTCACTCTAATTTCCCGGCAGGAAGAAGAATTAACCAAAGTCTCAGCCACCCACCGGGAACCAGTATAGGTCCTGAACCAAATGTTTGGACTTGCGTTCAGCTCACAAAAAACGAGTTGAAAAATGGAGCTCAGGGGCACAGCAATTCACAAACTGGCAGAGTAATCAAGGCCAACTATCGTCCAAAAATCTGTTGAGGGAAGGCAACGAGGCGGACTTGAATGCGAGGCAGAATAGCAGGAAACAGATTTCAAGAGGTACGTTAGAATCGCCTGTAAAGCACAGGAAGAGGGGCACAACTTCGACAATGATGCACTTGGCCAAAAAGGGCGTATGCGTTTTCTCCTGAATATATTCAGGAGAAAACGCATACGCCCTTTTTGGCCAAGCAAGCAAGCGGGCAATGCAAATCTGCACTACAAAGAAGTATCACTTCCCACCGGTCAAAAGGGACATCCACAAAATGTGTAAAAACCAGAAAGGCAAGACAGGCCCTGGAGAACAGGGAGCCTTGTTATGCTGATGGGCGGGATGTAAGTTGCCAACTGCCTCACTGGAGGAGTGCATTGTGTTCCCTAAAACAAGTAAACAACAGAGCTACAGAGCCAAGGGCACTTCCAGTCTAGGGAATATACCTTGGGAAAACTGAAAATCCATAAGACAGAGCCACCCCCAAATTGAGGGCTGCACTGCTTACAAGAACCTCAACCTGGGTACACCTGAAATATCCCAGGAAATATAAAAATGGTTCAAAACATTGTGGAACTTACGTACGATGGAATATCCCTCAGCCACGAAATCAATGTCATAAGACCAGTAGCAGCAAAATGAGTGGATTCAGGTACGATGATTCTAAGGGAAAGAAGTCACACAGAAAAAGAAACTTATCATAAGATATCACTTAGGAAGATCCTGTAAACATGGCAACACATGAACTGAGTTAGGAAAGAGAACAGAGTCTCACATTTAGAAAACACTCTTATGCCTGCTTAAGGGGGAAGGAGAGGTGGGGTGATGCATCAAACCAGAGTTTGATATAAGCACAGGTACTGTTCCAAAAACCAACTATGGAATAGACAAGACCTACACCTTCCTCAGTGAAAGGGACTCAAAACCCCATATTTCCCGCAGAGGAATAGATCTGACTAGTAAGAATCTTAAAACCTATGTATTGATATGTCTCCGTAAGGGAATCAAGTGTGTCTAGACTGGCATAAACATGGCAGCGAGAATCAGCTCAAACCCACTCTAAAAAGGAATTTCAAAAACAGAACAAAGAAACAGGGAAATTCTTTACAATTCCTTCAGGGTCTCTGATGCAACCTGGAATGACCCTATCTACGATGACAGCTGGATGTGGCATGAGGCTGGACACTTGGGACTGAGAGGATTGGTGAGATTGGGTGAGCAAATGCAGACCCTTTAAAGCAATAATGCATGGCGACCATTCCATGGGTCCCACCTCTCCAGGTTGAAGGGAATATTACTACAGCTATAACATGTACGGGAAACCTAGAGAATGGACACACTGTGAATACGAAAGGTTTCTAAAACTCAACGAAGAGTCCCTCTCCTGGTGCTCCGGTTTGACTTTCCAACAGCTTTACTATCAATCTCCCAACTTGGAGAGACAGCCCCTTTAAGCTCCTGGTTCACACAGGTTGCCCATTTGGCAGAGGAGGAAAGGGAAGAGGGAGAACCAATGAGAGAGTAGCTGTTAGGCATTTGGATGGGCACATGTCACTCTAATTTCCCGGCAGGAAGAAGAATTAACCAAAGTCTCAGCCACCCACCGGGAACCAGTATAGGTCCTGAACCAAATGTTTGGACTTGCGTTCAGCTCACAAAAAACGAGTTGAAAAATGGAGCTCAGGGGCACAGCAATTCACAAACTGGCAGAGTAATCAAGGCCAACTATCGTCCAAAAATCTGTTGAGGGAAGGCAACGAGGCGGACTTGAATGCGAGGCAGAATAGCAGGAAACAGATTTCAAGAGGTACGTTAGAATCGCCTGTAAAGCACAGGAAGAGGGGCACAACTTCGACAATGATGCACTTGGCCAAAAAGGGCGTATGCGTTTTCTCCTGAATATATTCAGGAGAAAACGCATACGCCCTTTTTGGCCAAGCAAGCAAGCGGGCAATGCAAATCTGCACTACAAAGAAGTATCACTTCCCACCGGTCAAAAGGGACATCCACAAAATGTGTAAAAACCAGAAAGGCAAGACAGGCCCTGGAGAACAGGGAGCCTTGTTATGCTGATGGGCGGGATGTAAGTTGCCAACTGCCTCACTGGAGGAGTGCATTGTGTTCCCTAAAACAAGTAAACAACAGAGCTACAGAGCCAAGGGCACTTCCAGTCTAGGGAATATACCTTGGGAAAACTGAAAATCCATAAGACAGAGCCACCCCCAAATTGAGGGCTGCACTGCTTACAAGAACCTCAACCTGGGTACACCTGAAATATCCCAGGAAATATAAAAATGGTTCAAAACATTGTGGAACTTACGTACGATGGAATATCCCTCAGCCATGAAATCAATGTCATAAGACCAGTAGCAGCAAAATGAGTGGATTCAGGTACGATGATTCTAAGTGAAAGAAGTCACACAGAAAAAGAAACTTATCATAAGATATCACTTAGGAAGATCCTGTAAACATGGCTACACATGAACTGAGTTAGGAAAGAGAACAGAGTCTCACATTTAGAAAACACTCTTATGCCTGCTTAAGGGGGAAGGAGAGGTGGGGTGATGCATCAAACCAGAGTTTGATATAAGCACAGGTACCGTTCCAAAAACCAACTATGGAATAGACAAGACCTACACCTTCCTCAGTGAAAGGGACTCAAAACCCCATATTTCCCACAGAGTAATAGATCTGACTAGTAAGAATCTTAAAACCTATGTATTGATATGTATCCATAAGGGGATCAATTGTGTCTAGACTGGCATAAACAGGGCAGCGAGAATCAGCTCAAACCCACGAGAAAAATGAATTTCAAAAACAAAACAAAGAAATAGGGAAATTCTTTACAATTCCTTCAGGGTCTCTGATGCAACCTGGAATGACCCTATCTACGATGACAGCTGGATGCGGCATGAGGCTGGACACTTGGGACTGAGAGGATTGGTGAGATTGGGTGAGCAAATGCAGACCCTTTAAAGCAATAATGCATGGCACCCATTCCATGGGTCCCAACTCTCCAGGTTGTAGGGAATATTTCTAAAGCTATAACATGTACGGGAAACCTAGAGAATGGACACACTGTGAATACGAAAGGTTTCTAAAACTCAACGAAGAGTCCCTCTCCTGGTGCTCCGGTTTGACTTTCCAACAGCTTTACTATCAATCTCCCAACTTGGAGAGACAGCCCCTTTAAGCTCCTGGTTCACACAGGTTGCCCATTTGGCAGAGGAGGAAAGGGAAGAGGGAGAACCAATGAGAGAGTAGCTGTTAGGCATTTGGATGGGCACATGTCACTCTAATTTCCCGGCAGGAAGAAGAATTAACCAAAGTCTCAGCCACCCACCGGGAACCAGTATAGGTCCTGAACCAAATGTTTGGACTTGCGTTCAGCTCACAAAAAACGAGTTGAAAAATGGAGCTCAGGGGCACAGCAATTCACAAACTGGCAGAGTAATCAAGGCCAACTATCGTCCAAAAATCTGTTGAGGGAAGGCAACGAGGCGGACTTGAATGCGAGGCAGAATAGCAGGAAACAGATTTCAAGAGGTACGTTAGAATCGCCTGTAAAGCACAGGAAGAGGGGCACAACTTCGACAATGATGCACTTGGCCAAAAAGGGCGTATGCGTTTTCTCCTGAATATATTCAGGAGAAAACGCATACGCCCTTTTTGGCCAAGCAAGCAAGCGGGCAATGCAAATCTGCACTACAAAGAAGTATCACTTCCCACCGGTCAAAAGGGACATCCACAAAATGTGTAAAAACCAGAAAGGCAAGACAGGCCCTGGAGAACAGGGAGCCTTGTTATGCTGATGGGCGGGATGTAAGTTGCCAACTGCCTCACTGGAGGAGTGCATTGTGTTCCCTAAAACAAGTAAACAACAGAGCTACAGAGCCAAGGGCACTTCCAGTCTAGGGAATATACCTTGGGAAAACTGAAAATCCATAAGACAGAGCCACCCCCAAATTGAGGGCTGCACTGCTTACAAGAACCTCAACCTGGGTACACCTGAAATATCCCAGGAAATATAAAAATGGTTCAAAACATTGTGGAACTTACGTACGATGGAATATCCCTCAGCCACGAAATCAATGTCATAAGACCAGTAGCAGCAAAATGAGTGGATTCAGGTACGATGATTCTAAGTGAAAGAAGTCACACAGAAAAAGAAACTTATCATAAGATATCACTTAGGAAGATCCTGTAAACATGGCAACACATGAACTGAGTTAGGAAAGAGAACAGAGTCTCACATTTAGAAAACACTCTTATGCCTGCTTAAGGGGGAAGGAGAGGTGGGGTGATGCATCAAACCAGAGTTTGATATAAGCACAGGTACTGTTCCAAAAACCAACTATGGAATAGACAAGACCTACACCTTCCTCAGTGAAAGGGACTCAAAACCCCATATTTCCCGCAGAGGAATAGATCTGACTAGTAAGAATCTTAAAACCTATGTATTGATATGTCTCCGTAAGGGAATCAAGTGTGTCTAGACTGGCATAAACATGGCAGCGAGAATCAGCTCAAACCCACTCTAAAAAGGAATTTCAAAAACAGAACAAAGAAACAGGGAAATTCTTTACAATTCCTTCAGGGTCTCTGATGCAACCTGGAATGACCCTATCTACGATGACAGCTGGATGTGGCATGAGGCTGGACACTTGGGACTGAGAGGATTGGTGAGATTGGGTGAGCAAATGCAGACCCTTTAAAGCAATAATGCATGGCGACCATTCCATGGGTCCCACCTCTCCAGGTTGAAGGGGATATTACTACAGCTATAACATGTACGGGAAACCTAGAGAATGGACACACTGTGAATACGAAAGGTTTCTAAAACTCAACGAAGAGTCCCTCTCCTGGTGCTCCGGTTTGACTTTCCAACAGCTTTACTATCAATCTCCCAACTTGGAGAGACAGCCCCTTTAAGCTCCTGGTTCACACAGGTTGCCCATTTGGCAGAGGAGGAAAGGGAAGAGGGAGAACCAATGAGAGAGTAGCTGTTAGGCATTTGGATGGGCACATGTCACTCTAATTTCCCGGCAGGAAGAAGAATTAACCAAAGTCTCAGCCACCCACCGGGAACCAGTATAGGTCCTGAACCAAATGTTTGGACTTGCGTTCAGCTCACAAAAAACGAGTTGAAAAATGGAGCTCAGGGGCACAGCAATTCACAAACTGGCAGAGTAATCAAGGCCAACTATCGTCCAAAAATCTGTTGAGGGAAGGCAACGAGGCGGACTTGAATGCGAGGCAGAATAGCAGGAAACAGATTTCAAGAGGTACGTTAGAATCGCCTGTAAAGCACAGGAAGAGGGGCACAACTTCGACAATGATGCACTTGGCCAAAAAGGGCGTATGCGTTTTCTCCTGAATATATTCAGGAGAAAACGCATACGCCCTTTTTGGCCAAGCAAGCAAGCGGGCAATGCAAATCTGCACTACAAAGAAGTATCACTTCCCACCGGTCAAAAGGGACATCCACAAAATGTGTAAAAACCAGAAAGGCAAGACAGGCCCTGGAGAACAGGGAGCCTTGTTATGCTGATGGGCGGGATGTAAGTTGCCAACTGCCTCACTGGAGGAGTGCATTGTGTTCCCTAAAACAAGTAAACAACAGAGCTACAGAGCCAAGGGCACTTCCAGTCTAGGGAATATACCTTGGGAAAACTGAAAATCCATAAGACAGAGCCACCCCCAAATTGAGGGCTGCACTGCTTACAAGAACCTCAACCTGGGTACACCTGAAATATCCCAGGAAATATAAAAATGGTTCAAAACATTGTGGAACTTACGTACGATGGAATATCCCTCAGCCACGAAATCAATGTCATAAGACCAGTAGCAGCAAAATGAGTGGATTCAGGTACGATGATTCTAAGGGAAAGAAGTCACACAGAAAAAGAAACTTATCATAAGATATCACTTAGGAAGATCCTGTAAACATGGCTACACATGAACTGAGTTAGGAAAGAGAACAGAGTCTCACATTTAGAAAACACTCTTATGCCTGCTTAAGGGGGAAGGAGAGGTGGGGTGATGCATCAAACCAGAGTTTGATATAAGCACAGGTACTGTTCCAAAAACCAACTATGGAATAGACAAGACCTACACCTTCCTCAGTGAAAGGGACTCAAAACCCCATATTTCCCGCAGAGGAATAGATCTGACTAGTAAGAATCTTAAAACCTATGTATTGATATGTCTCCGTAAGGGAATCAAGTGTGTCTAGACTGGCATAAACATGGCAGCGAGAATCAGCTCAAACCCACTCTAAAAAGGAATTTCAAAAACAGAACAAAGAAACAGGGAAATTCTTTACAATTCCTTCAGGGTCTCTGATGCAACCTGGAATGACCCTATCTACGATGACAGCTGGATGTGGCATGAGGCTGGACACTTGGGACTGAGAGGATTGGTGAGATTGGGTGAGCAAATGCAGACCCTTTAAAGCAATAATGCATGGCGACCATTCCATGGGTCCCACCTCTCCAGGTTGAAGGGAATATTACTACAGCTATAACATGTACGGGAAACCTAGAGAATGGACACACTGTGAATACGAAAGGTTTCTAAAACTCAACGAAGAGTCCCTCTCCTGGTGCTCCGGTTTGACTTTCCAACAGCTTTACTATCAATCTCCCAACTTGGAGAGACAGCCCCTTTAAGCTCCTGGTTCACACAGGTTGCCCATTTGGCAGAGGAGGAAAGGGAAGAGGGAGAACCAATGAGAGAGTAGCTGTTAGGCATTTGGATGGGCACATGTCACTCTAATTTCCCGGCAGGAAGAAGAATTAACCAAAGTCTCGGCCACCCACCGGGAACCAGTATAGGTCCTGAACCAAATGTTTGGACTTGCGTTCAGCTCACAAAAAACGAGTTGAAAAATGGAGCTCAGGGGCACAGCAATTCACAAACTGGCAGAGTAATCAAGGCCAACTATCGTCCAAAAATCTGTTGAGGGAAGGCAACGAGGCGGACTTGAATGCGAGGCAGAATAGCAGGAAACAGATTTCAAGAGGTACGTTAGAATCGCCTGTAAAGCACAGGAAGAGGGGCACAACTTCGACAATGATGCACTTGGCCAAAAAGGGCGTATGCGTTTTCTCCTGAATATATTCAGGAGAAAACGCATACGCCCTTTTTGGCCAAGCAAGCAAGCGGGCAATGCAAATCTGCACTACAAAGAAGTATCACTTCCCACCGGTCAAAAGGGACATCCACAAAATGTGTAAAAACCAGAAAGGCAAGACAGGCCCTGGAGAACAGGGAGCCTTGTTATGCTGATGGGCGGGATGTAAGTTGCCAACTGCCTCACTGGAGGAGTGCATTGTGTTCCCTAAAACAAGTAAACAACAGAGCTACAGAGCCAAGGGCACTTCCAGTCTAGGGAATATACCTTGGGAAAACTGAAAATCCATAAGACAGAGCCACCCCCAAATTGAGGGCTGCACTGCTTACAAGAACCTCAACCTGGGTACACCTGAAATATCCCAGGAAATATAAAAATGGTTCAAAACATTGTGGAACTTACGTACGATGGAATATCCCTCAGCCACGAAATCAATGTCATAAGACCAGTAGCAGCAAAATGAGTGGATTCAGGTACGATGATTCTAAGGGAAAGAAGTCACACAGGAAAAGAAACTTATCATAAGATATCACTTAGGAAGATCCTGTAAACATGGCAACACATGAACTGAGTTAGGAAAGAGAACAGAGTCTCACATTTAGAAAACACTCTTATGCCTGCTTAAGGGGGAAGGAGAGGTGGGGTGATGCATCAAACCAGAGTTTGATATAAGCACAGGTACTGTTCCAAAAACCAACTATGGAATAGACAAGACCTACACCTTCCTCAGTGAAAGGGACTCAAAACCCCATATTTCCCGCAGAGGAATAGATCTGACTAGTAAGAATCTTAAAACCTATGTATTGATATGTCTCCGTAAGGGAATCAAGTGTGTCTAGACTGGCATAAACATGGCAGCGAGAATCAGCTCAAACCCACTCTAAAAAGGAATTTCAAAAACAGAACAAAGAAACAGGGAAATTCTTTACAATTCCTTCAGGGTCTCTGATGCAACCTGGAATGACCCTATCTACGATGACAGCTGGATGTGGCATGAGGCTGGACACTTGGGACTGAGAGGATTGGTGAGATTGGGTGAGCAAATGCAGACCCTTTAAAGCAATAATGCATGGCGACCATTCCATGGGTCCCACCTCTCCAGGTTGAAGGGAATATTACTACAGCTATAACATGTACGGGAAACCTAGAGAATGGACACACTGTGAATACGAAAGGTTTCTAAAACTCAACGAAGAGTCCCTCTCCTGGTGCTCCGGTTTGACTTTCCAACAGCTTTACTATCAATCTCCCAACTTGGAGAGACAGCCCCTTTAAGCTCCTGGTTCACACAGGTTGCCCATTTGGCAGAGGAGGAAAGGGAAGAGGGAGAACCAATGAGAGAGTAGCTGTTAGGCATTTGGATGGGCACATGTCACTCTAATTTCCCGGCAGGAAGAAGAATTAACCAAAGTCTCAGCCACCCACCGGGAACCAGTATAGGTCCTGAACCAAATGTTTGGACTTGCGTTCAGCTCACAAAAAACGAGTTGAAAAATGGAGCTCAGGGGCACAGCAATTCACAAACTGGCAGAGTAATCAAGGCCAACTATCGTCCAAAAATCTGTTGAGGGAAGGCAACGAGGCGGACTTGAATGCGAGGCAGAATAGCAGGAAACAGATTTCAAGAGGTACGTTAGAATCGCCTGTAAAGCACAGGAAGAGGGGCACAACTTCGACAATGATGCACTTGGCCAAAAAGGGCGTATGCGTTTTCTCCTGAATATATTCAGGAGAAAACGCATACGCCCTTTTTGGCCAAGCAAGCAAGCGGGCAATGCAAATCTGCACTACAAAGAAGTATCACTTCCCACCGGTCAAAAGGGACATCCACAAAATGTGTAAAAACCAGAAAGGCAAGACAGGCCCTGGAGAACAGGGAGCCTTGTTATGCTGATGGGCGGGATGTAAGTTGCCAACTGCCTCACTGGAGGAGTGCATTGTGTTCCCTAAAACAAGTAAACAACAGAGCTACAGAGCCAAGGGCACTTCCAGTCTAGGGAATATACCTTGGGAAAACTGAAAATCCATAAGACAGAGCCACCCCCAAATTGAGGGCTGCACTGCTTACAAGAACCTCAACCTGGGTACACCTGAAATATCCCAGGAAATATAAAAATGGTTCAAAACATTGTGGAACTTACGTACGATGGAATATCCCTCAGCCACGAAATCAATGTCATAAGACCAGTAGCAGCAAAATGAGTGGATTCAGGTACGATGATTCTAAGGGAAAGAAGTCACACAGGAAAAGAAACTTATCATAAGATATCACTTAGGAAGATCCTGTAAACATGGCAACACATGAACTGAGTTAGGAAAGAGAACAGAGTCTCACATTTAGAAAACACTCTTATGCCTGCTTAAGGGGGAAGGAGAGGTGGGGTGATGCATCAAACCAGAGTTTGATATAAGCACAGGTACTGTTCCAAAAACCAACTATGGAATAGACAAGACCTACACCTTCCTCAGTGAAAGGGACTCAAAACCCCATATTTCCCGCAGAGGAATAGATCTGACTAGTAAGAATCTTAAAACCTATGTATTGATATGTCTCCGTAAGGGAATCAAGTGTGTCTAGACTGGCATAAACATGGCAGCGAGAATCAGCTCAAACCCACTCTAAAAAGGAATTTCAAAAACAGAACAAAGAAACAGGGAAATTCTTTACAATTCCTTCAGGGTCTCTGATGCAACCTGGAATGACCCTATCTACGATGACAGCTGGATGTGGCATGAGGCTGGACACTTGGGACTGAGAGGATTGGTGAGATTGGGTGAGCAAATGCAGACCCTTTAAAGCAATAATGCATGGCGACCATTCCATGGGTCCCACCTCTCCAGGTTGAAGGGAATATTACTACAGCTATAACATGTACGGGAAACCTAGAGAATGGACACACTGTGAATACGAAAGGTTTCTAAAACTCAACGAAGAGTCCCTCTCCTGGTGCTCCGGTTTGACTTTCCAACAGCTTTACTATCAATCTCCCAACTTGGAGAGACAGCCCCTTTAAGCTCCTGGTTCACACAGGTTGCCCATTTGGCAGAGGAGGAAAGGGAAGAGGGAGAACCAATGAGAGAGTAGCTGTTAGGCATTTGGATGGGCACATGTCACTCTAATTTCCCGGCAGGAAGAAGAATTAACCAAAGTCTCAGCCACCCACCGGGAACCAGTATAGGTCCTGAACCAAATGTTTGGACTTGCGTTCAGCTCACAAAAAACGAGTTGAAAAATGGAGCTCAGGGGCACAGCAATTCACAAACTGGCAGAGTAATCAAGGCCAACTATCGTCCAAAAATCTGTTGAGGGAAGGCAACGAGGCGGACTTGAATGCGAGGCAGAATAGCAGGAAACAGATTTCAAGAGGTACGTTAGAATCGCCTGTAAAGCACAGGAAGAGGGGCACAACTTCGACAATGATGCACTTGGCCAAAAAGGGCGTATGCGTTTTCTCCTGAATATATTCAGGAGAAAACGCATACGCCCTTTTTGGCCAAGCAAGCAAGCGGGCAATGCAAATCTGCACTACAAAGAAGTATCACTTCCCACCGGTCAAAAGGGACATCCACAAAATGTGTAAAAACCAGAAAGGCAAGACAGGCCCTGGAGAACAGGGAGCCTTGTTATGCTGATGGGCGGGATGTAAGTTGCCAACTGCCTCACTGGAGGAGTGCATTGTGTTCCCTAAAACAAGTAAACAACAGAGCTACAGAGCCAAGGGCACTTCCAGTCTAGGGAATATACCTTGGGAAAACTGAAAATCCATAAGACAGAGCCACCCCCAAATTGAGGGCTGCACTGCTTACAAGAACCTCAACCTGGGTACACCTGAAATATCCCAGGAAATATAAAAATGGTTCAAAACATTGTGGAACTTACGTACGATGGAATATCCCTCAGCCACGAAATCAATGTCATAAGACCAGTAGCAGCAAAATGAGTGGATTCAGGTACGATGATTCTAAGGGAAAGAAGTCACACAGGAAAAGAAACTTATCATAAGATATCACTTAGGAAGATCCTGTAAACATGGCAACACATGAACTGAGTTAGGAAAGAGAACAGAGTCTCACATTTAGAAAACACTCTTATGCCTGCTTAAGGGGGAAGGAGAGGTGGGGTGATGCATCAAACCAGAGTTTGATATAAGCACAGGTACTGTTCCAAAAACCAACTATGGAATAGACAAGACCTACACCTTCCTCAGTGAAAGGGACTCAAAACCCCATATTTCCCGCAGAGGAATAGATCTGACTAGTAAGAATCTTAAAACCTATGTATTGATATGTCTCCGTAAGGGAATCAAGTGTGTCTAGACTGGCATAAACATGGCAGCGAGAATCAGCTCAAACCCACTCTAAAAAGGAATTTCAAAAACAGAACAAAGAAACAGGGAAATTCTTTACAATTCCTTCAGGGTCTCTGATGCAACCTGGAATGACCCTATCTACGATGACAGCTGGATGTGGCATGAGGCTGGACACTTGGGACTGAGAGGATTGGTGAGATTGGGTGAGCAAATGCAGACCCTTTAAAGCAATAATGCATGGCGACCATTCCATGGGTCCCACCTCTCCAGGTTGAAGGGGATATTACTACAGCTATAACATGTACGGGAAACCTAGAGAATGGACACACTGTGAATACGAAAGGTTTCTAAAACTCAACGAAGAGTCCCTCTCCTGGTGCTCCGGTTTGACTTTCCAACAGCTTTACTATCAATCTCCCAACTTGGAGAGACAGCCCCTTTAAGCTCCTGGTTCACACAGGTTGCCCATTTGGCAGAGGAGGAAAGGGAAGAGGGAGAACCAATGAGAGAGTAGCTGTTAGGCATTTGGATGGGCACATGTCACTCTAATTTCCCGGCAGGAAGAAGAATTAACCAAAGTCTCAGCCACCCACCGGGAACCAGTATAGGTCCTGAACCAAATGTTTGGACTTGCGTTCAGCTCACAAAAAACGAGTTGAAAAATGGAGCTCAGGGGCACAGCAATTCACAAACTGGCAGAGTAATCAAGGCCAACTATCGTCCAAAAATCTGTTGAGGGAAGGCAACGAGGCGGACTTGAATGCGAGGCAGAATAGCAGGAAACAGATTTCAAGAGGTACGTTAGAATCGCCTGTAAAGCACAGGAAGAGGGGCACAACTTCGACAATGATGCACTTGGCCAAAAAGGGCGTATGCGTTTTCTCCTGAATATATTCAGGAGAAAACGCATACGCCCTTTTTGGCCAAGCAAGCAAGCGGGCAATGCAAATCTGCACTACAAAGAAGTATCACTTCCCACCGGTCAAAAGGGACATCCACAAAATGTGTAAAAACCAGAAAGGCAAGACAGGCCCTGGAGAACAGGGAGCCTTGTTATGCTGATGGGCGGGATGTAAGTTGCCAACTGCCTCACTGGAGGAGTGCATTGTGTTCCCTAAAACAAGTAAACAACAGAGCTACAGAGCCAAGGGCACTTCCAGTCTAGGGAATATACCTTGGGAAAACTGAAAATCCATAAGACAGAGCCACCCCCAAATTGAGGGCTGCACTGCTTACAAGAACCTCAACCTGGGTACACCTGAAATATCCCAGGAAATATAAAAATGGTTCAAAACATTGTGGAACTTACGTACGATGGAATATCCCTCAGCCACGAAATCAATGTCATAAGACCAGTAGCAGCAAAATGAGTGGATTCAGGTACGATGATTCTAAGTGAAAGAAGTCACACAGAAAAAGAAACTTATCATAAGATATCACTTAGGAAGATCCTGTAAACATGGCTACACATGAACTGAGTTAGGAAAGAGAACAGAGTCTCACATTTAGAAAACACTCTTATGCCTGCTTAAGGGGGAAGGAGAGGTGGGGTGATGCATCAAACCAGAGTTTGTTATAAGCACAGGTACTGTTCCAAAAACCAACTATGGAATAGACAAGACCTACACCTTCCTCAGTGAAAGGGACTCAAAACCCCATATTTCCCGCAGAGGAATAGATCTGACTAGTAAGAATCTTAAAACCTATGTATTGATATGTCTCCGTAAGGGAATCAAGTGTGTCTAGACTGGCATAAACATGGCAGCGAGAATCAGCTCAAACCCACTCTAAAAAGGAATTTCAAAAACAGAACAAAGAAACAGGGAAATTCTTTACAATTCCTTCAGGGTCTCTGATGCAACCTGGAATGACCCTATCTACGATGACAGCTGGATGTGGCATGAGGCTGGACACTTGGGACTGAGAGGATTGGTGAGATTGGGTGAGCAAATGCAGACCCTTTAAAGCAATAATGCATGGCGACCATTCCATGGGTCCCACCTCTCCAGGTTGAAGGGAATATTACTACAGCTATAACATGTACGGGAAACCTAGAGAATGGACACACTGTGAATACGAAAGGTTTCTAAAACTCAACGAAGAGTCCCTCTCCTGGTGCTCCGGTTTGACTTTCCAACAGCTTTACTATCAATCTCCCAACTTGGAGAGACAGCCCCTTTAAGCTCCTGGTTCACACAGGTTGCCCATTTGGCAGAGGAGGAAAGGGAAGAGGGAGAACCAATGAGAGAGTAGCTGTTAGGCATTTGGATGGGCACATGTCACTCTAATTTCCCGGAAGGAAGAAGAATTAACCAAAGTCTCAGCCACCCACCGGGAACCAGTATAGGTCCTGAACCAAATGTTTGGACTTGCGTTCAGCTCACAAAAAACGAGTTGAAAAATGGAGCTCAGGGGCACAGCAATTCACAAACTGGCAGAGTAATCAAGGCCAACTATCGTCCAAAAATCTGTTGAGGGAAGGCAACGAGGCGGACTTGAATGCGAGGCAGAATAGCAGGAAACAGATTTCAAGAGGTACGTTAGAATCGCCTGTAAAGCACAGGAAGAGGGGCACAACTTCGACAATGATGCACTTGGCCAAAAAGGGCGTATGCGTTTTCTCCTGAATATATTCAGGAGAAAACGCATACGCCCTTTTTGGCCAAGCAAGCAAGCGGGCAATGCAAATCTGCACTACAAAGAAGTATCACTTCCCACCGGTCAAAAGGGACATCCACAAAATGTGTAAAAACCAGAAAGGCAAGACAGGCCCTGGAGAACAGGGAGCCTTGTTATGCTGATGGGCGGGATGTAAGTTGCCAACTGCCTCACTGGAGGAGTGCATTGTGTTCCCTAAAACAAGTAAACAACAGAGCTACAGAGCCAAGGGCACTTCCAGTCTAGGGAATATACCTTGGGAAAACTGAAAATCCATAAGACAGAGCCACCCCCAAATTGAGGGCTGCACTGCTTACAAGAACCTCAACCTGGGTACACCTGAAATATCCCAGGAAATATAAAAATGGTTCAAAACATTGTGGAACTTACGTACGATGGAATATCCCTCAGCCACGAAATCAATGTCATAAGACCAGTAGCAGCAAAATGAGTGGATTCAGGTACGATGATTCTAAGTGAAAGAAGTCACACAGAAAAAGAAACTTATCATAAGATATCACTTAGGAAGATCCTGTAAACATGGCTACACATGAACTGAGTTAGGAAAGAGAACAGAGTCTCACATTTAGAAAACACTCTTATGCCTGCTTAAGGGGGAAGGAGAGGTGGGGTGATGCATCAAACCAGAGTTTGTTATAAGCACAGGTACTGTTCCAAAAACCAACTATGGAATAGACAAGACCTACACCTTCCTCAGTGAAAGGGACTCAAAACCCCATATTTCCCGCAGAGGAATAGATCTGACTAGTAAGAATCTTAAAACCTATGTATTGATATGTCTCCGTAAGGGAATCAAGTGTGTCTAGACTGGCATAAACATGGCAGCGAGAATCAGCTCAAACCCACTCTAAAAAGGAATTTCAAAAACAGAACAAAGAAACAGGGAAATTCTTTACAATTCCTTCAGGGTCTCTGATGCAACCTGGAATGACCCTATCTACGATGACAGCTGGATGTGGCATGAGGCTGGACACTTGGGACTGAGAGGATTGGTGAGATTGGGTGAGCAAATGCAGACCCTTTAAAGCAATAATGCATGGCAACCATTCCATGGGTCCCACCTCTCCAGGTTGAAGGGGATATTACTACAGCTATAACATGTACGGGAAACCTAGAGAATGGACACACTGTGAATACGAAAGGTTTCTAAAACTCAACGAAGAGTCCCTCTCCTGGTGCTCCGGTTTGACTTTCCAACAGCTTTACTATCAATCTCCCAACTTGGAGAGACAGCCCCTTTAAGCTCCTGGTTCACACAGGTTGCCCATTTGGCAGAGGAGGAAAGGGAAGAGGGAGAACCAATGAGAGAGTAGCTGTTAGGCATTTGGATGGGCACATGTCACTCTAATTTCCCGGCAGGAAGAAGAATTAACCAAAGTCTCAGCCACCCACCGGGAACCAGTATAGGTCCTGAACCAAATGTTTGGACTTGCGTTCAGCTCACAAAAAACGAGTTGAAAAATGGAGCTCAGGGGCACAGCAATTCACAAACTGGCAGAGTAATCAAGGCCAACTATCGTCCAAAAATCTGTTGAGGGAAGGCAACGAGGCGGACTTGAATGCGAGGCAGAATAGCAGGAAACAGATTTCAAGAGGTACGTTAGAATCGCCTGTAAAGCACAGGAAGAGGGGCACAACTTCGACAATGATGCACTTGGCCAAAAAGGGCGTATGCGTTTTCTCCTGAATATATTCAGGAGAAAACGCATACGCCCTTTTTGGCCAAGCAAGCAAGCGGGCAATGCAAATCTGCACTACAAAGAAGTATCACTTCCCACCGGTCAAAAGGGACATCCACAAAATGTGTAAAAACCAGAAAGGCAAGACAGGCCCTGGAGAACAGGGAGCCTTGTTATGCTGATGGGCGGGATGTAAGTTGCCAACTGCCTCACTGGAGGAGTGCATTGTGTTCCCTAAAACAAGTAAACAACAGAGCTACAGAGCCAAGGGCACTTCCAGTCTAGGGAATATACCTTGGGAAAACTGAAAATCCATAAGACAGAGCCACCCCCAAATTGAGGGCTGCACTGCTTACAAGAACCTCAACCTGGGTACACCTGAAATATCCCAGGAAATATAAAAATGGTTCAAAACATTGTGGAACTTACGTACGATGGAATATCCCTCAGCCACGAAATCAATGTCATAAGACCAGTAGCAGCAAAATGAGTGGATTCAGGTACGATGATTCTAAGTGAAAGAAGTCACACAGAAAAAGAAACTTATCATAAGATATCACTTAGGAAGATCCTGTAAACATGGCAACACATGAACTGAGTTAGGAAAGAGAACAGAGTCTCACATTTAGAAAACACTCTTATGCCTGCTTAAGGGGGAAGGAGAGGTGGGGTGATGCATCAAACCAGAGTTTGATATAAGCACAGGTACTGTTCCAAAAACCAACTATGGAATAGACAAGACCTACACCTTCCTCAGTGAAAGGGACTCAAAACCCCATATTTCCCGCAGAGGAATAGATCTGACTAGTAAGAATCTTAAAACCTATGTATTGATATGTCTCCGTAAGGGAATCAAGTGTGTCTAGACTGGCATAAACATGGCAGCGAGAATCAGCTCAAACCCACTCTAAAAAGGAATTTCAAAAACAGAACAAAGAAACAGGGAAATTCTTTACAATTCCTTCAGGGTCTCTGATGCAACCTGGAATGACCCTATCTACGATGACAGCTGGATGTGGCATGAGGCTGGACACTTGGGACTGAGAGGATTGGTGAGATTGGGTGAGCAAATGCAGACCCTTTAAAGCAATAATGCATGGCAACCATTCCATGGGTCCCACCTCTCCAGGTTGAAGGGGATATTACTACAGCTATAACATGTACGGGAAACCTAGAGAATGGACACACTGTGAATACGAAAGGTTTCTAAAACTCAACGAAGAGTCCCTCTCCTGGTGCTCCGGTTTGACTTTCCAACAGCTTTACTATCAATCTCCCAACTTGGAGAGACAGCCCCTTTAAGCTCCTGGTTCACACAGGTTGCCCATTTGGCAGAGGAGGAAAGGGAAGAGGGAGAACCAATGAGAGAGTAGCTGTTAGGCATTTGGATGGGCACATGTCACTCTAATTTCCCGGCAGGAAGAAGAATTAACCAAAGTCTCAGCCACCCACCGGGAACCAGTATAGGTCCTGAACCAAATGTTTGGACTTGCGTTCAGCTCACAAAAAACGAGTTGAAAAATGGAGCTCAGGGGCACAGCAATTCACAAACTGGCAGAGTAATCAAGGCCAACTATCGTCCAAAAATCTGTTGAGGGAAGGCAACGAGGCGGACTTGAATGCGAGGCAGAATAGCAGGAAACAGATTTCAAGAGGTACGTTAGAATCGCCTGTAAAGCACAGGAAGAGGGGCACAACTTCGACAATGATGCACTTGGCCAAAAAGGGCGTATGCGTTTTCTCCTGAATATATTCAGGAGAAAACGCATACGCCCTTTTTGGCCAAGCAAGCAAGCGGGCAATGCAAATCTGCACTACAAAGAAGTATCACTTCCCACCGGTCAAAAGGGACATCCACAAAATGTGTAAAAACCAGAAAGGCAAGACAGGCCCTGGAGAACAGGGAGCCTTGTTATGCTGATGGGCGGGATGTAAGTTGCCAACTGCCTCACTGGAGGAGTGCATTGTGTTCCCTAAAACAAGTAAACAACAGAGCTACAGAGCCAAGGGCACTTCCAGTCTAGGGAATATACCTTGGGAAAACTGAAAATCCATAAGACAGAGCCACCCCCAAATTGAGGGCTGCACTGCTTACAAGAACCTCAACCTGGGTACACCTGAAATATCCCAGGAAATATAAAAATGGTTCAAAACATTGTGGAACTTACGTACGATGGAATATCCCTCAGCCACGAAATCAATGTCATAAGACCAGTAGCAGCAAAATGAGTGGATTCAGGTACGATGATTCTAAGTGAAAGAAGTCACACAGGAAAAGAAACTTATCATAAGATATCACTTAGGAAGATCCTGTAAACATGGCAACACATGAACTGAGTTAGGAAAGAGAACAGAGTCTCACATTTAGAAAACACTCTTATGCCTGCTTAAGGGGGAAGGAGAGGTGGGGTGATGCATCAAACCAGAGTTTGATATAAGCACAGGTACTGTTCCAAAAACCAACTATGGAATAGACAAGACCTACACCTTCCTCAGTGAAAGGGACTCAAAACCCCATATTTCCCGCAGAGGAATAGATCTGACTAGTAAGAATCTTAAAACCTATGTATTGATATGTCTCCGTAAGGGAATCAAGTGTGTCTAGACTGGCATAAACATGGCAGCGAGAATCAGCTCAAACCCACTCTAAAAAGGAATTTCAAAAACAGAACAAAGAAACAGGGAAATTCTTTACAATTCCTTCAGGGTCTCTGATGCAACCTGGAATGACCCTATCTACGATGACAGCTGGATGTGGCATGAGGCTGGACACTTGGGACTGAGAGGATTGGTGAGATTGGGTGAGCAAATGCAGACCCTTTAAAGCAATAATGCATGGCGACCATTCCATGGGTCCCACCTCTCCAGGTTGAAGGGAATATTACTACAGCTATAACATGTACGGGAAACCTAGAGAATGGACACACTGTGAATACGAAAGGTTTCTAAAACTCAACGAAGAGTCCCTCTCCTGGTGCTCCGGTTTGACTTTCCAACAGCTTTACTATCAATCTCCCAACTTGGAGAGACAGCCCCTTTAAGCTCCTGGTTCACACAGGTTGCCCATTTGGCAGAGGAGGAAAGGGAAGAGGGAGAACCAATGAGAGAGTAGCTGTTAGGCATTTGGATGGGCACATGTCACTCTAATTTCCCGGCAGGAAGAAGAATTAACCAAAGTCTCAGCCACCCACCGGGAACCAGTATAGGTCCTGAACCAAATGTTTGGACTTGCGTTCAGCTCACAAAAAACGAGTTGAAAAATGGAGCTCAGGGGCACAGCAATTCACAAACTGGCAGAGTAATCAAGGCCAACTATCGTCCAAAAATCTGTTGAGGGAAGGCAACGAGGCGGACTTGAATGCGAGGCAGAATAGCAGGAAACAGATTTCAAGAGGTACGTTAGAATCGCCTGTAAAGCACAGGAAGAGGGGCACAACTTCGACAATGATGCACTTGGCCAAAAAGGGCGTATGCGTTTTCTCCTGAATATATTCAGGAGAAAACGCATACGCCCTTTTTGGCCAAGCAAGCAAGCGGGCAATGCAAATCTGCACTACAAAGAAGTATCACTTCCCACCGGTCAAAAGGGACATCCACAAAATGTGTAAAAACCAGAAAGGCAAGACAGGCCCTGGAGAACAGGGAGCCTTGTTATGCTGATGGGCGGGATGTAAGTTGCCAACTGCCTCACTGGAGGAGTGCATTGTGTTCCCTAAAACAAGTAAACAACAGAGCTACAGAGCCAAGGGCACTTCCAGTCTAGGGAATATACCTTGGGAAAACTGAAAATCCATAAGACAGAGCCACCCCCAAATTGAGGGCTGCACTGCTTACAAGAACCTCAACCTGGGTACACCTGAAATATCCCAGGAAATATAAAAATGGTTCAAAACATTGTGGAACTTACGTACGATGGAATATCCCTCAGCCACGAAATCAATGTCATAAGACCAGTAGCAGCAAAATGAGTGGATTCAGGTACGATGATTCTAAGGGAAAGAAGTCACACAGGAAAAGAAACTTATCATAAGATATCACTTAGGAAGATCCTGTAAACATGGCAACACATGAACTGAGTTAGGAAAGAGAACAGAGTCTCACATTTAGAAAACACTCTTATGCCTGCTTAAGGGGGAAGGAGAGGTGGGGTGATGCATCAAACCAGAGTTTGATATAAGCACAGGTACTGTTCCAAAAACCAACTATGGAATAGACAAGACCTACACCTTCCTCAGTGAAAGGGACTCAAAACCCCATATTTCCCGCAGAGGAATAGATCTGACTAGTAAGAATCTTAAAACCTATGTATTGATATGTCTCCGTAAGGGAATCAAGTGTGTCTAGACTGGCATAAACATGGCAGCGAGAATCAGCTCAAACCCACTCTAAAAAGGAATTTCAAAAACAGAACAAAGAAACAGGGAAATTCTTTACAATTCCTTCAGGGTCTCTGATGCAACCTGGAATGACCCTATCTACGATGACAGCTGGATGTGGCATGAGGCTGGACACTTGGGACTGAGAGGATTGGTGAGATTGGGTGAGCAAATGCAGACCCTTTAAAGCAATAATGCATGGCGACCATTCCATGGGTCCCACCTCTCCAGGTTGAAGGGGATATTACTACAGCTATAACATGTACGGGAAACCTAGAGAATGGACACACTGTGAATACGAAAGGTTTCTAAAACTCAACGAAGAGTCCCTCTCCTGGTGCTCCGGTTTGACTTTCCAACAGCTTTACTATCAATCTCCCAACTTGGAGAGACAGCCCCTTTAAGCTCCTGGTTCACACAGGTTGCCCATTTGGCAGAGGAGGAAAGGGAAGAGGGAGAACCAATGAGAGAGTAGCTGTTAGGCATTTGGATGGGCACATGTCACTCTAATTTCCCGGCAGGAAGAAGAATTAACCAAAGTCTCAGCCACCCACCGGGAACCAGTATAGGTCCTGAACCAAATGTTTGGACTTGCGTTCAGCTCACAAAAAACGAGTTGAAAAATGGAGCTCAGGGGCACAGCAATTCACAAACTGGCAGAGTAATCAAGGCCAACTATCGTCCAAAAATCTGTTGAGGGAAGGCAACGAGGCGGACTTGAATGCGAGGCAGAATAGCAGGAAACAGATTTCAAGAGGTACGTTAGAATCGCCTGTAAAGCACAGGAAGAGGGGCACAACTTCGACAATGATGCACTTGGCCAAAAAGGGCGTATGCGTTTTCTCCTGAATATATTCAGGAGAAAACGCATACGCCCTTTTTGGCCAAGCAAGCAAGCGGGCAATGCAAATCTGCACTACAAAGAAGTATCACTTCCCACCGGTCAAAAGGGACATCCACAAAATGTGTAAAAACCAGAAAGGCAAGACAGGCCCTGGAGAACAGGGAGCCTTGTTATGCTGATGGGCGGGATGTAAGTTGCCAACTGCCTCACTGGAGGAGTGCATTGTGTTCCCTAAAACAAGTAAACAACAGAGCTACAGAGCCAAGGGCACTTCCAGTCTAGGGAATATACCTTGGGAAAACTGAAAATCCATAAGACAGAGCCACCCCCAAATTGAGGGCTGCACTGCTTACAAGAACCTCAACCTGGGTACACCTGAAATATCCCAGGAAATATAAAAATGGTTCAAAACATTGTGGAACTTACGTACGATGGAATATCCCTCAGCCACGAAATCAATGTCATAAGACCAGTAGCAGCAAAATGAGTGGATTCAGGTACGATGATTCTAAGTGAAAGAAGTCACACAGGAAAAGAAACTTATCATAAGATATCACTTAGGAAGATCCTGTAAACATGGCAACACATGAACTGAGTTAGGAAAGAGAACAGAGTCTCACATTTAGAAAACACTCTTATGCCTGCTTAAGGGGGAAGGAGAGGTGGGGTGATGCATCAAACCAGAGTTTGATATAAGCACAGGTACTGTTCCAAAAACCAACTATGGAATAGACAAGACCTACACCTTCCTCAGTGAAAGGGACTCAAAACCCCATATTTCCCGCAGAGGAATAGATCTGACTAGTAAGAATCTTAAAACCTATGTATTGATATGTCTCCGTAAGGGAATCAAGTGTGTCTAGACTGGCATAAACATGGCAGCGAGAATCAGCTCAAACCCACTCTAAAAAGGAATTTCAAAAACAGAACAAAGAAACAGGGAAATTCTTTACAATTCCTTCAGGGTCTCTGATGCAACCTGGAATGACCCTATCTACGATGACAGCTGGATGTGGCATGAGGCTGGACACTTGGGACTGAGAGGATTGGTGAGATTGGGTGAGCAAATGCAGACCCTTTAAAGCAATAATGCATGGCAACCATTCCATGGGTCCCACCTCTCCAGGTTGAAGGGGATATTACTACAGCTATAACATGTACGGGAAACCTAGAGAATGGACACACTGTGAATACGAAAGGTTTCTAAAACTCAACGAAGAGTCCCTCTCCTGGTGCTCCGGTTTGACTTTCCAACAGCTTTACTATCAATCTCCCAACTTGGAGAGACAGCCCCTTTAAGCTCCTGGTTCACACAGGTTGCCCATTTGGCAGAGGAGGAAAGGGAAGAGGGAGAACCAATGAGAGAGTAGCTGTTAGGCATTTGGATGGGCACATGTCACTCTAATTTCCCGGCAGGAAGAAGAATTAACCAAAGTCTCAGCCACCCACCGGGAACCAGTATAGGTCCTGAACCAAATGTTTGGACTTGCGTTCAGCTCACAAAAAACGAGTTGAAAAATGGAGCTCAGGGGCACAGCAATTCACAAACTGGCAGAGTAATCAAGGCCAACTATCGTCCAAAAATCTGTTGAGGGAAGGCAACGAGGTGGACTTGAATGCGAGGCAGAATAGCAGGAAACAGATTTCAAGAGGTACGTTAGAATCGCCTGTAAAGCACAGGAAGAGGGGCACAACTTCGACAATGATGCACTTGGCCAAAAAGGGCGTATGCGTTTTCTCCTGAATATATTCAGGAGAAAACGCATACGCCCTTTTTGGCCAAGCAAGCAAGCGGGCAATGCAAATCTGCACTACAAAGAAGTATCACTTCCCACCGGTCAAAAGGGACATGCACAAAATGTGTAAAAACCAGAAAGGCAAGACAGGCCCTGGAGAACAGGGAGCCTTGTTATGCTGATGGGCGGGATGTAAGTTGCCAACTGCCTCACTGGAGGAGTGCATTGTGTTCCCTAAAACAAGTAAACAACAGAGCTACAGAGCCAAGGGCACTTCCAGTCTAGGGAATATACCTTGGGAAAACTGAAAATCCATAAGACAGAGCCACCCCCAAATTGAGGGCTGCACTGCTTACAAGAACCTCAACCTGGGTACACCTGAAATATCCCAGGAAATATAAAAATGGTTCAAAACATTGTGGAACTTACGTACGATGGAATATCCCTCAGCCACGAAATCAATGTCATAAGACCAGTAGCAGCAAAATGAGTGGATTCAGGTACGATGATTCTAAGTGAAAGAAGTCACACAGGAAAAGAAACTTATCATAAGATATCACTTAGGAAGATCCTGTAAACATGGCAACACATGAACTGAGTTAGGAAAGAGAACAGAGTCTCACATTTAGAAAACACTCTTATGCCTGCTTAAGGGGGAAGGAGAGGTGGGGTGATGCATCAAACCAGAGTTTGATATAAGCACAGGTACTGTTCCAAAAACCAACTATGGAATAGACAAGACCTACACCTTCCTCAGTGAAAGGGACTCAAAACCCCATATTTCCCGCAGAGGAATAGATCTGACTAGTAAGAATCTTAAAACCTATGTATTGATATGTCTCCGTAAGGGAATCAAGTGTGTCTAGACTGGCATAAACATGGCAGCGAGAATCAGCTCAAACCCACTCTAAAAAGGAATTTCAAAAACAGAACAAAGAAACAGGGAAATTCTTTACAATTCCTTCAGGGTCTCTGATGCAACCTGGAATGACCCTATCTACGATGACAGCTGGATGTGGCATGAGGCTGGACACTTGGGACTGAGAGGATTGGTGAGATTGGGTGAGCAAATGCAGACCCTTTAAAGCAATAATGCATGGCAACCATTCCATGGGTCCCACCTCTCCAGGTTGAAGGGGATATTACTACAGCTATAACATGTACGGGAAACCTAGAGAATGGACACACTGTGAATACGAAAGGTTTCTAAAACTCAACGAAGAGTCCCTCTCCTGGTGCTCCGGTTTGACTTTCCAACAGCTTTACTATCAATCTCCCAACTTGGAGAGACAGCCCCTTTAAGCTCCTGGTTCACACAGGTTGCCCATTTGGCAGAGGAGGAAAGGGAAGAGGGAGAACCAATGAGAGAGTAGCTGTTAGGCATTTGGATGGGCACATGTCACTCTAATTTCCCGGCAGGAAGAAGAATTAACCAAAGTCTCAGCCACCCACCGGGAACCAGTATAGGTCCTGAACCAAATGTTTGGACTTGCGTTCAGCTCACAAAAAACGAGTTGAAAAATGGAGCTCAGGGGCACAGCAATTCACAAACTGGCAGAGTAATCAAGGCCAACTATCGTCCAAAAATCTGTTGAGGGAAGGCAACGAGGCGGACTTGAATGCGAGGCAGAATAGCAGGAAACAGATTTCAAGAGGTACGTTAGAATCGCCTGTAAAGCACAGGAAGAGGGGCACAACTTCGACAATGATGCACTTGGCCAAAAAGGGCGTATGCGTTTTCTCCTGAATATATTCAGGAGAAAACGCATACGCCCTTTTTGGCCAAGCAAGCAAGCGGGCAATGCAAATCTGCACTACAAAGAAGTATCACTTCCCACCGGTCAAAAGGGACATCCACAAAATGTGTAAAAACCAGAAAGGCAAGACAGGCCCTGGAGAACAGGGAGCCTTGTTATGCTGATGGGCGGGATGTAAGTTGCCAACTGCCTCACTGGAGGAGTGCATTGTGTTCCCTAAAACAAGTAAACAACAGAGCTACAGAGCCAAGGGCACTTCCAGTCTAGGGAATATACCTTGGGAAAACTGAAAATCCATAAGACAGAGCCACCCCCAAATTGAGGGCTGCACTGCTTACAAGAACCTCAACCTGGGTACACCTGAAATATCCCAGGAAATATAAAAATGGTTCAAAACATTGTGGAACTTACGTACGATGGAATATCCCTCAGCCACGAAATCAATGTCATAAGACCAGTAGCAGCAAAATGAGTGGATTCAGGTACGATGATTCTAAGTGAAAGAAGTCACACAGGAAAAGAAACTTATCATAAGATATCACTTAGGAAGATCCTGTAAACATGGCAACACATGAACTGAGTTAGGAAAGAGAACAGAGTCTCACATTTAGAAAACACTCTTATGCCTGCTTAAGGGGGAAGGAGAGGTGGGGTGATGCATCAAACCAGAGTTTGATATAAGCACAGGTACTGTTCCAAAAACCAACTATGGAATAGACAAGACCTACACCTTCCTCAGTGAAAGGGACTCAAAACCCCATATTTCCCGCAGAGGAATAGATCTGACTAGTAAGAATCTTAAAACCTATGTATTGATATGTCTCCGTAAGGGAATCAAGTGTGTCTAGACTGGCATAAACATGGCAGCGAGAATCAGCTCAAACCCACTCTAAAAAGGAATTTCAAAAACAGAACAAAGAAACAGGGAAATTCTTTACAATTCCTTCAGGGTCTCTGATGCAACCTGGAATGACCCTATCTACGATGACAGCTGGATGTGGCATGAGGCTGGACACTTGGGACTGAGAGGATTGGTGAGATTGGGTGAGCAAATGCAGACCCTTTAAAGCAATAATGCATGGCGACCATTCCATGGGTCCCACCTCTCCAGGTTGAAGGGAATATTACTACAGCTATAACATGTACGGGAAACCTAGAGAATGGACACACTGTGAATACGAAAGGTTTCTAAAACTCAACGAAGAGTCCCTCTCCTGGTGCTCCGGTTTGACTTTCCAACAGCTTTACTATCAATCTCCCAACTTGGAGAGACAGCCCCTTTAAGCTCCTGGTTCACACAGGTTGCCCATTTGGCAGAGGAGGAAAGGGAAGAGGGAGAACCAATGAGAGAGTAGCTGTTAGGCATTTGGATGGGCACATGTCACTCTAATTTCCCGGCAGGAAGAAGAATTAACCAAAGTCTCAGCCACCCACCGGGAACCAGTATAGGTCCTGAACCAAATGTTTGGACTTGCGTTCAGCTCACAAAAAACGAGTTGAAAAATGGAGCTCAGGGGCACAGCAATTCACAAACTGGCAGAGTAATCAAGGCCAACTATCGTCCAAAAATCTGTTGAGGGAAGGCAACGAGGCGGACTTGAATGCGAGGCAGAATAGCAGGAAACAGATTTCAAGAGGTACGTTAGAATCGCCTGTAAAGCACAGGAAGAGGGGCACAACTTCGACAATGATGCACTTGGCCAAAAAGGGCGTATGCGTTTTCTCCTGAATATATTCAGGAGAAAACGCATACGCCCTTTTTGGCCAAGCAAGCAAGCGGGCAATGCAAATCTGCACTACAAAGAAGTATCACTTCCCACCGGTCAAAAGGGACATCCACAAAATGTGTAAAAACCAGAAAGGCAAGACAGGCCCTGGAGAACAGGGAGCCTTGTTATGCTGATGGGCGGGATGTAAGTTGCCAACTGCCTCACTGGAGGAGTGCATTGTGTTCCCTAAAACAAGTAAACAACAGAGCTACAGAGCCAAGGGCACTTCCAGTCTAGGGAATATACCTTGGGAAAACTGAAAATCCATAAGACAGAGCCACCCCCAAATTGAGGGCTGCACTGCTTACAAGAACCTCAACCTGGGTACACCTGAAATATCCCAGGAAATATAAAAATGGTTCAAAACATTGTGGAACTTACGTACGATGGAATATCCCTCAGCCACGAAATCAATGTCATAAGACCAGTAGCAGCAAAATGAGTGGATTCAGGTACGATGATTCTAAGGGAAAGAAGTCACACAGAAAAAGAAACTTATCATAAGATATCACTTAGGAAGATCCTGTAAACATGGCAACACATGAACTGAGTTAGGAAAGAGAACAGAGTCTCACATTTAGAAAACACTCTTATGCCTGCTTAAGGGGGAAGGAGAGGTGGGGTGATGCATCAAACCAGAGTTTGATATAAGCACAGGTACTGTTCCAAAAACCAACTATGGAATAGACAAGACCTACACCTTCCTCAGTGAAAGGGACTCAAAACCCCATATTTCCCGCAGAGGAATAGATCTGACTAGTAAGAATCTTAAAACCTATGTATTGATATGTCTCCGTAAGGGAATCAAGTGTGTCTAGACTGGCATAAACATGGCAGCGAGAATCAGCTCAAACCCACTCTAAAAAGGAATTTCAAAAACAGAACAAAGAAACAGGGAAATTCTTTACAATTCCTTCAGGGTCTCTGATGCAACCTGGAATGACCCTATCTACGATGACAGCTGGATGTGGCATGAGGCTGGACACTTGGGACTGAGAGGATTGGTGAGATTGGGTGAGCAAATGCAGACCCTTTAAAGCAATAATGCATGGCGACCATTCCATGGGTCCCACCTCTCCAGGTTGAAGGGGATATTACTACAGCTATAACATGTACGGGAAACCTAGAGAATGGACACACTGTGAATACGAAAGGTTTCTAAAACTCAACGAAGAGTCCCTCTCCTGGTGCTCCGGTTTGACTTTCCAACAGCTTTACTATCAATCTCCCAACTTGGAGAGACAGCCCCTTTAAGCTCCTGGTTCACACAGGTTGCCCATTTGGCAGAGGAGGAAAGGGAAGAGGGAGAACCAATGAGAGAGTAGCTGTTAGGCATTTGGATGGGCACATGTCACTCTAATTTCCCGGCAGGAAGAAGAATTAACCAAAGTCTCAGCCACCCACCGGGAACCAGTATAGGTCCTGAACCAAATGTTTGGACTTGCGTTCAGCTCACAAAAAACGAGTTGAAAAATGGAGCTCAGGGGCACAGCAATTCACAAACTGGCAGAGTAATCAAGGCCAACTATCGTCCAAAAATCTGTTGAGGGAAGGCAACGAGGCGGACTTGAATGCGAGGCAGAATAGCAGGAAACAGATTTCAAGAGGTACGTTAGAATCGCCTGTAAAGCACAGGAAGAGGGGCACAACTTCGACAATGATGCACTTGGCCAAAAAGGGCGTATGCGTTTTCTCCTGAATATATTCAGGAGAAAACGCATACGCCCTTTTTGGCCAAGCAAGCAAGCGGGCAATGCAAATCTGCACTACAAAGAAGTATCACTTCCCACCGGTCAAAAGGGACATCCACAAAATGTGTAAAAACCAGAAAGGCAAGACAGGCCCTGGAGAACAGGGAGCCTTGTTATGCTGATGGGCGGGATGTAAGTTGCCAACTGCCTCACTGGAGGAGTGCATTGTGTTCCCTAAAACAAGTAAACAACAGAGCTACAGAGCCAAGGGCACTTCCAGTCTAGGGAATATACCTTGGGAAAACTGAAAATCCATAAGACAGAGCCACCCCCAAATTGAGGGCTGCACTGCTTACAAGAACCTCAACCTGGGTACACCTGAAATATCCCAGGAAATATAAAAATGGTTCAAAACATTGTGGAACTTACGTACGATGGAATATCCCTCAGCCACGAAATCAATGTCATAAGACCAGTAGCAGCAAAATGAGTGGATTCAGGTACGATGATTCTAAGGGAAAGAAGTCACACAGAAAAAGAAACTTATCATAAGATATCACTTAGGAAGATCCTGTAAACATGGCAACACATGAACTGAGTTAGGAAAGAGAACAGAGTCTCACATTTAGAAAACACTCTTATGCCTGCTTAAGGGGGAAGGAGAGGTGGGGTGATGCATCAAACCAGAGTTTGATATAAGCACAGGTACTGTTCCAAAAACCAACTATGGAATAGACAAGACCTACACCTTCCTCAGTGAAAGGGACTCAAAACCCCATATTTCCCGCAGAGGAATAGATCTGACTAGTAAGAATCTTAAAACCTATGTATTGATATGTCTCCGTAAGGGAATCAAGTGTGTCTAGACTGGCATAAACATGGCAGCGAGAATCAGCTCAAACCCACTCTAAAAAGGAATTTCAAAAACAGAACAAAGAAACAGGGAAATTCTTTACAATTCCTTCAGGGTCTCTGATGCAACCTGGAATGACCCTATCTACGATGACAGCTGGATGTGGCATGAGGCTGGACACTTGGGACTGAGAGGATTGGTGAGATTGGGTGAGCAAATGCAGACCCTTTAAAGCAATAATGCATGGCGACCATTCCATGGGTCCCACCTCTCCAGGTTGAAGGGGATATTACTACAGCTATAACATGTACGGGAAACCTAGAGAATGGACACACTGTGAATACGAAAGGTTTCTAAAACTCAACGAAGAGTCCCTCTCCTGGTGCTCCGGTTTGACTTTCCAACAGCTTTACTATCAATCTCCCAACTTGGAGAGACAGCCCCTTTAAGCTCCTGGTTCACACAGGTTGCCCATTTGGCAGAGGAGGAAAGGGAAGAGGGAGAACCAATGAGAGAGTAGCTGTTAGGCATTTGGATGGGCACATGTCACTCTAATTTCCCGGCAGGAAGAAGAATTAACCAAAGTCTCAGCCACCCACCGGGAACCAGTATAGGTCCTGAACCAAATGTTTGGACTTGCGTTCAGCTCACAAAAAACGAGTTGAAAAATGGAGCTCAGGGGCACAGCAATTCACAAACTGGCAGAGTAATCAAGGCCAACTATCGTCCAAAAATCTGTTGAGGGAAGGCAACGAGGCGGACTTGAATGCGAGGCAGAATAGCAGGAAACAGATTTCAAGAGGTACGTTAGAATCGCCTGTAAAGCACAGGAAGAGGGGCACAACTTCGACAATGATGCACTTGGCCAAAAAGGGCGTATGCGTTTTCTCCTGAATATATTCAGGAGAAAACGCATACGCCCTTTTTGGCCAAGCAAGCAAGCGGGCAATGCAAATCTGCACTACAAAGAAGTATCACTTCCCACCGGTCAAAAGGGACATCCACAAAATGTGTAAAAACCAGAAAGGCAAGACAGGCCCTGGAGAACAGGGAGCCTTGTTATGCTGATGGGCGGGATGTAAGTTGCCAACTGCCTCACTGGAGGAGTGCATTGTGTTCCCTAAAACAAGTAAACAACAGAGCTACAGAGCCAAGGGCACTTCCAGTCTAGGGAATATACCTTGGGAAAACTGAAAATCCATAAGACAGAGCCACCCCCAAATTGAGGGCTGCACTGCTTACAAGAACCTCAACCTGGGTACACCTGAAATATCCCAGGAAATATAAAAATGGTTCAAAACATTGTGGAACTTACGTACGATGGAATATCCCTCAGCCACGAAATCAATGTCATAAGACCAGTAGCAGCAAAATGAGTGGATTCAGGTACGATGATTCTAAGTGAAAGAAGTCACACAGGAAAAGAAACTTATCATAAGATATCACTTAGGAAGATCCTGTAAACATGGCAACACATGAACTGAGTTAGGAAAGAGAACAGAGTCTCACATTTAGAAAACACTCTTATGCCTGCTTAAGGGGGAAGGAGAGGTGGGGTGATGCATCAAACCAGAGTTTGATATAAGCACAGGTACTGTTCCAAAAACCAACTATGGAATAGACAAGACCTACACCTTCCTCAGTGAAAGGGACTCAAAACCCCATATTTCCCGCAGAGGAATAGATCTGACTAGTAAGAATCTTAAAACCTATGTATTGATATGTCTCCGTAAGGGAATCAAGTGTGTCTAGACTGGCATAAACATGGCAGCGAGAATCAGCTCAAACCCACTCTAAAAAGGAATTTCAAAAACAGAACAAAGAAACAGGGAAATTCTTTACAATTCCTTCAGGGTCTCTGATGCAACCTGGAATGACCCTATCTACGATGACAGCTGGATGTGGCATGAGGCTGGACACTTGGGACTGAGAGGATTGGTGAGATTGGGTGAGCAAATGCAGACCCTTTAAAGCAATAATGCATGGCGACCATTCCATGGGTCCCACCTCTCCAGGTTGAAGGGGATATTACTACAGCTATAACATGTACGGGAAACCTAGAGAATGGACACACTGTGAATACGAAAGGTTTCTAAAACTCAACGAAGAGTCCCTCTCCTGGTGCTCCGGTTTGACTTTCCAACAGCTTTACTATCAATCTCCCAACTTGGAGAGACAGCCCCTTTAAGCTCCTGGTTCACACAGGTTGCCCATTTGGCAGAGGAGGAAAGGGAAGAGGGAGAACCAATGAGAGAGTAGCTGTTAGGCATTTGGATGGGCACATGTCACTCTAATTTCCCGGCAGGAAGAAGAATTAACCAAAGTCTCAGCCACCCACCGGGAACCAGTATAGGTCCTGAACCAAATGTTTGGACTTGCGTTCAGCTCACAAAAAACGAGTTGAAAAATGGAGCTCAGGGGCACAGCAATTCACAAACTGGCAGAGTAATCAAGGCCAACTATCGTCCAAAAATCTGTTGAGGGAAGGCAACGAGGCGGACTTGAATGCGAGGCAGAATAGCAGGAAACAGATTTCAAGAGGTACGTTAGAATCGCCTGTAAAGCACAGGAAGAGGGGCACAACTTCGACAATGATGCACTTGGCCAAAAAGGGCGTATGCGTTTTCTCCTGAATATATTCAGGAGAAAACGCATACGCCCTTTTTGGCCAAGCAAGCAAGCGGGCAATGCAAATCTGCACTACAAAGAAGTATCACTTCCCACCGGTCAAAAGGGACATCCACAAAATGTGTAAAAACCAGAAAGGCAAGACAGGCCCTGGAGAACAGGGAGCCTTGTTATGCTGATGGGCGGGATGTAAGTTGCCAACTGCCTCACTGGAGGAGTGCATTGTGTTCCCTAAAACAAGTAAACAACAGAGCTACAGAGCCAAGGGCACTTCCAGTCTAGGGAATATACCTTGGGAAAACTGAAAATCCATAAGACAGAGCCACCCCCAAATTGAGGGCTGCACTGCTTACAAGAACCTCAACCTGGGTACACCTGAAATATCCCAGGAAATATAAAAATGGTTCAAAACATTGTGGAACTTACGTACGATGGAATATCCCTCAGCCACGAAATCAATGTCATAAGACCAGTAGCAGCAAAATGAGTGGATTCAGGTACGATGATTCTAAGGGAAAGAAGTCACACAGAAAAAGAAACTTATCATAAGATATCACTAAGGAAGATCCTGTAAACATGGCAACACATGAACTGAGTTAGGAAAGAGAACAGAGTCTCACATTTAGAAAACACTCTTATGCCTGCTTAAGGGGGAAGGAGAGGTGGGGTGATGCATCAAACCAGAGTTTGATATAAGCACAGGTACTGTTCCAAAAACCAACTATGGAATAGACAAGACCTACACCTTCCTCAGTGAAAGGGACTCAAAACCCCATATTTCCCGCAGAGGAATAGATCTGACTAGTAAGAATCTTAAAACCTATGTATTGATATGTCTCCGTAAGGGAATCAAGTGTGTCTAGACTGGCATAAACATGGCAGCGAGAATCAGCTCAAACCCACTCTAAAAAGGAATTTCAAAAACAGAACAAAGAAACAGGGAAATTCTTTACAATTCCTTCAGGGTCTCTGATGCAACCTGGAATGACCCTATCTACGATGACAGCTGGATGTGGCATGAGGCTGGACACTTGGGACTGAGAGGATTGGTGAGATTGGGTGAGCAAATGCAGACCCTTTAAAGCAATAATGCATGGCAACCATTCCATGGGTCCCACCTCTCCAGGTTGAAGGGAATATTACTACAGCTATAACATGTACGGGAAACCTAGAGAATGGACACACTGTGAATACGAAAGGTTTCTAAAACTCAACGAAGAGTCCCTCTCCTGGTGCTCCGGTTTGACTTTCCAACAGCTTTACTATCAATCTCCCAACTTGGAGAGACAGCCCCTTTAAGCTCCTGGTTCACACAGGTTGCCCATTTGGCAGAGGAGGAAAGGGAAGAGGGAGAACCAATGAGAGAGTAGCTGTTAGGCATTTGGATGGGCACATGTCACTCTAATTTCCCGGCAGGAAGAAGAATTAACCAAAGTCTCAGCCACCCACCGGGAACCAGTATAGGTCCTGAACCAAATGTTTGGACTTGCGTTCAGCTCACAAAAAACGAGTTGAAAAATGGAGCTCAGGGGCACAGCAATTCACAAACTGGCAGAGTAATCAAGGCCAACTATCGTCCAAAAATCTGTTGAGGGAAGGCAACGAGGCGGACTTGAATGCGAGGCAGAATAGCAGGAAACAGATTTCAAGAGGTACGTTAGAATCGCCTGTAAAGCACAGGAAGAGGGGCACAACTTCGACAATGATGCACTTGGCCAAAAAGGGCGTATGCGTTTTCTCCTGAATATATTCAGGAGAAAACGCATACGCCCTTTTTGGCCAAGCAAGCAAGCGGGCAATGCAAATCTGCACTACAAAGAAGTATCACTTCCCACCGGTCAAAAGGGACATCCACAAAATGTGTAAAAACCAGAAAGGCAAGACAGGCCCTGGAGAACAGGGAGCCTTGTTATGCTGATGGGCGGGATGTAAGTTGCCAACTGCCTCACTGGAGGAGTGCATTGTGTTCCCTAAAACAAGTAAACAACAGAGCTACAGAGCCAAGGGCACTTCCAGTCTAGGGAATATACCTTGGGAAAACTGAAAATCCATAAGACAGAGCCACCCCCAAATTGAGGGCTGCACTGCTTACAAGAACCTCAACCTGGGTACACCTGAAATATCCCAGGAAATATAAAAATGGTTCAAAACATTGTGGAACTTACGTACGATGGAATATCCCTCAGCCACGAAATCAATGTCATAAGACCAGTAGCAGCAAAATGAGTGGATTCAGGTACGATGATTCTAAGTGAAAGAAGTCACACAGGAAAAGAAACTTATCATAAGATATCACTTAGGAAGATCCTGTAAACATGGCAACACATGAACTGAGTTAGGAAAGAGAACAGAGTCTCACATTTAGAAAACACTCTTATGCCTGCTTAAGGGGGAAGGAGAGGTGGGGTGATGCATCAAACCAGAGTTTGATATAAGCACAGGTACTGTTCCAAAAACCAACTATGGAATAGACAAGACCTACACCTTCCTCAGTGAAAGGGACTCAAAACCCATATTTCCCGCAGAGGAATAGATCTGACTAGTAAGAATCTTAAAACCTATGTATTGATATGTCTCCGTAAGGGAATCAAGTGTGTCTAGACTGGCATAAACATGGCAGCGAGAATCAGCTCAAACCCACTCTAAAAAGGAATTTCAAAAACAGAACAAAGAAACAGGGAAATTCTTTACAATTCCTTCAGGGTCTCTGATGCAACCTGGAATGACCCTATCTACGATGACAGCTGGATGTGGCATGAGGCTGGACACTTGGGACTGAGAGGATTGGTGAGATTGGGTGAGCAAATGCAGACCCTTTAAAGCAATAATGCATGGCAACCATTCCATGGGTCCCACCTCTCCAGGTTGAAGGGGATATTACTACAGCTATAACATGTACGGGAAACCTAGAGAATGGACACACTGTGAATACGAAAGGTTTCTAAAACTCAACGAAGAGTCCCTCTCCTGGTGCTCCGGTTTGACTTTCCAACAGCTTTACTATCAATCTCCCAACTTGGAGAGACAGCCCCTTTAAGCTCCTGGTTCACACAGGTTGCCCATTTGGCAGAGGAGGAAAGGGAAGAGGGAGAACCAATGAGAGAGTAGCTGTTAGGCATTTGGATGGGCACATGTCACTCTAATTTCCCGGCAGGAAGAAGAATTAACCAAAGTCTCAGCCACCCACCGGGAACCAGTATAGGTCCTGAACCAAATGTTTGGACTTGCGTTCAGCTCACAAAAAACGAGTTGAAAAATGGAGCTCAGGGGCACAGCAATTCACAAACTGGCAGAGTAATCAAGGCCAACTATCGTCCAAAAATCTGTTGAGGGAAGGCAACGAGGCGGACTTGAATGCGAGGCAGAATAGCAGGAAACAGATTTCAAGAGGTACGTTAGAATCGCCTGTAAAGCACAGGAAGAGGGGCACAACTTCGACAATGATGCACTTGGCCAAAAAGGGCGTATGCGTTTTCTCCTGAATATATTCAGGAGAAAACGCATACGCCCTTTTTGGCCAAGCAAGCAAGCGGGCAATGCAAATCTGCACTACAAAGAAGTATCACTTCCCACCGGTCAAAAGGGACATCCACAAAATGTGTAAAACCCAGAAAGGCAAGACAGGCCCTGGAGAACAGGGAGCCTTGTTATGCTGATGGGCGGGATGTAAGTTGCCAACTGCCTCACTGGAGGAGTGCATTGTGTTCCCTAAAACAAGTAAACAACAGAGCTACAGAGCCAAGGGCACTTCCAGTCTAGGGAATATACCTTGGGAAAACTGAAAATCCATAAGACAGAGCCACCCCCAAATTGAGGGCTGCACTGCTTACAAGAACCTCAACCTGGGTACACCTGAAATATCCCAGGAAATATAAAAATGGTTCAAAACATTGTGGAACTTACGTACGATGGAATATCCCTCAGCCACGAAATCAATGTCATAAGACCAGTAGCAGCAAAATGAGTGGATTCAGGTACGATGATTCTAAGTGAAAGAAGTCACACAGGAAAAGAAACTTATCATAAGATATCACTTAGGAAGATCCTGTAAACATGGCAACACATGAACTGAGTTAGGAAAGAGAACAGAGTCTCACATTTAGAAAACACTCTTATGCCTGCTTAAGGGGGAAGGAGAGGTGGGGTGATGCATCAAACCAGAGTTTGATATAAGCACAGGTACTGTTCCAAAAACCAACTATGGAATAGACAAGACCTACACCTTCCTCAGTGAAAGGGACTCAAAACCCCATATTTCCCGCAGAGGAATAGATCTGACTAGTAAGAATCTTAAAACCTATGTATTGATATGTCTCCGTAAGGGAATCAAGTGTGTCTAGACTGGCATAAACATGGCAGCGAGAATCAGCTCAAACCCACTCTAAAAAGGAATTTCAAAAACAGAACAAAGAAACAGGGAAATTCTTTACAATTCCTTCAGGGTCTCTGATGCAACCTGGAATGACCCTATCTACGATGACAGCTGGATGTGGCATGAGGCTGGACACTTGGGACTGAGAGGATTGGTGAGATTGGGTGAGCAAATGCAGACCCTTTAAAGCAATAATGCATGGCGACCATTCCATGGGTCCCACCTCTCCAGGTTGAAGGGAATATTACTACAGCTATAACATGTACGGGAAACCTAGAGAATGGACACACTGTGAATACGAAAGGTTTCTAAAACTCAACGAAGAGTCCCTCTCCTGGTGCTCCGGTTTGACTTTCCAACAGCTTTACTATCAATCTCCCAACTTGGAGAGACAGCCCCTTTAAGCTCCTGGTTCACACAGGTTGCCCATTTGGCAGAGGAGGAAAGGGAAGAGGGAGAACCAATGAGAGAGTAGCTGTTAGGCATTTGGATGGGCACATGTCACTCTAATTTCCCGGCAGGAAGAAGAATTAACCAAAGTCTCAGCCACCCACCGGGAACCAGTATAGGTCCTGAACCAAATGTTTGGACTTGCGTTCAGCTCACAAAAAACGAGTTGAAAAATGGAGCTCAGGGGCACAGCAATTCACAAACTGGCAGAGTAATCAAGGCCAACTATCGTCCAAAAATCTGTTGAGGGAAGGCAACGAGGCGGACTTGAATGCGAGGCAGAATAGCAGGAAACAGATTTCAAGAGGTACGTTAGAATCGCCTGTAAAGCACAGGAAGAGGGGCACAACTTCGACAATGATGCACTTGGCCAAAAAGGGCGTATGCGTTTTCTCCTGAATATATTCAGGAGAAAACGCATACGCCCTTTTTGGCCAAGCAAGCAAGCGGGCAATGCAAATCTGCACTACAAAGAAGTATCACTTCCCACCGGTCAAAAGGGACATCCACAAAATGTGTAAAAACCAGAAAGGCAAGACAGGCCCTGGAGAACAGGGAGCCTTGTTATGCTGATGGGCGGGATGTAAGTTGCCAACTGCCTCACTGGAGGAGTGCATTGTGTTCCCTAAAACAAGTAAACAACAGAGCTACAGAGCCAAGGGCACTTCCAGTCTAGGGAATATACCTTGGGAAAACTGAAAATCCATAAGACAGAGCCACCCCCAAATTGAGGGCTGCACTGCTTACAAGAACCTCAACCTGGGTACACCTGAAATATCCCAGGAAATATAAAAATGGTTCCAAACATTGTGGAACTTACGTACGATGGAATATCCCTCAGCCACGAAATCAATGTCATAAGACCAG